>NW_024347791.1:25210807-25501569 GCF_902729225.1 Pteropus medius
CAGTACTACATTGTGATCTGCTGAGCTAGCCTCTGCCTCTCCTCATCTCTGTCCCTGCATTCATTCTTGCTGCCAATCTCTGAGAGCCACTCATTACTCCATGGTCTGCAGTGACATTAAGCAACCAAGACTGAGAAGTTGCTTTAGATCTCTGGTTCTCCCATTCAGCCAATTTTGCACCCTCTTTAAAGGCAGTGGAAAAGTTTAGCTATTCTTTCATGCTTCTCTGGAGTCACAAAAACCTTAAATTTTTATCAAAACTTTATTATCTGGATACCACAAAAAGTCATCAGGACTCACTCTCTTGTAAATACTGGAAATATCTTCAAAAGTAAAGCCTGCTGACGTCCCAGAACTAGTCTCCTGTAGAGGTGGAAAAAATAATTTTCCTTCCACCTTTCTAAATTCTTCTGACTAGGCTAATAAATTAACATGAGACAGATTAACAGGAAACAGCGACCAAATTTAATACGTATGTACATGTGGGGGTGTCATAAGAATATGAGACCCAAGGACACGTTGGATAGTTGAGGCTTATATGCCATCATTCAGTAGCTAAGGAAAAGGGGAGGGGAGAGATATGGGACACAAAGAAGACTTGAAACAAATAGAACTTGCTAGATTCCTCCCTGTCTATCACATAATAGTTCATATTAAACTATAGTTATCTATAATAATATCTCTCTTCCTGACACAGATCCTCTATCTTAATCCTTTTTATGCAATTAGGGGGAAGGTCAAATGTTTTTCCAGAGTCCTGTTTCGTAAAAACAACCAGCTTAAAGTAGTCAATATCTCAAAAGGCATATTTTGGGGTGGCAAACTCTGCTCTCCCTAATCCCTCCATTTTTAGATATCCAAACTTATCTTGAGGATTTTATCAATACTTCCTCCCCCCGTTTTGAAATAACCCCAAGTAGGGAATAGAAGTAGAGTATGGGCACAGCTATCTTTCTTCCTCTCTTATTCTGCTCTACTCTACAGCTCACAGGAGCTCTTCTTGGCAGAAATGGAGGAAATTAAGGACTGGAAAACAAATATTCTTCTTAAATACTTCATTCTTGCATAGGAAGTAAAGCTTTTGCATTTAAAAGCCAAGGATTTGCTGTCTTTTTTTTTTCCCCCCCAGTCCTCCAATGATAACATCAAATGACTAATTCCTAAATGCCTGCACTAGAATAAAGGGTCTCAAAGGCCCAAGAAAAAGAAATCAAAAAAGTTTAAATATGAGAGAATGAGGTCAGACAGAGAGGGAGGTAGTGATGGTAAAGAGGATATTTTAGTCAATACTTCAAAATATTCACATATATTAGCTTAAATCTTTATCACTTGAAGACTTTATAACTGAGTTAGCCTTTTGTTTAAAAAATTAGCAAAAAGAATAAAAATAGACAAGAAATTGCAATTAATCTTGTCTCACAAGGTGAATTTCCATAGTAACACTAAACATAACATAGTGTTTTCTTGAAACTAAAGAACATATACTAGTTCTGAGGTCTGATGAATTAAGAAAAAATTAAAATTGGATAACAGTGTGAATGCTTCCCCATCTGAGCCTAAGTGTGGTTTAGAGATTCAGGAACACATAAATAAAGTAAAAAAAAAATTATTCTCCTTTGACATGAAGTATTGGGAAACGACCTGACATAACATATTAACATCAAATAAAGCCAAAATCTAAATGAAGAAATTCTTAGCCTTAATGAAGGTCGTATGTAAACACAAAGAGAATTCCACACTAGCTTTAAAAGGAAACTTGGGAAATTAACTTCCACACATGATTAACTTTGAGGTTCAGAGAAAAGTAACTGCATATATCCCGAGTAATATTATTTAAATTTTCGTTTCTTTTATAATTAATGAAGTTATTCAAAGTGATTACATTTTTATTGCAAGGGAGTAAATTTTTTTAAAAAGTCAAGTCCTCAGGATATTTGTACAGGCGTTTCCCTTTGCCAGGCACAATCTCCCAGCCCAAGCTCTGCCTCAGCTGAAATAGCAAAGAGAACTTTCTGGATGCCCTACTCAAGAAGGTCAATTCCATCTCATTTTAATTATTTCTAACTCTATAGTCTGTTCATGTAATTTTGTAAGTTATAGATTTGTTAATGTATTTATTCCTTTATCACCTGCATTCTACATCAGATTATAAAATCTACAAAACAAGTTGTCTTTACATAATTCTTCAAAATATATCCATCACTTAACACAATGCTTTGTACAGAGCAGGTAATCAATTAAGTGTTTGTTCAACAAGTAAAAGACAAAAGAAATAAAATATGTGGTTAATTGCTCTAAGAATTTTTTTAACCAATTCAATTTTCTGAATGACAAATATACTAATACTTATTACATGTAACAGTCTTTTCTGTTTTTATTTTCTTCTAAGATTCCATTGCTCTAAAACAGCTATAGAGTGTTGTGCTGGTAAATGTTTAACAAATTGCTTTCTGAAGGAAAAGTAATGCATATGTACATGTACATGAGTTTATTGTAAATTTTACTGACATAAAATTGAATAGCATACAATTTATAAATAATAACATAATATATAATATTCTTAATTGAAAATTTTGTATAGCCAATTGAATGCTTTTGTTGATTTTTGCTGAACTCATATCCACAGTCAATCCATATTTGAAACTGACAAATGAGTGTAATTCTAATGTAGATATTGGTTGGCATTTTTGTTTATTTTATTTTTTTTTTTAGTAAAGTAAAAATGTCAAAATAGGGACATATGTCAAAACTTCACACACTTGTCAATGATGTGGGTAACTTTTTTGCTAAGTCAGATAGTAGTTTTCAAATACTGATAGAATATTTTCTCAAATTCTTGAGGTCTTCACAATGTATCATCTGTATACACATTTTTAAGTTTAATCTGCAGCATTTATACGTTCTCTATCACTTTCTTATGTGCAAATAGGAGTAAGAAAACTTTCTGTTTAAAAGGTCTGATAGTACATATTTTAGACTACATAGTCTATATAGTGTCTGTTATAATTACTCCTCTTTGCTATTGTAATGCAACAGCAACCATAGACAGTATATAAACAAATGGGTGTGTATGTTTTCTAATAAAACTTGAACTATGTCTAATAGTCTAATTATGTACAAATGCAACTATGTACAAAAGCAAACAATAGACTGAATTTGGCCCAAAGAATATAGTTTGACAATCCTTTGCCTAGATAATTAACAGAACAATAAACTGGTCCTGATTTTTTTTCATTTGGCATTTTCATGGTATAAATATTCCCACATTGCTGATTTCAACATGGTATCACCGTACGCTCAGCTGGGAAGAGATGGACAATTGAATAGAACACTATGATATAATATTCCCATACACAGATATAATACATTTAAATAACCTAAACAGTATGGCTAACAGCACAATGTAGTAAAATTACTGGAAAGTATTATGTTATATTTGTTAACTTTGTTTTTAACATATTTTGCATATCTGGATTTCATATAACTTAAATTTTTTAACAGTTGTATTTAAAAATTGACTTGTAAACTTCCTGAAAATTTAACAATCTTCTCTCCTGAGCTAGTAGGAATAGATTTCTGCACACCGCAGCTATATCTCCTCCTTGAAACTCTCTCTGCCCTCTGCATCTCCTAATTTAATCTGTTTTTTTCTTTCTTTTTTGACTTTCCCTTATTTATTCTTAGGTTGGTCCTTTTCCTATTCTCATTTTCAATATATAGGATTCAATGTGACTCTGTTTTTCTGTTTTTACATAATCCCACAGCATACTCCCTTAGCATAACTTCAAATAGTCCTTCTTTGCTGGTTATACTCAAAAATACATATTTAGCTCTGCATTGTCATTCACATTTCTAAGTAGCTTGCTGTATATCTATTTCCATATGGATGTTTTGGTTCCCTACTGTCATTTCAAATTTAATTAACCTAAAGCCAGTCATCAAATTTTCCAGTCCTTTCTCCCTCATGCCTTCATTGTTCAAGGTATTTTGTCAGTCAGACCAACTTGAAGTTTTTAATTCAACTTCTCCTTGGCCTATATCCCTTATCAACACTTTCTGCTAAATATCTTCGTTACATCTCTTTCTATTCACATTTCTATCATATAGCTTAAACCTGAATTACAACAATAGTCTCTCAGCCGATCTCACTGTCCTCAGCCTTATCATTCTTTTAAGGCCCGTTTATTCTAAATCCTGAGTTTCTCATACTTAAACCCTTGATAAAGATCTAAAATAGATTTGATTGCCTTCCTCGCTAAGCTGAAATTTCATGCCCCAGTTTCAAGGGTTTCATAATTAACCCAATTTATCTTTACAAACAATGCCATTATTCGATATCTCCTCAAGTAGACAAAATTCTTAGATATTGTAATTTGTATTACAGTTTCATACAGGTAGTCAGTAAATGCTGTGTTTATTAATCTCTTATTTGTGAATGTATTTTTTAATAATTGGAGCTGTATTAGGACACCGAAAGATATACTTCCATTGGACACTAAAAACCCAATATATTAAAGATGTAAAGATGCTTTAGAAACAAAAGTTTATCATTTATCTATTAATTCAATAGACTGAACAAATAGGTCAAGTCCTGAAAATTGTGCTAGGTACGAAGGACATTAGGATAAACAGGACACATTTTCTGACTCCAGAAAGCTACAACCTATTCAAAAACATAATAGTCAACATATTTTTTAAGTAACATTGCCTCAGAAAGTTTGCAAGTTTTGGTTAAAAAGGTATTAAAAGCTAAAATTCCACATAGCATTTCAAGGGCTATATAAAGGGCTTATTGAAGAATATTTCCTTCATTAGGTAAATTAGATAAACTATTTAATAGGACACTTTTTAAATTAACTTTTAAGATATACATATTGAATTTCAGGAAATAATAAATATTAAAAAGATATTTCAAAATATTTATCTCATTTCAAATTTTAATAAAAATTTTCATGGCCCAAACATTTGATTTTATCTATATTTTTATAAGACAATCATATTCACATTTTTATAAATTTTTGGCTGTTTTGCAGAACACAAGAAATTTTGAGCTGTAACGTGCTCGACCCAGCAAATCAATAATATTGCTCCCAAAACAACATGCATTTTTACATGTGGCAAAAAATCTTTAGTTTTAACAATTATATATTTTAAAAAACATAATTGAACATGTTTAAAAGCCCTTGTTCAGCACCCTTTTAAAAAATGTTGGTTTTAGACCAGTCGTGATCTCTTGAACATTGTTAATATTACATAGAATACTACAGATATAAAAAATATTGTAGCAAACATTAAAGAATTATTACTTTGGCTTCTCTAAATAAAAGTACATGCTATTTATGTTCCAATTAATAAAATAGGACAACTGTATAGTATTGAGATTTTTTTTATGGAAATTCAATAAAAAGTCCCTTGCAAGAAAATCTATTTTCCATTATGAACAATTCTCAAAGTTTTAGAAGTGACTGTTCATTATGAAGAATTAGATGATACAAACAGATATTTATTTAACTCAGCTATAAAGAAGCATAATACATGCAGTATTTCTGCATCGTAAAAACAGAAGTAATGGATAATGGTTAAAATCCAGAGTATTTAAATTCTCAATTATATTTTAAAGCAAAATTAAAACACACTTAAGAAAAAGTATAAATATTTAAGGATATAATATAGATATCATTTATACACCTGGATTTTATAAAATTCTTAATTTTCATTGTTATAGAAGCCTTGAAAATTAACTTTCTTTGGTTCAGGAGGATTAAGTAGAAATCTATCTTCACTGTTCCATTAGCTCTAGTTGTAGACATTAAATCTCCTCTTGGAATTAAATGTCTTTAGAATGTGTAAAGATGGAAAATGAATCTTTTTGGTGAAAATTTTCTTGAATAACTTTGTGTTTCTAATGTGATAATCTATATGTTATCTTTAAACCACAGTCAAATCACTTAAAAGTAACTTCGAGCTAAGAAGGAAGTTGGGGAAAGATCTGTTTCAGTTCTAAAAGGCTATGACCTCACACTATAAGCCTTTTTTAAAATTACCTCAAGAGTTCACAACATATTTTTTTTTCTAAAGTCAACATGGACATTATATTTTTTATCCATTAAGAATTTTAAAAATTATCCATTAGTAATCCAGTACCAAACCTCATGGTAATTATCAGTGACCAATCCAGTGTCAGTTTTAGACCTGTATGATACGTCTAGACACGAAATAAAACTCTTTTTCTCACGTCTCTTAAACTGAATTTGAAGGCAAATGCAAAAAGATGTTCTACATTTGTTTTGTAAAAAGTAATACCATTAGAATATCTGCACAAAGTTACTACTTTAGACACAAAAGATACTAACTTAAATCTATAAATTACGTATATTTTTCAAAAATAAATACCACTACTCTGGAAAGAAGGTAGAAACACTAGTGGAATGGTAGAAACAAAAGGTAAAGGAGGACAGAGGAAGGCCGGGGGTGGAGAGATCTGCATTCAAAAACCAACTCTGCAGCCTACTAGGTACTTTACCTCAGAAAAGTATTTACCTTACAAGCATTGTTTTTCTCATATGACTGCTGAGAGAATTATGAGGAAGTTTAAAACATTTACATACATTGGGTTCTTTTACCTTAAAACTGAAATAAAAGGTAATTTAAAACTGATCGTTTTTATTGAAGGTTACTATATACAGGCATTCTAAGTTTTTAAATTCTTTATAAAGATGCTATATGACTCATTTGTTCAGCAGCAGGAACCCAAAAATTTGGTCATGTGTCTAGAGTGTGGGTTACTTTTTGTGCCAAGGAATCATAAATCTACATTAAAAGTGAGTCCAAAGCAAAAACTGTAGTATGAATATATTGGCTAAAGAGACACAAAATTTGGGGGAGAGCGGCACCTATAAGGTTTTGATTTTTTACTTTTTAATGTCTCTACGGAGCATGCCATTCTTGTCCTTTAAAATTCACCAAAGTGAGAATAAATATTTCTTCTGAAACAATAAGATCATGCCAAGTAGAATTCTTTCTAGTGGCTTTGAAATAGCTAAGTACCAAGGCATTTGAGGCAGTATGGGCATCTTGTCTTCCGACTTCAGTCATCACAGTTTTTGCTGAGCTACCACTTGCTTCGCTGCATGGCTCCGTTGCTTCTGAGCCATGCTAAGGGGCCACAGGGAACTCTGTTGAAGCTACCCATGATACCTCCTGCTGAGGCACCAACAAGCTATTCTACCCCTACGTCTTGCAGCCTCACCAAAAGTGTTGTGGGATACAGGGTGTAGTTGTTGCTCGTTTGAAGACTCAGAGATTTACTCCTCAGCATAGTTTCTAAACTTTTAAATCATGGAGGAATCTTTCCAGTCTGGAGGACAAACACCAATCTCCAACATGATGTGTTTAAGCCGTTTTGTCTGTATCCATGAATCTCCTTCTTTTAAATTCCTCCATCATTGTTCCAAATTCTTCTAAAGATCTAAGCTTTCAGAAAAAAATCCAGACAGACTTGCTTTTTCCTTTCCATTCTACCCATACCTGATGTGATGACCACAGTAGAGAAATACCTCTTTAAATGGACAAAAGGAATTAGAAAATAGAATACAAGAGGAAAATTATAGATTAATATTCCAAAATGTTATTTGTCTACAAAGGTATCACCTCACTTTTTTTTTTTTAATTTCACTGAAATCATTTAAAATATTTAAAGGTTCTTAAGAAAATCCTATTGACTTAATTCTGGTTTATTGTTTTGTTTTTTTAAGTAATTATTTTAAGACCAATCAGGATATCCTTTATAAGGGAAAAAAAGGGTGGTAGAGTCCATGACAAAATGGTCCTTTTTTAAGTTACTTTTACCTCCCCACCTTTACATTATAGAAATCTGGGTAGAGAATCAAGGAATGTAATAGGAAAGTCCTACCATTTGCCTCAGTCTAACCTGAAAAAAGAATCCTGAAGGATGTTCAATCTGTTCTCTACTTCAAAAATGATATATAATCCCTACCCTTACTAGCTCGTGAGTTTAATTGTTTCTTTCTACACATAGGTACAGCATTGTATATTATGACTGTCTCTCCAGTATTTTCAACCTCTGATTCCCTCTGGTTAGCGTTTGGACAAACAACTCTCTTTAGTCTTGAAATGCAAAAGTCTTCCCTCCTCCAGTAAGCCCTCAGTAAACTACCATTCCTCTTCTTCAACCTTCAGAGCCAAACTTGATAAAAATGTCTACAGTCTCCAATATCTATCCATCTATTTTTCCTCAAACCACACAATGACTAGTACTTTACAGAAGGAGCTCCAATCAAGGTTACCTCCTTGTCGTTATATTCAATGAAAATTTCTCGGTTCTTATCTCATTTCTAGCTTATGATTTTCTTATCTGTTCCTCTACTCACCTGTTAGGTCTATAAGGGCACTTATGTATAACCCCAAAACACATTGTTTAACAGATAAATTACAAAAAGACACTGAAGGCAGTAGTTTCACCTAACTCATAATTTACAGCAAGAAAATTATATTGTCTTGAAAAATAAGAGTTAGACTTCAGCCAGAAACTAATTCAGATATACCTAGGATTTTATTTTTGTTTATTTTTGTTGTCCATGTTGCTTTGCTATTGCTGTTACTATTTGATTTTGCAATATATTTCTTCACTGGATCTTATAGAGGATTTTTAAAAATATTCTCTTCAAACTGATTTTCCACTCACACTAAACTTGGGAATCAATTCTAAAGTAAGAAGAACAGAAAACTCTATCAAATAATTCAAAATATTTAGCTGTAACTAATCTGTTTCAGGCTCATCATAAAACAAACTCTCATATTATAAGATTTCAAGCAGTTTTTACCTTAGTGATTATATTACTTTTACAGTTCAAAATTTTCATGGTAGGGAAATTGTTACATATGATGTTCCATTTTATAATCCAAATATCTTATTTTTGCAATAATTCAACAAATAACATACAACTAATGGAACCAAAGTAGCTTGTCTAAAGACATATTTAAGTAATCTAAAGAGGTAAAACTTTATTTTTTTCATTATCTATAAAATGTTATTTTTATATTTCTTTTGTGATTATCGTTTCTATAAATAAAACCTTCACCATATCACCATTAATTTGATAATATTAAAAATTATTAAAAATAAAAATAATAGAGCATATAATATTTAGGAGGTAGGGAAAGATAGAATAAAAGCATGAGAATTTAAAATTAAAGAAAAGAAAGAATGCACTTTTTTTTTTTTACTTTCTTCTAGTTTGGAAACATAGGAACTCAGAAGCTCTAATGATCAATTTTGTCATGCAGATAAAAAGGTCTCCAAAAATAAATTTAAAAAAATTATAGCAATATTAAATAAATTTTTACAAATAAATCAACTGTTTTGCTCGACCTTTCTACTTTTAATTCAATCATACTCCTTTATATCTTCCCAGGTAAGGGCTGGGGTAGACGGGGAGTGAGGTAGGGTAGAAATTATCTACATCTGAATGATCACAGCTGCAGTATACATATGATATATTATTAAACTGTACACTTGAAACCGATATAATTTTATTAACCAATGTCACCCAAATAAATTTAACTAAAACCATGTGGAGGTTGAGACAGAAAGTGGAGGGAGAGAGTTCACATAATTTACGTCATTAATACCATTTGTAATTACAGTGGAACAATCTATTTTTTTGGTTTTCATCTACAAAAAATATTTATAAACTTGATCATCTCACTTCTATTATTAGTGCCTCCATTGTCTATAAGGATACAAGGCCAGGCACACATGGCCCAGCTGAGTCTAACTTCTATCTGCCTCTCCTGATATATCTCAGGCTTTTCTTCCATCCACATCCAGGTCTATAGCAGTATTACCATGTTTGCTTGCTTGCTTCATGATGGCTCATATCTCCCTGCTTATCCCTGATCTAGAATGTATTCAAGACTTTTTAACATGTTAAAATAGCCAAATTAGGCCCAAGATGGAGTGGCTCATGTTAAGCTCCACAAAGGGCTTTGTCAGCAAGACAGAAGTTACTAAATTTCTATGCTCAACTCTCCCAGGAATGGAAGACCTAAGTCATCCAATCAGCACATTCCTGCTCAGCATGAGTTACGTGAGCCTGCTCCAAGGCTTCCCTCTGTTCTGTATAAAAACACACAGACAAACAAAAAATACCCTGTTCTAACCAATGAGCAAATGCTCAGTATAACTTTTTTATTCCTGCTCACTCTATTCTATAAAAATCACTCTCCTTGGACAGCTCTTTAGAGCTCCACTCTATTTGCCAAATTGGATAGTGTTCGATTCATGACTCACTGAATAAAGCCAATAAGATCTTTAAAATTTACTCAGTTGAATTTTGTTCTTTAACAAACATCTTTCCTAGAAAGGCTTCTCTCATCTCCACAAGCACTTCTTTTCTGTACTTTTTCCATACCTTCAATACCTTACTGAGCACATTGGAAGGCAAATGTCTATCTCCTTCCATTTTTGTTCAGGTTGCAGAAGAAAAGGGTTTACTTTTAATCATCCGTGTATCCTTGCAGATCAACAGCAGTGTCCTATATACACCTTATAATATAAATGGATAAGGATAGCAAATTTATGATTTACCTCACTTAATTATACTGATATGATCTAAATCAAACATTTATTAAAGATTGAAATGTCAGTACTTGATGATATAAATAACATCTAAATGTAGAGAGCAAATAATAAAGGGAGACAGGTCATTAGTACAAAGGGCAAAATGCTTCTCTACTCTTTAGTCTCATAACCACTGTGATCTTCCACTTTACTTTTTTTCTTCTGTTGTCCCTCAGATCGGTATAATACCCTGTTTTCAAATGTCCTGAGCCTCTACTCTGTCAGTGAGTGCTCTTTTCAAAGGCTTTTCTACACTCTTCACCATACTGCTCTGAATTGACCACTGAGAGAATGCTCAGTATCAAAGACTCTAATAAGTCACAATATAACCTTTCAATTGTATTAAGTTTTCTTCACACTTTACTTAGATGTTGAAGAAATAAAAAAAACATAGTCGGAGAAAGTGTCACCAGGACTTGGATATTTTCATCCCTAGTATTAGAGGAGTACGTGCCATCCCTGAACTTACCTAGTGTGTGATCTGAGGAGGCAGAAGAAGGACACATCAGGGAGTCTCTCCATCTGATAGCCTGATATTCTTTGGTACTCTTGTCCTGTAAATCTTACTGGAGATAAAGGCAAAAGCTTTATAGTGTACTCAGGTATATAGGTATCTACATGTTCTCTGACTGAATATATTCTCTCACTCTGGTCCCAAATCCTCACCACCCATTCTGTCTCTTTACTGGCTTTATAATAGAATTGATTCAGCTTTACATGAAGTGCCATGATAGGCTTAGTCTTGAAAGTGCCACACACATAAGCTCCTCTTAGAGTGTGGGTCAGAGGAATTTAAAGTTTGAATAATCTCTGGGCTTTCATACCCCTCTTCATCAGTGACCGACCAAAGTTTAGCCATAAGTTTTTCAGACAACACATTCATAGCTCTCTAGTAACTTGTCTCATCTGATCGCCATAATATCCACACTAGCCTGGAAGCTCTGTTATCTGTGCTTTCTATGTCTTTATTGTCTTGTTTTATTCTACTAAATGTGATTTCATCATTTTCTTGAGCATTCAAATTCTCCCTCTTCTTGATTGTCTGGGGATGGAAGATATGGACAATGTCTCCCATCACTACTAAGAGCATTCACATCACATCTTGATGACTCTTGTAACACACTCAACTTTAAGCTTTATTCAATCATACTCAATTGTCTGAGTTTGGGAAAAGTATGGAAGTAAGAGGAGGGTTTTCCTTTACATTAGTTCTTTCTTTTTTCATTTGTTATCTGTTTATTCTCTCTCTTTTTTTTTTTTTCATAGCTCTCTAGTAACTTGTCTCATCTGATAAGACATATATAGCATAAAATTGACCATTTTAATTATTTTTAAGTACAGTTCAGAGACATTAAGTACTTTTACATTATTGTGCAGTCATCACTATCACCCATTTCCCAAATCTTTTCATCTTCCCAAATTGAAACTACATGCCTATTTAACAATAAATTTCTCATTTCCTCTTCTCCCCAGCCGCTGACAGTCATTATTCTTTCTAGCTCGTTAAATTTGACTACATTAAGAACCTCATATAAGTGGAGTAATATAATATTTGTATGATTATTTCACTTAGCATATCTTCAAGTTTCATCTATATTGTAGTATACATCTGAATTTTCTTCTTTTTTTAAAGACTGAATCATATTCATTATATGTATATATCACATTTTCTTTATTCATTCATCTGTCACTGGATACTTGAGTTCTTTTTACTTTTTGCTTATTGTGGATAATGCTGCTGTGAAAACAGGTGTATAAATACCTGATTGAGTACCTGTTTTCAATTACTTTGGGTATATACCCAGAAGTGGAATCGATGGGTCATATGATAATTCTATGTTTAATTATTTGAGGAACCATCATAAAGTTCACATTAGTTCTTACATCCACCACACCCTAATTTTTTTTTCCTTAGGTCAGATATATATTTAAATATAAATAAATAATGAGGTCAGGTGTATTCGTTGTCTATTATTGTGTCTCAAATTACCCCCAAAACTTAGCACCTCAAAACAATAAACATTTATCATCTTGTAGTTTGTGTGGGTCAGGAATGTAGGCATAGCTAAGCTGGTTGCCTTTGACTCAGGGTGCCTTACAAAGCTGGAATCAAAATATTGGCAAGGGCTTTAGTCAACTCAAAGCTCAAATGGGGAAAGATCTGCTTCCAAGTTCAGTCTATCTGGGATGTCTCCAAAGATGTACTTCCAAGTTCACCCAGAGGTCATGCCCCAGGTCTTCACTGGTTGTTGGTCAGACTAGCAGTTCCCTGCCATGCGGGCCTCTTCGTAGTGCAGCTCACACCCCGGCAGATTGTTTTGCACAGAGTGAAAAGTAATAGAGATAAAAAGAACAGAAAAGAGTTCAAGAAAGACAGAATCATAGTCTTTTGTGATCTAATCTCAGAATGACAGAATGACATCCCATTGCTTTTGCCATATTATATTTATTAAAAGTGAGTCATTATGTCCAGCAAATACTCAGGGAAGGGAGTTACACAAGAACATGAACACCAGGAGGCTGAGGTCATTGGGGGCCACATTAGAAGAGGCCTACCACAAGAGATTTGTTTTGTTTTGGTTTTTATTGCTATAACCCAGATCAACTAGCATCTAGAAGGCACTCAAAATATTTGTTCACTGAAAGAATGAATGAATTAATTAATGTTAGTGCAAATGCATAATCTATTCTTTCACATGTTGATATAATGTTTCAAATCAGAGAAAATTTAATAATCTATCCTAACTAATGATGATTTTAACAATTAAAATATATGTTTTTCTCTCCTACTTTACTGTTACATTAAGACATTAGAATCAAATTTAGTATCTATTCCAGAAGGCATTAGGAAAACAATACCACTTACTGACTCTTTTTCTATATTTCCTGGTATTCTAGAGGAAACTTCATCATTTTATGACATATGGGAATAGATAATATGGTTGAGGATAATGTAGTCTATTTTAAGACTTTAACATCAGTTACTGAAAGGCTTTTATGTTTCAAGTTAAGGAAAGCAAAGGATATTACAATAAAGATATGCATGCTATTTATTCTCAGATTTTTTTTTTTTTAACACAAGCATACTGATTTAACACCAGAGACTTTTAAATTGCACCAGTAAAAATAAGGGAAACTATATTTATATTAAGCACGAACAGGCTCCTACACTGGGTACCAAAGATGTATCCAAATGTGCTCTTGTTTTTAATATTTTTAAGTAATATTATTTGATATAGTTTCCTGAACTAGGTTAGTATATGCAGAATTTTAAGATTGATGATAATTTACTAAGGCTTCTTGAAAATTGTTAGGTACATCATCTATTCCTTACAAATGTGAAAAATCTATCCCTGGATTTGTTTAAAAGAGATCAGCCAGTTTAAGGAGAAAGCTG
Organism: Pteropus medius; assembly: GCF_902729225.1. Classification (NCBI taxonomy): domain Eukaryota; kingdom Metazoa; phylum Chordata; class Mammalia; order Chiroptera; family Pteropodidae; genus Pteropus; species Pteropus medius. Next base: position 25,224,847 of record NW_024347791.1, read on the forward strand.
GAATATTCAACAGAGTATGTTGGACAATCCTAGAAAAAGTTGTGTGACACACTGTCAAATATTTTTAACAAACAAAAAAGGATATAAGTCTTAGTCAGACAAGAGGCTGTGGTACTAGGAGGAGAGAATGGTAAATAAGTTTCATCTATTAGGCAACTCAGATCAAAAGGAAATGATTACTTTAAGAATGTGTTAAAAAGTATGTTGAAGACATTCCCAGGTTTTAGCAGATGTATGCTGTTTTCAGTTAATGGTGATTATTAGTGGTAGGGGAGAAGAGAGTAGTTCAAAATATTTATTATGCTCTTTGTTGTAAGACAAAGATGACAATAAAATGGTGTCAAGTGTTTTCTTTATACTTCACAGTGCTTTGCACAGTTAATGATGAAAAGTATTTTGGGATTTTTTAATCTCAATATTGAGTACTAAACAGTTCTTTATTGCACCTAATTTATAATGAAATAAATTCTATTTAACATAGTATATACTTATAAATATGAAAATCTCTAAAGTCCCTTCTATTTCCAAAGTTTGAGTCTATGATAGCTACTTATATAATTTTAAATAAGTAGAAACATTTTTATTTTTAACAATATTATTATATTTTATTTATTTTATAAACTGTCAAAATCTGACATTGCTTTTTCAAAATGATCTTACAAATACATATACGTTTTTTAGCTTCTTAAAAATTCCTAACTCAATGGGACATTTTTTAAATCTATTAATTTCTCAAACCATAAACATTTCTAAAAATTAGAATTCCAAGTATATTGGCTATATACCAAAATTATGCTGATTAGTACTAAAATTTCTTTAGAACTTCACAACTTTGCTATAAGAATCCTGAGTACACCTAGGAGACTCTAAATTCAATTTGTTCTCTTCAGAACAAGTAAATTTTACCCTTGCTATCTCAAAGGGCTGATAGTTGGCCAATATTTCAATTAAAGTATTTCAATTATTGTTTTAAATTTGGAAACATTAATTTAAAAGCTGAAAATTACTTGTAAATAATTAAAGATTAAAAGTGTAAAATAAAAATGTAATTTTGTTAGAAATAAGAATATTATGAGAGGAATTGAGAAGATCTATGACCAAGTAAAAATCATGACTTTCATATCTGGTTAAAACTTAAAATGATAAGCAGAATTCTAGGTCAATAAATAGAGTCTGTCATAATTTTAAGGTCAAGAATTTCTTAGAATCTTAGGCAGGAGTTTTTCACACTCAACAAAGTTTTTATGACAACATTCAAATTTCTATTTGTATAATAAAAATTTTCTTGCTTGTTGTTAATCAAATTACCAAAGAGTAAGGTTCCCAATGAGTTTTTTAAAAATCCAATTTTCTAATGTCTTTTTCTTACATACAAGGTAGGCGACAAATTTTTAATATTACAATTTTAAATTAATGGTTAAAGTCTGAGCTTCAGAAACTCTGTTCTTTGGTCATATTGTGAGTATCTAAGTTCTTTAGAATCTGGTAAGGCAAACCTGAGGTCTTTTATCTCATCCTTAGGTTTCTTCACAAAGGATTTTCCACATAAGACTTTCATATTACCAATGCTTGAAGAGAAAAATGAAAGTTCCAATTAAGATATTTTTTCTATTGATTAAAAGAACTAATTATTAAAGTATCATCTATTTGTTAGAAAATGAGTCACATTACATTTTGTACCATTTTATAATAATAAAAAAACTTTCATTGCAAAGCATAATATGATTATTAACATGAAAGGGACATAGATATGGGATTCTTAATCTAAAGTCCAAAAAATTTCTAGCCTCAGGGCATTTGTGAGCCTTCTGAAAATGTAAGATATTTTATGTTTAAGAACATGTTTCTAATTAGAGGATCCAGAAAGAAAAGGAAAAAAAGAGTGAAGGATGACTCAAAAGTTTGTGGCCTGAGCAACAGAAAGAATGAAACATATCATCAACTGGGAAGGGATGATTTCTAGTGGATCTGGGAATTTCAAATGGAGCTGAGAGGGTGGGAATCTAGTGTTCAGTTTTGTACGGGTTAACTTGGGCCTAGCCTAATCTGCCTAATGCCAAAACCCGTGCCTAGTGCTTCACCCACAAAGACAGAGGAGATGTCTATTCAATAAATTAAGCCAACCTGAAACAACTGGACACAGGATATTAAGAAAAGCAAAACAAACAAACAAACAAAAACAAAAACATAAAAGCAGTGTTCAAGTAAGTAACGATGCTATAAGGATACACTACAAAAATTGTAGGACGCATTCCACCTGAGGGGCCATTTCCAGTTTTGTGCACATGCTAATCTAGTTTTCCTTCCAAGTGTATTTAAAGACAAATATATCTGTTTTGCCTTTGAGAAAGAAACCATTTTCTCTCCACATGTATTTTTTATTGTTCTACAATGATATATAGCTATTAAATATGGTTATAAATATTTAAACTATTAATGGTTGTGTTACACATTATAAATAGCTTTATGAGCTCACCAATCACTGTGAGTGATATACTCTGGTTCCCCAAGGAACTGTGGATAAAGTCACTGCCGTGATGGAGAACATAATGTGCATTCACCAGTGACAAATGAGTGTTATGTCAGTAACAAATACTATATTGAGTTTATTTTAGTAAAATTGGTGGCAAAAAGTTGATATTGTGTAAACTGATCTTGTTTAGCAGATAGCACACTAAGACTAAGAAAAAAGTTCAAATTCTTATGGAGTTAACATTACACCAGAGTTACAAAATAGTGGGTTTTTTAAAATCCTGTATTTAATGTTAAAGAATGTACCAATGGCATTGGTTATTCAAAAACCCTACATACCACACTTTGAATTTTTCTACTCTTATCTATTTCTTTCTCCTTTTTCTACTCTCATTTTTTTTTTTTTGTACTCTTCCCTCTTAGGAGGATTTCTTCTTCTTATATTTAGGATCACTGTTATGCGGTAAAATTAATGAATCATCGAGGTAGGCAGCTATAGCTTAAGTGCAGAAGGGAAAATGGGCCAACTTACAGAGGTCCAGCTTCCTGGGCACAAACTGTGTGGCTTTCCTTGGGTTGATTTTTAATCTCTACGAGTCTTGATTGTGTTACACATATCCATTATTCTCTCTAAGTCTCAGCTTTCTCATCTGTAAAATAAAAATAAAACACAATCTAACATTTTGTAAAATTAGATGAATAGATGTAGAGAATTATTGACTGTAAGATATTATATTAATATAATAATATATTATTATAATAATTGCCATTTTCTGATTGCGATAAACAATTAGAGTAAACAGTCTGTAAGCTAGTGATATTTTTGGCCCTACTTGTCAGGTTCCTCACTGGGTACTAATGGTACATTATCTCTAATCTTTACAGCTCTGAAAAGCAGCCTCATTTTGTCATTTTATAAGAAATTGACACTAATATTTAGAGAAGTGATATGCTCAAAGTCACTCATATGGAAAGCAACAAAGCCAGACATCGGCCCTAGCCTAGTCTGCCTAATGCCAAAACCCGTTCCCAGTTCTTCCACAAAGACAGAAGAAAGGTGAGCAGGACACGGGCCTTTGACTGAGCAGCCCTGGCACTACAGTCCTGTGCCACAGGCAAGGCCGGGAAATGTAGTGTTCTCATCCATAAGATTATAATAGATACTCTTTAGGAACCCAGGAAAATAATTTCCCAGAATGATTGAAGATTCTGGGATCTGTATGTTTTTAAAGTGTGGTTTTGTTTTTGCAAAGTCAATTACTGAATTAAATCCTTTGCTGTTCTCAGATTATTCTCATGCAAGTACTGACGTCTACACAGGGAAGGAATTTCCTTAGGTCTACAAAGGCAAGAGAAAACTGTCAAGAGCACATAAACTCTGTGTTTGCTCTTTCTTTCTGTTTATTACATGCCTTAAACCTTCCCCCAAAAGAGTGAAATTATATCCTGCAATAAAGAACACAATATATTTTCATGTACATACATTATCTGTTTCAAGTATTTTTAAAGAATAGTTTATTAACTACTTTTAATAAAAAAAATTATTTTTGACTCATTTGCTCTACTAAATATGAATCAGTGAACTTGATTTAACTCATTTCTACACCTAGAGCATGAGATTTAAAGAAATAAAAAATAATTATGTTTCTTAACTTCTTCAATATTCTATTCATCTGGACTTAGAGTCAAGCCTCTTTCAAATAGAAAAGTTGTCTTATATTACCTAAAAGCCATGTTACAAAATACTCGCCACTTATTTTTTTATCAATGCAAAGCCATTTATTAGATTTTATGAAAATACGAAGATAAATTAATTATAGTTTCAGCCCTCTGATATTCTTAAAAAGGGATCAGTAGTACTTTGTTAATTAAACCCTGCATTCAGAATTGAGGATGAGAGCAGACCAGTATAGATTACTTTATAAGTATTTTTCATACATAAAATTAAAATAGTAAGTTGAGATGGGTAATTTTACTTTTTTTGGTTAAAAATGAAAATTAATCATGGATATAAATTAAATAAGTTATAAATCAGTAAGTATCATTCTCTGATCCCTGCTGCATCTTTATAATTTCTAAAACTTCTGCCAATTTTGTAATATAGTTCTAATTTCATAAAAACTCACATTAATTAGATTGGTATACTGCACTTGAAGTAACACATGAGATTCTGTACAATAAAACATTATGTTGATTGATTGTGAAACTTAACAGTGCTTAACACTTATTTAGCACTTTAAATCCTCAAAGCACTTTACAAACATTAACTAATTAATCATCATGTCATGGATGTCAGGAAGGTGGTAGAATTCCCATTCCTGAGATGAAGGAATTAAATAAAGTGCCTTGTGGCAATGAAAGACTTTGTAAAGTCTAAATATCAATATCTCAGGAAAGTTTCAACTAAATTACTAGTGAGTTGATTGTATATATGTATATGATATAAAGAAAGCAGTACAAGTTAATATCATGCTACAATCCTAGCCACTTTTTAACTATGGTGCTTAAAAGAATATATGGTCATTGCCAACAATTCATATTTTCTTACTAATCTTTGCTACTCCCAAAGAGTTATTATGTAGTTAATTCTGTCTAGTAGTTTACATTTTTAAAATATAAATGTTTCATAATTAAAAACTCCTTATGAATTTGTTCAGAAATTTCCAATTTTCCATTACTTATCATGGTTTAGAGAAAACATCAACTACTGGAAATGTTCAAAAAATCATTGAAAAACAATTATCACAATAATTTTACAGATTTTTAAAGAAATGCTATCTTAAAAGTGTCACAATTTCAACTTTACTGAAAATTTTTATTTGTCATATGATACAGTACTATTGATCCCACTTACATTAAAATTCACACTATACAGACTCTAAAAGCATATACACGTTTGTTTGAAGTATAATGTCAATACAAAAAGAAATATAAATCATATAACTCAACAAATTCTTACAAAGTAAGCACAACTGGGTAACTGCCAGGTACATCAAGAATGGAATTCCACACATCCCCTAATTTCCCCTTTCTTAGTCACTGCCTTCCAAAGGTAATCTCTACTATGAAATCTCTACTATGATGGTGACCCCTATCACCATCAATACTTTACCTGTTTTGGAACTTTCCATAAATGTGCAATGTGTACTGATTTTTACTATTTTGGAACTGTTTTCTCTCAATATTTGTCTTGCAAGAATCATCCATGTCATTACAGGCAGTAGATTTATTCATTTTTATTGTCTTATAGTATAACAAAAATGTGTATGTATGTGCACCTGTGTATCTATACACATACCACGATTAATTGATCGATTCTACTGTGGATAGATATTTGAGTTGTTCCAGTTTAGAACTATTATATACAATGCTACTATAAACATTTTTGTATGTGTGTTTTGGTGTACACACACACACACACACACACACACACACACACACGCATTTCTATTTAAATATAGAAGTGAAATTTTTAGATCATAGAAAATGCAAATTTTTCAAAATTTTTATTCCAATTCAACATAATTTTAGTTTAAAAAGTAGCCAGAAAAATTATTTTTGTTTTTGTTTTTTGAAGAAAAATGACATACTAATTCTAAAATTGTCCTTGGAAATTTTGAAGGGCCAAGAATCACCAAAGCAATCTTGACTTGTGAAAACAAAATTGGGAGACTTGCACTACCAGGATTATATTATATATTACAGAACTATGGTAATTTCAAAAGTCCGGTATTGCAGTTTAGAAATTGAAATTATAGAGTGTTTCAATTCATTGACATGGTATATTCATTATTATATTTATTTAAATATTCTTTAATTTCTCTTAGTAATGTTTTATAGTTTTCTGTGTAAAGGTCTTGCACATGTTTTCTTAGATTTATTCCCGGGAACTTTTTGTTTTGACATCTTGAAAATGGTATATTTTTATTTTGTTTTCTAATTGTTGCCAGTATATCACAATATATTTTACTTTTGAAATTTGACCTTGTAATCAGTCAACCTGTCAAAACAGATACTCTCTTGAAATCACAGGCATATATTTTGGGGGAAAAAAAAACATTTAGATATAGATATATCCACATGCATCGATTCACATAAGCACACGCTCTGTGTGTGTGTGTGTGTGTGTGTGTGTGTGTGTGTGTCTGTGTGTGTGTGTAAACTGGTCCCCATCTAAATAGCTACAAACAAAATCAAAACATTTTTGGGAGTAAATTATGTTTTGAGTGACTGCCTTCTTGAACAACCATTAGATAAGCCTAGCTTCTGGGCTTTGAGCGAATTATTAACTCAAGGTATCAGCTAGTTGAGCCATCAGACAGACATTTAACCATTAGGACTATTACAAAATACATGTTACCATTAATTCAGATACAAAGTTTTTAAAAATATTTTCTTTTGTAGGCTCATGGGTTATATTGCTAGTCAGTTGGTTCCACTCCCTACCCAAATGAAGAAACTTAGATATTGAAGCCAAAGAAGAGGATAAAAAGAGTATTAAAAGAATTTAATTATTTTATCATATGACTAGGGAAAATATCTGGACTTAAACAGTATTCTGAATTTGGGGAATTTCACATCAATCACACATTGATTATTTTTCCAGCTTTGTGAATTTTTAAAACACTTTGAGAAATAGACAATTCAAGGAAGAGAAAACACAAATGGACTATATGCAAAATTTGAAAGATGTTCTGCCTCAGTATTTAAGGAAATATAAAATAACATTATAAGATTGACAGAAATTAAGAAGAATGATAATCAGGGATGATGAGGTACAAGGAAACGGGCCCTCTCACATACTCTATGGAACTGAAAGAACCTTTTTGTAGGTGATACAAACCACCAAGCAAACAAAAACAGAAAAAGAAACACATCTAGCATGTAGACATATGTACCAAAATTTCCACGGAAGCACTGTTTGTAATGATAAAAACAAAAAATCCCTAATTATATATCAATAAGGAAAAGTTTAATTAATTACAGTGTAACCATATTTATTGACATGACTCCATTTTTGAAAAGCATATGTATACTTGTATGTAAGTATGTGCGGATTATTTAACAAAATTTAAAAAAGCTTTTAAAAATAGGCATTAAAATAGTAACTATAGTTACTTCTGGAGATTGAGATTTTAAGAGTAAGAGTGGGCAAAGGAGGCTATTCTCTTATCAGTTTAATTAGTTTTAAGTTTTAAGATTATGGGTAATTTTTTTTTATTAAATAAATAGAAAAAATAAAAACACTTTAGGACAATTAGATATTCCTGTAGTCTACATTATTATCTTTATAAGTTTGTAATTTGGTCAAAAAAATTCTGAATAATCACATAATTAACATTTCTTTTTATAAATGATAGAGAAAAAATCTGATTGTTAAAGAAGAAAGTGTAATTTGGGAATTATAAGCTAGTTACTACTTAGAGGCACATAAAACTAAAATTTGTAATAAGATGGAAAAACAGATACTAGTCTATTCATCTTATTAGAGAATTTTCTACATTAACCACATTTCAAAGGCCCATCCTGGTTTCATTTTAATTTCTCACTTCTCACAGTAATAATTTTTTAATCAAATTTTAGGGATATGTCAATATGATGACACAGTGCCAAGTTGCCATGGAGCAAAATACCCCAGAGGGCTATCTCTAAAAGCAGAGAATGTTCACATATTTTTGCTTCTGTGTATTTCATGTCTGTCACTCATGAATTGTGCAAAATTGAGCTCCAAAGTTAAAAAGTTCTATAAAAGTACTTTTAAAATGTTGTTCATTTATTATAATCACATTGAAATTACTGTCCTTTTGATTTTTCAAATACCAAATTCATTTTTAAATGCCAAAAAATCTGGCCTACTTAATTGATTTTTAAAATGTCCATATTTGTTTTAAATATAAGTATTTTAAACATGTGTACCTGTGCACAATACATATCTAGGGTGGAGAGAGAGGAAAGATAAATTCTTTGGTGTATGGCATAGCTGAAATTTTTCAGCTTCTTACTTTTCTTTCCTATGTCTTAAAAATCAAATTGAGTTTTGAGAGTTGAAATTTTTTAATAAAGAAATTTAAGGCATGTTCTAAGTTCTGCTCAATAGCTATATTTATTAGATTCTAAGAGACATTCTGAACTATAGAAAAACAAATTGATAGATATTTTGAAGAAGAAAAATGGAAAAGGAAAGTTTCTCTTTTTTTATGAAATGACAGAAGGTTGTGTTTGTGTTAATGAGAAACATTATCTTACCAAAGAATCCTGGTATCCTCATTTCCATTTATATAGGAAATTGATTAATACTAACTAATTGGCACATGCAAATGGGGATTAACTGAATTCACTTTTCTCCACAACTCAAGGGCTGTAATTTAGATCCTTACTTAGATTTAAATCTTTTATTATTTTTGAAGGTAATCATCTTCCTGTTCGTAGAAATAAAATATCAAACCACCATGCTAATTATAGCTTATTTGTGTCTCACAAATTAGCTAATTAACATTACTAAAAAGTAAATGTACAGTGAGCAAAGTTTAACCCCCTGAATTAGAGTCAAGCCTTTTACACAATATAGTGATGAGATATATACTACTGAATGCCATTGGGTCAGATATACTTTGGAGCTAATAACTATAGTTAGATATTCAGTTTTATTTCAAAAGAATAGCTTATTCTTATTTTTCAATGCTATTATATCTGTGAACATTTTGCAATTAGCTCTCCTAAATAGATAAGAGACATGAGGACGTGGGAAAACAGAACAATGTGCATGGCTTGGAAAGCAATTTTTTAAGTAAAATCTCAAAAGATTTATGGCATGCAAGATTTGCTTGCAGGAACTCTATAAAATCAGTATATTCATGGTTTTGGATTAGCCAATTAGTTTATTTCAAAACCTAAGATTCTGACAATGATAATTCTTTAGGTTCAGGCCAAAAATCTTGTTTAGCAGTTTACTTAAAGGAAATGGCTAGAAGTTTCTAAAAGGTCTAACCCCAATTAATTCAGATGCCAATTTCATCTATAGTGAGATAGTCACATAGAATCAGAGGCATGTTTTTGAGGAGCAGCCCTAGTGATCTTTATCAGAAGTACTGGGAACAGAACTCCCTGTTAGCCAAAAGAGACAGAACAATATGTAAAATAAGTTGAATGAATGTAATAAAAATTGCTGTGAATGAAAAAACTGAGAGTTGGAATAGCACTAAAGTTAAAAGCTTGATAAGTAAAAAGATCTGGTCATGGAAGAAATATATTTCAGACAGATGTTCCAAGATGCAGAAGTGCCCACTGTGACCAACAAGCTGAAGGACGGTCATATGTATATATTAATAAATTTGTTTGTTTTTCTCTTCTCAATTTATCTTTGGACAGCCTCATTTCCAGGATCTATGATGGGTAGAAGAGATGTTTTTTCCTCCCTACATTACCATTATTTTGTTAGATCAGAAATTGCAGTATGGTGGAGCAAGAATTGAGGGCAGGGCTAAGTGGAGATGGACGACATTGGTGGAGGCCCATGTGGGAAGAGTTTGGAAAGGAAAATGACTGGGCATACAAGGTAAAGGACATATGAATCCAGAAGTTTGGGACTGTTGCCTGGCTCTAGCCCATACTCCATCAAGGAGAACAATGTGACAAAGGCCTTAGTGTATGTAGCTCAGACCAAGAGTTATATGAAGGGCTCACATTTCAAAGAAGATTCAGCCCTTCTGAAACGCTAAGGCATGTTTCAGATTTTTGTTTAGGGAAATATTAAGGTCTTAAATCATTTCAATTACTCCAGCTTTGTATGATGTAGCCTGATTGTCATATCTGAACTCTCAGAATCTCTGGAGTAGCTCTGTCATAGGCCAAGTGTCTTGGTGAGTTAGACATGGCAACACTCTACAGAAATCTCAGACAGGGTCTCTCATTCTGGTCAGAGAAAACCTATATAGGATTTCTTTTGGTAGGGTCATCATCCTTCACCATCCCTTTCTCACTTTCAGTCTCCTCCCTATCTCTAAGGCATCCATTCAGCTGCCTCCAATAAATAGTGTCTGGCTATTTTCCATCATCCAACTGGATAATTCATCAAATCCTAATTTTCTCTTTCCTTCTTCCCTATTAGCATGTATCCACTGTCCATCCCTTCACAGCCTTTCTGGATAATCCAATAAACTAATCTATGTTCCAGATGATAATGGTTTAAATCAAAGGGTGTTAGTAGTGGCATGTTAGAAAAATCTAGCCTAACCAAAATGTTCAGGGCTAATGCCCGGAACAGCAGCTTCTAATAATGGAAAGCAAGCCCTCTACACTCTTACAATAAGACCATATTGAGGATTGTTTCACCTTGCTCACAATGAACTTCTGGCCTTGTGATTATCTTCCCAAATTATGGAATGCTTGTTCTAAGAAAGAAGGTTTGCCTCAAATAAAGAGAAGGGCTTTAAATCATCATATGACTACAGAGAAAAAAAACATTGTTATTGGAAAGAGAGCAAAATCTTTCGTCTTTGACCCAGTGTCCCACAGAGTGGAAAACATTTACTTTGAGATTCCATACACAGGTCAATGTACCACAGAAGCCAAGAGTGGTTTTTAAAAACAATAACACTAACCATAAGCCACCCAAGAATCAGAGACACTTTTCTATAGACCAGTTTGTTCCTTCACATGCTCATTTTCAAGGCCACATGGGCTGGGGGAAAATTGTGCATCCTGCTAAAATTGTTTTCAGTGTGTATGTGAATGTGTTTTAGTCCTGACATATTTTCCTATTGGTAAGAATAATTTTTTTAAAAAAAAGGAATATCAAGGAAAAGAGAAGGTCTAACTACGGCAAGTTTCAATGTATAAAGAAAATATTCCACCGGCTTCCACATTTTAGAGAAAATAATTAAAGAGCAAGCTTTATTTTGGCTATTTGTACTTTAAATTTCATTATCTAACTAAAGGGTGTTTTGTTCAAAAAGGAACTAAAATAGCCTTACTGTAAAACATCTCAATATAAAAGATTAATTATGCACTTTACCTTTTATACCTGGCTACTTCTTAACCAGTGCATAGCATTCATTTCTTTCAAGCTCTGATTCCAAGAAGGCTACCCTGGACCACTATAAGTCATTCTCTCGTATTACATTACACCAATATTGCAGCCTTATTTTCTGGTTGCTCCATTTATTACTCCTCTCCCCAAGTCAACTTCTCATTCAGTTATCTTCTATTATAGATTTTAATCTAGTAACAAGAAAAATCTAATGAATAAATAAGTATTTAAATAAAAAAATGAATGAACAAATGAATGAACCAAGTCCATTAACTGCCATAATTTCAGATAACAGTTGTTTAGATAAATGTTATCCTTTAATTTAAGAACCACTTAATATGAAAATAGAAATAAAATATAATAAAAAGAGTGAGTGACAGTTTTTAGTAGAATCATTAGTCAAATAATAGTCTCCCTTAGGTACATATTAGATCATTTGGAAAAGTTTTTCAGACCAGAAAGGTACTATTTGGTTAAACTAGTCATTTACTAAATAATACCCTGTATATATACATATACATATATATGTATATATCCATATGTATACATATATATGTATGTATGTGTGTGTATGTATATATATACATATATACATGTATACATAAATATATATATACACATATATACACACATATAAAGTCATATACATAAATATGTATATACACATATATATACACATATAGAGTCACATATATATATACATATATATATATACACATATAAAGTCATGTAGCATTTGGCTCTTTTATAATCACAGAGCAGTTAAGACTCCAGAGAGTAAAATTTACCTTTCAGAGCTATGGTAGTAATCAGCAAGGAGCTGCTTTTTGAATTTTACAGATTCATAAGAGAAAAGGATTATATTATTAATATTTTTAAAATATTAATAATGCCAAATGAATTTGTGTGGTTGGTACATTCAACAAAGCTCCCTTATTCATTCTCAGTTTAATAAAATGCTATTTTTGAAAGTGATGATATCAATAATATCCTAATATTTTAAGTGATAGAAACTGCATTTAATACATTTTAGAATATTATTAGCATTATCCTCCTCAAGAACATTATCTCATTTAATTCCCACAATAAACTTCATATAAAGATATTATAATTACTTCTAACTTACAGAAACTGAAGCATAGGGAGGAAGAGTAACTCTCCTAAGCTAACTGAAGTTAAAGCTGAAATTTGACCCCAATTTTGTTCAACTTCCGAGCTCAAGCTTTTAATCATTAGAATACGTTCTCCTTCATAATATATAACCATAAGAATGTAAGATCTACCGAGGCAGGTTTGTTTATCTGTTTGGTACACCAAGTGTTTAGCTCAATGTCTATCTCTTATAGAGGGTACTCAATATTTATTGAATAAACAATAGATAAATAATGGAGATTATTTTATATCAACACTATGTCGATGTTCTCAGATCAGTTCTTGACCCTACAAAGTTAAAAGCAAGATACTAACTTGAAACAAAAAAAGTTAAGATTTATGGAATTAAATAGAATTTCTCATGTCTATCACATGTTTTGATAGATGCCTCATCATCTGCATAAAGTGATTTATTTTTAGAATATTGATGGTGGGTTATACCTATAATCTCTTTCTGGTATTTATAATATTTAGAAACAAAAGACTAAGGTCCTTTTGCTCCTGTCAAACACATAATAATAATACTAAGGTAGGCTTGAAGCGGATAGATAGATAGATAGATAGATAGATAGATAGATAGATAGATAGATAGGTCTATACACACACACACGCGCGCGCACGCGCGCACACAAAATTAAGTAATTTTTTAGGCACAAGTCAATACAGTATGCAAATAGCTGCTAAGTAAAGAAGGAATTTAATGTGCTGAACCAGAAGGCTCATGTACATATTCAGGGTCTTTGAGCCAGAATGATCTTGCTCCCATTTCTCGAAATAGTTTTGGTGAAATGTGCCATGCATGTTATTCCTGCTATATTTTGATTACTTCATATAACCAAAGCATATAAGCAAAGAGAGCACACATAGAATGTCTGCTAGGTACCAGCAGGCTAAATGGCTTTCAGTTTTGCAGATTATATTCAATTACCCTGCTATTGTTTGTGTAAACACACCTTGTTCTTTCCTGTCTCCAGAACTTTCCTTGTGCTTTTCTCCTTCTTAGAATAATGTTTTCTTTAAGTATCCGATTGAACTTCAAGGCTTAGCTAGCTCAAACCTCATTTCTAAGAAGACTTGTCTAAGAAAAATATTGAATTTAAAGTTTGGAAGCAATCTAAGAATGAGATAACCCATCTCCTCAATCTGAATTTGTGCACAAATTTCTCCTTTACTACTAACTGGTATTGTAGCCTAGGCTTTTACATCTAAAGAGAAAAAGGTTCTAAAATAGCTAATCCAGACAGTAAGATTTCAAAATCTAGATATTTATCTTTAAGCTAGAATGATACAGGTAAATAATAGATAGACAGATAATGATAGATAGATAGGTAGATAGACAGATGATAGATAGATAGATAGATAGATAGATAGATAGATAGATGATAGAAAATCACAAATGTATGATTAAAGGCATTTAAAATAACAGAGGTATACAAAAAGACTTCTTGGCCAGGGTTTCTCTAAAAAAGCTTCATCCAAGAGATCTTATTAAATATTTCATCAAAACCTTGAAGAACCCATTAGATTTGAATGGGCAGAAAACAGAAGAAACAACTTTGTAGACAGGAAGATTATGTAAAATTTTTCAGAAGGGGAAAACAGATAAATATGGGTACTGGTAGGAAGTTAGATTATTGACAACAGGATAAAAATAAGTGTCTGTTGGTGAAAGAACACCAATGTTAAATAAATGAAATAGTGCTTTTTGAGATAAACTTTTTCTTTAATTTATTTATTTTTATTATGGTGACATTGGTTAACAAAATCCAGTGTTTCAGGTGTACAACTCAATAGTATTAAAATAAGCTTTGAGACATGTTAGGTCATTAATTAAAGGAATACCTTGATGGAAGTAATATTCATTTGTCACTTCTCATCTTTCCTCTCCATCTAAATCTTACTTTTTTCCAATGCAAAAACAAGACCACTTGGAGGTTATTTGCAGAAATCATTTTGAATACAAAATTTCCAAGAAACTAACTCGAGCCAATAAAATCTGAATTTAATTATATGAGGAAAAATCAAAACTTGTGTAAAACAAAAATAAATGTTACAACTGGCACACAGTAATATAGAAAAAACTCACTAATGAAAAAGCACATTTTTTTCAGGCAATAAAACTTAGCCAATACTTATATGGTGGAAAATCTCAACCTATATCCACCTTGCCAGTATTATGGGGTAATTTTAATTATCAAGACTCCAGAGACTTCCCTCATGTAAGGAAAATATTACCCAGAGATATAGGATATCAACTTTCACCTTATATATTATAATACATAGACATTATCATCATGGGATTTCACCATGAGAGAAAATCCTTTCAAACAAATTACTTTGCAGTTTTGAATATATTTTTGTACATCAGGGGCCAACTCAATAATTCTAAATGCTTTGAGAAGGGAAGCACAGGAAATTCTTTCATCTTGCCTTGGCATGTTTCCTCTTCTGCACATAATATTGCTGTTAGTATTGGTTGGGTAAGCCCAAGCTGGCTGTCCTTCTGCCCTCCACAGACCACAACCATGATCATATTTATCTTATTTAGGAGTCCAAGTTCAAGTAAAAGGTTTTCAGATCGGAGTCAATGGCACTAGCACATTGGCAAAATTGATCGTGGTAAAATAGAAATGCCCTTTGTAAAATAACATTAAAACAAAAATGTTCGTTTACTTTGTGTTTTGGTTTAAAAATAATTTCCTATGGTATACCAATTTCTCATTGGATACTGATAGCACATTGTAACTAAGTTTGCCAAATCAAACATTATTTGAATCCTTTGTTGTCCCCATTCTATTTATTTACCAAGTCAATAACCATTGATTAATTGTATAGTCTCAGAATTTAAAATCATATGTTCTAAATGTCTGTAGGAACCTGAGGATGATTTTTGCCCTCAACCAATATTGAGATGAAGTTATTTTTAGAGAGAATATTTTTGTTCTCCTAATTAGTAAAACATTAAAATCACTTATGGTTTCATGAAAATCCATACTAGCTTGTATAAATAGAAAACTTAATAACTAAAGGACCAAAATGATATTGTTTAAAAAATGCTTTTATATTACATCTCAGGGAATTAAATCCTAACTCATAGGATAAAATTATTACACATCTTAAACATCATACATGTTCCATAAATACTTATTCATAGATGTATTATTTGATAATGTGCTATGGGAAAACCAAGTAAGGAATCAAAGGCATATAGATATTATTTTCAGAAATACTTCAATATATTTTAGGAATAGAAATAGAAATTTCATGGTCCACATTAAATGGATAGGTTATGAGTTCAGGACGCATTAGAAATAAAAAAGTATTATAGATAAGTAAAGAATTTTGCCGTACAATCACTTGTTATTTGAGTTTTTTTCTGACCAAAGATTAACAAAGATTATTATAGAATGTATTCTAAAAATAGACTTTACAACTCAAAAATAATAATCTAGAACTAGTAAGAATTCCTCCTCACTTTATTCCGACAAAAGTTCTTATACACATATTCTTATTTCACTTTCGTTTCACTACATATTTTATTTAAAGACTAACAAGTCCTTGGGAGAATCATTAAACAAATAAATCTCAGGTGAAGCTACTAATTCATCTTGTCTACATTAAAGTTACCCATTTTAGAAGCAGTTTATTTGCAAATTAATATCTGCAATTAAGGGCGTTTGTACTTGAGATTTTTCCATATGAGGCCTTGTTTGTTTTCTGCATCCATAATGCCTCTCAGCACATGCTTCTACTATGGCCAATCTCTTGGGATTTTTGTGGTACCTCAGTCTTAGCTACCTTCGTAGTAGATTATAAGTACCATACAAACTTCATGGAAATATGCATATGAATCTCCTATTACATGCCCTTGAAGAAATTCTGGGACAATCTAGTAGAAACCACTGCTTTGGCATCTTCGATCAAAACCATTTGAACTAATAGTATGTTAAAAGCTCTGAAAGAATATTATTTTTACAAAAGTTTTGTAAACAACAATATTGGCAAAGGAAATAGAAGCATAATTTGCAGTTTTTAAGAACTACTTAACACATTTAAAAATAAATAGGAAAACAAAGTTTTTCAGAGGATAGAGGATTATAATATTTTCAACTGACAGGAAAGGTTGAGATGGATAAAAAGAGTGGAGGAAAAAAACTAAATTTGCCAACTATCTTATATCTCACATCCTCAAAGAATTCTCTGCCATTCTCTACATCATCAATATCTCCCACTGCCTGTTTTTTTCTCATTGTACCTCCTCCTTTCTCTAGATATATCTTCAATATATTTTTAAATATTTAATAAGATCATATCACTCTGATGGTTAACATTTCTCAGAAGTCCATATTCTATAGGATAATGTCTAATTTCTTAGCACTGGTACCCTGCATAGTCGCACCCCTGCCTAAATCAATCTCATTTTCCATTGCTCTTCCATAGGCATCTTCTAAACAGGACAGGGCTAAGAAAGAAGCTAAGCAAAGGAGCAATATTAGTTGAGTCCTCACCTCAACTAATACCAACTAATACCTGACCCCAGCTCCTGACCCCTCAGGAGCTCTGGAGCATGACTAGCATAACAGAGTTGTGTCCCTTTGAGCCAAGGGGGACAGGCTTTTGGACCTCTATGTTAGTCATTGATTGGACTCTGCCAAGCATTGGAAGACAATGATGGTGGAAAGCATGGTCCCCCACTCCATCTGCAAGCCAGCAGCTAATGTCAGCCCAGGGAGGGGAATTCCTTGTAAAAAAATATATATATCTGTGAGGCTCTACTAGGCAGCATTCACAGTAGCTGAACCTGGGAGGAATCTAAGTAAGACACCACTAGCTTCTACTACAAACATCACCACAATCACACACATCATCAAATCTCCTTTTCAAAAGTAGGTTATCTAGAGATATTTTTCTATTTTATATCTAATTGCTCTCTTATTCCAGTACTTCATAGCTCCACACTCTGAGGAACTGGCTTCTTCATCTGACATAGGGGGGTGCCTTCCATTACTTGAAACATATGTAGCTACAAATTCCGCAAAGTCACAGCAAGGACTTTAGTGAGCCGTAGTGCAGCTATCCAGTAGTAGTGGTGCAGTAGTTCTTCCAAAGGACATGTCTAACCAGATCAAACAGTAGAAATTATATTTTAACATCTACTGCTAACTACACATAAATATAATTGGAAGAGACACCAAGTCCCCAGCAAATAAGTACTAAGAATATTTTTTTAGAATATTTATTCCTTACACTTATCACAAATTACGTTTTTTATTGGAGTGAGAAAATCCTCTGTGTTATATCTGAGATTTGGTTTTCATTAACTTCACTACACATTACAGTAAATAAATAGTTGGTCATAGAACGTGCTAATAGGCTTATAAGGCTGTTAAGATTGTGTGAGGCTTTGTAATCTTTCCTGGACACTTGGAACTAAATAAATGGCATATAATCATATTCTAGGCATTCATTTTAGTATAGAAACATTTTAAGGTTTTGCAGCCCATGAAAACATTATTGTGAATAGACATTTATTAATATTCATGCAACATTTATACATACCTACCCACACACAGATAGACAAAACAAATGGAAAGATCTTTCCACCATATTATAGTATCTTTTCAGAATTAATGCATTAGAGTAAACAACTACTGCAAATATTTTCTAAAATGAGTAGTATGGGGTATCAGAAAACACCAGAGATAAAATTAAGTCCCCAAAGGAAACTTTTCTCCTAGATTATAAATAGAGGAATTGAAAATGAGACAGAAAATTCCCGCTAATATACATGCCAATTTTAATCACTAGCAAATGTAGAGATGTATGTAGCAATAAGAAGCTGCTGATCTTTTAAAATTCGAATTTGCACATTTTCTGTTTATTGTACTAGATTCTGACCACACATTTCTATTAAGATCATCGTATGCTAATGAAAGAGAATTCTGCTTGCTTAAAGCTAAGTTAGAGAAATGTTTATAAAAGTCCAATGACATCTAGTAGCATATCAGCCATGAGTATGAAAGGTACACAGCAAATGTCAATGGCAGTCATGTGTAACTGAGGGCAGAGAAGAGGGTATATTAATATGGGAAAATTTGGCCCCATTCCAAGGATTTTTACAATCCCTAGACTATTTTTAAGATGTTCTTAAAATTGAATCACACATTGAAAATGGAAAAAACAACTAACTGCATCCAATTCAGGTATGAAACTAAAGATAAGGAAATTCAGTCAGCCCTTAGCAGTGTGGTTCGAGCAGATAAAAATGGAAAATGTCCAAACCTTCTGACTGTAGAAAAGTCTCAACATTTGCATTTTGTTTCATTTTATTCTTCAGGCAGTATATTAATGCACAGGGGATTACTATTATAATTTTCATTTACATTGAATGCTCTAGATTCCACTTGAACACATAATGTATTATTGAAACCTTGATTTCTAATTTTTAATGGTTGACAAAGCAAGTGATTATATCCTTCTCTAAAATAATTTTTAAAATGAACTTCTATTAAACCAGTTATACAGAAAAGAAATAATTTAGTAAGAAAAAACAAAATCAGGCTGTTTCTACCCAGATGAAATGAGGGAATGGGTAAAATGCAAAAATAGAATTAGCTGGATAATTCATACAAATATATTTTGATTTATTGGTATTGAGACAAGTGCAGTAGTGGAGTGGATAGAGCTTAGAAAAAGGTTACTTGGATAAGCTGAATTTCGGACAAATGGAGATTCTGTTTTAACCATTTCATAAAAACATTTCTAAAATTATTACACTATTTCTTATTATTGTATTTAAAGAAATCAAGCATACTGATCTTTCCTTAGTGAGTTAGGATTATTTTATAGGTGTAAGATACTTTACTATACAGAGAGAATTTTTAAATTTGTCCATAGACTTATCAAATACTGCTGTAGCATTTAAATGTTGCAAAGAAACATGCTCTGAATTATTAAAGTAAGTATGATTTTTCGCTTTTGCTACACTTTCTCAGAGCTCAATATTTTTCTGGTCAGTGTTTCTTCCTTCTTTCATACATGGACAGCTTTTTCATCCTTTGATATTTTTCCCAGTAGCTAGCATTGCTTCTAATTTTAGCTGCCATTTCTCTTGTCCATTGGTTTCTTCTCTTCTTCTATTCACATTATTTTGTTCTTTCTTAATTTCCTCTGCATTTCTTAAAAGTTTGCATTTATTATCATTCTCATCTAAGAAAAACTGATTTTGAAAACTAGCACCATATATGTGAATGATGGTTATTTTTTTTCTTTGTTTGCATTGGTAACATTTTGGCAATTTTTGTTGATGTTCATGTTCATAGCCTTATTTTCAAATTATTTCTGGTTTCTGATTATTTAAGACAGTTGAGGATGCCAAACACTTGAGGGACTCTGTCTACACTGACTAATTTCTTACCTCGTATAATAATGTAAATGTGTGCTTTTCTCCAAGGGTTTTAAAGTATTTTCCAACTTTTTCCTTAGATAATTGTTTCCTCTTTTGTTTTTTCTATAAACATTTTCATAATATTGATGTTTTATATCAAAATATAAAAATACTTATGGAAATTTTCTTTCCCTTAATTATATTGCTTATACCAGAAGAAAGTTATTCCTAAGAGACTTTTCTTTTTTTGGCATAAATAACTCAGAAATCTTATTTAAGTTAACAAGAATTTATTATACACTAGTCACATCCTAAAAACAAAACTAGATGTCATTTAAAATCAGGGAAATGATCCAGAGCCATGTTAGAGATTTTTTAAAATACCAAAATAAGATAATTTCCTTAGAGGTAGTTTTTGCTTTAAAGAAGTTATATTCCATTGATTTATATTGGCTTTATATTAATTTATATTAATTTATTAGTTGAGCTTTCGGAATGTTGTTTAAGAGAGTCATTAAACATTAAAAAAATACAGCACTACATTCATATTATTGAAACTAAAATAGCATTCTTATTTAGGAACCGTTAAAAGATAGACTGAGGTATATTAAAATTTTTAAGAGATCATTTGAGCATAAATCTATTTCAATTAGGCAGCACCAGATTGGAAGTAGTTAGGAGCACTCCACCAACTGGGAACAGGGGAAAGACTTATAGAGAGAAAGTGTAGCAGCAAAGGAAAGAAATTATTGAATTGTCTATAGTTTAAAGTTTAGTTAACTGTTTGTAATTAGTTGTCCTAAGCATTTTGGTTTTGTAACCTTGAGGCATTTACAGGCTTTGGGGTGGATTTGCTTACATAGGCCACCATGACATTAGAGCCACTTCAGTCTAATGACCTCCTTGTTTAATTAATTTAACAACCAACACATTAGTATGTTGATGGGCGGTTTCGCTTCAGTGAGTCTTACCATAAAATCCAATCCTATTATCTAATTTAAAAGGCTCTTCGAAGCTGGTTTCTGCTTACCTGTTTGGGATGACCTCTGTCTCTACATCCCAGTCTCATTGAATCACTTTCAGTTATACCATCTTGATGTACTTATTTCTTTCTACAATCTATTTCTTATTATTATTATTATCATTCTCTTACCTCCCACTCTCTTTGGCTAACTTTGGTTCTCCAGGTCAGTTTAACAGTTATTTCTCTAAGAAATCTTCCAGATGCCCCTCCCTATGTCCAAGCCAGAATATGCAGCATAACCAGCATAAGGACTACATTACTCTCTTGACAGTTTCTTCATTTAATAGCCAGCACAACCAATCAAAATTTAAACCTTTCCTGAAATGCACACTAGTGACAATTAACCTAGAATTAGATTTGGTCCCCTTAAAGAAAAAGCCAGGCTAATATTTATATAAACTTTTATCAATTTTACTATAAAACAAATTTTTAAAAAGCAAAAGGTATAATTTTGAGCACAAAGCAGAAGTTAATGTTTACCAGTAAGGATCTTGTAAGAATAAGTATCAGAAAAAAAGAGGGTAGGGATGTTAGATGAGGAGGGAGAAGAGAGATACATGGGAAATATTACTAATGAGATGGCTTTTACCACATTCTGACTAAATGTAGTGGGAATACATTCTATTTTCAACTGAATCATTTATATGTTAATAAGGTATCTAGAGCAGTGATGTGGTTGCCGATGGAATTAATCACATGTTTTCTATTTAATCCAAAGACACTATGGGATATGCAAATATTCAAATGTAATATTAATTGAAACAAAATAATATGACCTTGGAAAAGTGGTCAACCAGAAATTAATGTTTATATATCCTAAAACTCCATTGTTTAGAAATAATATAGCAATGAGGGGAAAGGCACAGACTTGATTCTACCACACAGTTATGGATAAAAATCTGAGATTCTTTGAGGGAAGACCCTGAAAAATACCATGGTATCAAAAATAAATCAGAAAGTTAGAGTTTATAAAAGACAAGAGCAAATATGGACTATGGTTTCTTACTAATGATGTATGGAATATCTAAATGAGGCTGACATTCATAGTGTAACCGACAGAAATAAAAAACGTAACTAAAGAATGAAAATCTTCAGGGAAGAGGACTCATTCATGTCTACATGTACAGCAATCTGAAGAATGAAGGACAAATAATAGATATATTCCTTCAGACATATCCTCAGACATTTTTAAACTTTAGGACCAGTATGGCTATTTAATGGTGTGTGTATATATGTGTACTTGCCTATGAATGTATGTGGATAGATAGATGATAGATAGGTAGATAGATAGATAATGAAAGATATTTTTATATATGAATATATGCATACATGTATTTATCTTACACTCTCACAGATAATTTCTCAAAGCTGAATGACAGCAAAATCTACTCATGAAATCACTACTCACGTAAATTTATGTACCATAAACTCTTAATCCCAGCATCATGTGTCTTCTTTGACTTCCATAACTCACTAGTAACCATTAGTGTATTCTGACTCCTTGGTCTACATTCCTCTTGTCAATGAACTAAACTAAGAGAAAGTGCTATTATACAAAGCTCATATATCCACAATCGTCTTTTAAGAGTTGAGCCTCAATCTTTCTTTTAAATGCTTACCACACCTGCCAGTATTAGCCCTTTGAAAATAGAAATAAAGTCTTAGAGTTTATTGTATGCTCTCCAATCTAAGGGCAGTTTTGAGCTCATAATAAGTGATTTAGAAATACTTATTGATAGATGCAGCTTGAAATTCCTCCTTAAGAATCTAGCCCAAACAATAAAATATTATTAAGATGATAAAATGTAGCTATGACTTTTAATTTAGTAATAAAACTACTAATTGATTGTCATAATATTTTCAGAATTTTATATCAAATATGAAGCCAATAAAATCTGAGGAGCATGGCAGGAGTGCTGGGAGTTGGAGGGAAAGGCAAGCATGGCGTGTTTGGGGCGGGGAAGAGAATAACTGCATAATAATGCATTTTTTAGAGTTTAAATTGAACTGTATCTTTGTGACAGATACTTAGGAAATTCCAAGTTTTTCATGGTTTCCCTAAGTATGGGGTCTGGCAATAAAAAATAATCTGGCATTTATCTTGTGGAATTCAGGCAACCACCAAAGCCCAAATAAATCTAATTTCCATGATTCCTGTGATTTTACTAGTTATTTGCAGCATGGAAACTGTGTGTTCGCTATTAAATTAGAACTATAAATATCATATAATCTGTACACTATAAATATATAATAATTCTGGAATAACATGACTTAAATTATTACAAATATAATTAAGGCTATGAATTCTCACTATATTGAGGACTCAATAATTTCAGAAGCTGGAGGTCAAATGGGACAAAGGGAGTGATTTCTATGCACCCTTCTCTCAGAGCTAATCCACATGTTTTTCAAAGTAAGGTAGGAAAATATAAGAATGTAACAAAATGTTACTTTCATTTAAAATTTTAAGTTATGTTTCTACTTATATCTATTTTTGTTGTTGTTGTTGTTATTAGCAGACGGACACCTGTTCTTGACATGGAAACATAGGGCAAAAATCCTAAGAACCTACAGCATGTAAAACTCCAGAACTTCCTTGTTATTCAGTATTATTTAAAATTTGCTCACCAAATTCCTTACACACAATGCAAATACTGAATTGCTATGTCACCAAGTATCATGTCCAGAGAAGAACCATAACTTTCGATAGAGAAGTTTGTAACGTCCCTGAAGGAAAAAGATAAGATGGAGATAGGATGAGAACCCTGCCCTCACTCAAAAATGTTGGGACTCATATAGAGTTCTATGCTAATAGGAAAACTCATTTAGAAAAACATGAGTCACTGATGTTTAGCATCATCAATCAAAGAGAACTTCAGTTCTCCTTATGTTATAACATTTTGCCCTTATTTTTATCATTTTGTATCCCCATTCTAATTCAGAAATTTAGACATTAACTGTTGTTTTTGTTTTTTTTAAAGGCATTAATATTTCTGAACCTTTATATTGAATGTTAACATTTTAATGCCAGAAGAGTTTTGGACATTGACTAGCCTAATCAGCAGATTGGGAGCACGTAGTGAACCTCCATCTGACTCCCAGTTCTCTTCTCTTTCTAGAATGCTACCTGCCAGTTTAGTGTAATAAGACTACAGGCAGATAAAATGATATAACCCTTATCACTGATAGAGATAAAAAGAAGAACCCTTATTCTTTCACTGATAGAGATTTAGGAGTATTAACAAAGAGCATTATCCAGAGGCCACAGAGTCAAACGTGGGTTAGAGGGGTTCAAAAAAATTTTTTTTTCCTTTATTCGCGCAATACTCCTGCTATGGTCTGAATGTTCGTGCAACCACCTTCCCCACTCAAATTCATATGTTAAATCCTAATACCCAGTGTGATGGTGCCAGGAAGTGGGACCTTTGGGAGGTGATTAGGTCATGAGGGAAGAGCTCTCATAAATGGGATTAGTGCCCTTAGAAAAGAAGCTCCAGAGAATCCTCTTCCCTTCCACTCTGTAAGGACACAGCAAGTAGTCAGCAGTCTGCAACCTGAAAGAGAGTCTTTACCAGTAATCTGTCAGTTCCAGAACCTCAAACTTCCACCCTTCAGAACTGTGAGAAATAAATTTCTACTGTTTATAAGCTACCTACTCTGTGGTATTCTGTTACAGCATGCTGAATGAAATAAGACAGCTTCTGACACCAAATGTGTTGGCTTTCCACACCAAGCAATTCTCTCATTCTTTTTAGACACCAACTGGGTGTCCTATAATTTAACGTGATTCTGATATTAACTACCTGGTGTTAGCACAGACCCCACAGGTTAACGGGCTTAGTGCCATACAACTGCCCCCATTTCAGATGACACAGGTTAAGGGGCTTAGTACCGTACAACTGCCCCCATTTCAGATGACCTATATTTCCAACCAACCTGCTATAAGTCAAGGCCTCCCACATCGCCCCCCTCTATTCAGTAATTTGCCAGAATGGGTCATGAACTCAAGAAAGCACTTTATCTACTATTACTGGTTTATTATAAAGAATACAACTTAGAATCAGCCAAATGGAGGAAATGTATAGAACAAGATATGCAGAAGGAGCACAGCGCATCCATGCCCTTTCTGGGCACACCACTCTCCCAGTGCCTTGATATGTTGACCAACCCAGAAGCCCTCTGAACCCCATCACTTAGAGTTTTTGTGGAGGTTTAATTATGAAGATATTATTGATTGGGTCATTGGCCATTGGTGATTGAACTCAGTCTCTAGCCCCTCTTGACTCCCAGGAGGTTATAAGACTGAAGCTGAAAGTTCCAACCCTCTAATCACCTAGTTGGTTCCCCCTGGCAACCAGCTCCCATCCTTAAGTCCTTTCCAAAAGTCACCTCATTAACGAAACTCAAATGTAGTTGAAAGGGACTAGTTATGAAATACACACACACACACACACACACACACACACACACACACACACACACACACACTCATTTTACTTTTATTGCTGTAAAACTGTCTCAGAAGCCAGGGACAAAAAACAAACATTGTAACCAAAGATGCTTCTTTCACTCTTATCAATTAGGAAATTACAAGGGTTTTAGGAGCTCTGGCCAGAAGCCAGGGGTGCAAATCAATATATACTAATTTTATCATGATATCATAGGAGGGGTAAAGCAGGGAAGACCTGGCATCCATTTTAATTCTCATTTAATATTTAATAACATGTAGGAAAAATAGTTATAATTTACTGTGTATAATTATAATTTAAAATAAGCCATATTTAGTAAAATATGACTTAATATATTCCTAAAAAACAAAAGGAAAAGTGAGAGTAGATTGCAGATGAGTAGAAAAGCACATTAATGAGTCATACCAGAAAACCAGAGGCTCAAGATTCAGCTGACACCTGAGAAAGGACTATCCATTGGGAAAACTGTGTGTGCTCATTATTAGCCAAACTGAAGTGAAAGGCACAGTCCTCCAGACTATCAAGTCTTCTCAAGACTTCAAAGCTCAACTGTAAGGAGTTAGTTGTTAAAGCGAAAATCACAGGCCCAAAATGGCATCACTTGTGCCTATGATACCAAACCTAGATTTGATACCTGATCTAATTGCAATTTCAACCTCTCTCAGAAACATAATTTTAATCAACCAGTCTAGACTTTTCCGGTCAAGGACCAGTACGGCATCCTGTTCCATAGGTTTTCTCCATCTCCTCCATAGAAAGAAGAGGCAATCTGCATAAAAACCCTTTCCTTTTTTCTTCCCCCAAAGAAAAGATGTACTAACCCAAAAAATAATTCTTTTTTTCCCTTTGTTAATGGCTCCCACTCCCCACTCTTTTTCCTATTAAAACCTTCAGGTTGGTACAATTCCTCAGAGCACCCTTCCAATTGCTTAGATGGAATGCTGCTCGATTTATGAATAGCTTGATAAAGCCAATTATATCTTCAAATTTACTCAGTTAAATTTTGTTCTTTAACTGGGTTCGGCCACAAAATTAGGAGAAAAGAGCTACAGATGACCCCTCCCACTTCTGACAAGTTCAGGGGTTTCCCAAGACCACCCTCAGGTAAAATAATTCACAAGAAATATTGACACAATTCACTGAATCCATTATATTCACAGTTACATTTATTATAAGGAAAGGATACACATTGAAAGTAGCCAAAAAAAGAGATGCATAGGCAAAGTCTGGGAAGATTCCAGATGTCAAGTTTTTATTGTCTCCAGGGAATGTCACCTTTTCTTGGCATTAATGTATGGCAATGCACACTGCTAACCCTGGGAGCTTACTTGATCTTCAGTATCCAGAGGTTTTATTGAGGCTTCATTACCTACCTTATTTGATTGATTAATTGCTCATGTGGTTGAACTTAGTCTCTAGGTTGACTAATACTGCATGACACAAAGCCCCCTCCCTAAATTATCTTTCCAGTGAGGCCACTTCCTAATTTAAGGCTAGTAGATATGACTTGCACAATTCTAAATCACCTCATTAGCAAAACCTACCAGGTGTGGTCCAAGGGGCTCGTCAGGAATAACAAAGGTACTCTTACCACTCAGGAAATTCCAAGGAATTAGAAGTTAACCTCTCAGAAGGAGAAACAAAATTTAGAGCTTTCTTTAGGGAAGGCCAAATTCTGGATGTGCAGTCTGTGTCTGTCACTGGGCTCTACACCTTGACTGCACACAAAAGGTCCAAAATATTAGAAATAGAAACTTAGTCAAAATCCTCATAAGAAATGGGGATTTCTTGAACCAACAGAAAATCTAATTTCCTTAGGATTATAGCAAAGACAAGAGGTAGGGCAAAAATGGCTTCTGGGAGTACTTACCTAAAATCAGATAGTAGGAACATCAGAAAAAGAGTGATGAGTTTAGAGTGTAAAAGAAGCCAGTTACCTCATAAAGAGATAATCGACTTTATCTACTGTTTACGTAGGCCCAAACTAAGAAGTTACAGTGGCAGTGGAAATTCTAGGGGCTGGAACCAAGGAAATGAAGAAACTGAAAGTGCTCTTCACCCAAAGAGGCCAAAAAGTGGAACCCACATTGGAAAGGGATAGAAGAGAGAAAATATTTTAGCATCAGCCCAACAATCCCAGGTCTCTAATCCAGAACTGTTTAAAGAAGGAGCTACAGAACATGTAGCCAGTAGAACAGGACCTATGGGCAACATAAGCCAGGCCTATGGTAATCTAAGAGATCTTCAGCGTAGTCCTTTTATTACTGGTTCAAAGTCTGTGTGCCCAATGTTTCAAAGGCCAAAACTCAAAATGTCAGAGTTTGGAGAGAGGAAAGCTTTATTGATAGAGAAGTTGCCAACCTAGAAGGTGGGAGCCCTAGTAGCACCTCAAATCCATCTTAAGAAAGTACAAAGTTCAGCTTTCTTTTATGTCAAGGGAAGATAAATGAGAGGGGCTGTTTTTGTAAAACTTAAACCGCAAACAGAATTCCCCTAATGATTAGCATGTCTATATGCAAGACTAAACAGAAATTATTAGCCTGAAGGCCATGGGAACAAAGTGGGTTTGAATAAGATGGAGTCAAAGTGAGACTGAGCATTTCATTCTGTTATACTTTCCCCAAGCGATTGTTGTAAAAACCTTAAAATGAAAAGGGGAACAGAGGTCTTAAGGGGCTATAACCTATTTCATTTCCAGACTTAAACAGATTATAGAACTTTTCAAGAAGATGGAGAAATAAACTGAAGTCCCTGGTCCAGAATAGTCTCCAGATCTGAAAAGTAAACACAGTTAGGATGTAAATGGTTGAAGGCCGATGAGATTTTTGACAACAAATGCCCATTTCCGATAATTTTCTAGGATTCTCAGAAAAGAAGTCAATGCTGCCCTTACTTAATTCTGCTCAATAATTTTATTAATAACAATCACTTCTACACTCCTTCAATTTTATTATTCACGAATTCTTCTAATCACAGAGACTTTGACATAGAAGTGTTACAGCCGGGCGATTAAGATTCGTCACTGCTCCGGCAGCCCTGAGGGAGCCTGGGTCCTTTCCACTGAGGCAGTAAAGAGTTACAGATCAGAGAAATTTAGGAAAAGTAAGATTTATTAAAGTACTTTTCAAGAGAGAAATGGGCTATGCCAGAGATGACCGTAGCCCCACAGAATTTGGAAAGTATACCTTATATTGGCCCTTGATGGGTGGTTACAGGGGTGGTGTTAAATGATTGGCAGGTTAGGTCAATTGATTAACATTTATTGCTTATGCAGTTACTTAGAATTCAGCATGTTATAATTAGATTCATGAACTTCAGAGCATGTGTATGATAGTATAATGTTAGTATAATGGGGTTAAGGTTAAGGAAAGCCAGTATATGTACTAAGTGCACAAGTGCCTGTGGCCGAACTAAACCAGCAGTTATTTTTGTGGTTTTTAGTTCTTTGTATTCCAGGATGTTATGGTAATCTTTAACTGTAAAATGGGTGTTTCAGGGAGGTCCTAAAGGAGGTTTCTGGGTTGGGCCTTTATTCCCCCATTGTTCATGTCTGTCTGTCTGCCTAACAGAAGGGTTAGGGTTTTACACTACAAGTTACATACATTAGATTACAAAATCAAGTCAAAAACAGTTCTTTGTTAGTGGTCTTCAAATTCAAAGTAGCGTTTAGAATTTTTAATGAGAAAACTTTCAGGGAGGGGGAAGCAAAGTAACTCCTACTCAAAGAGAGATCTGGGACACCTGACATCATCTCGCTCTAAAAATGAGGAAACACAAAAAGAGATTATGTATCTTGCCAGAAGTCACGGTACTAGTTAGAGACATAACAAAATCTAGAAGCTAGTCCTTCTGAAGTGAAAGCTTCTCTCTCTAAACAAGTCATCTTTTAGTTATATATCTATCATTCAGTTCAATGTTCAATTTCCCCTTTGAAATTGTGCATAAATATACATAAGAATAATTAATCAAATGATTTTCTTAACCTTGCCCACTGTACATAAAGCTATGAAAGGCAAGGTCAGCATTCTCTTAACCATAGGCAAAAGCACAGTAATTTTCTCGTTAATACTTATCTTTCATCTCATAACTCATATAAAATATTAAAACCTTGACTCATCCAGGTTTCCTAAAAATGAATTTCCGTAGAACATTCCATGTATCTTCATTTAATCCACTTACTTTACAGTGGTAACTGAAACTTGCCCACCTTCCTCATTCACACACAGCCAAGCCTGAGAATCCACAATGTGAAAAACATGCCCTTTGAAGGCTGCTCCTGGAGCACACTGCGTTCAGTGAATTTAGTATTGAAACTAATATGTAAAGCTAAGGCGTGCTCCTACCTACGTACATTTCTCCAAGTCCTTATCCATAATTCAAAGTCTAGTTCAAATGAAGACTATTTCATGAAATCTTTCCCAGCAAACCCAATCACAGCAATTTCTCCCTCCTAGGACATTCTACTGTGTTCAATTTAAGAACTACATGTTCAGCATTTAGCATACCCTGTCTTTAGTTCAGAAACACCTCAAGTGTGCTCTTAGCTCTACCACTTCTTCCTACCACTGGTCTGCTGGACAAATGTAACCCTCACATTGACCTTTTTGTTCCCCAAGTAATAGATGTGTGTGTGTATGTGTGAAGTGGGGGAGAGAGAAAAATTCCTTATCCCATAGCTCAACTGAAGTAAACTGGAATTTTCAAAAGGGGCTCTCCAAAATACAAAACGAAAAACAAAATTGTAACAACAACGACAAATAGTAACAAAATCATAGAAACAGTCTTTTTTACAGTGCACATTTTTTAACTACCACACAAATTTGGTCTAACCACAGATAGATTTGGCTGATTTAATTTCAGGGTATTACAGGCCCTTGGTTCTTGCTTTCACTACTCTGTATACCCCAGATGCCATAAGCCTAATTTGAAGAATATTCACTCTGGAATCTTTGTGCTGGTAATCTCTGTGGGCCACCTCGATGTTTCCTCGGATTTCAGACTGCCCTGACTTGCATCTGGACAGCTACCCCAGCATAAATACCCAAGTTCTGACTTTCTGTGCCTTGAGAAAAACTCTTTTACCTTTTGGCAAGTCACCGTGACTTTGGCAACTCCCCCCCAAACTTCCTCCCAAAATTTGAACATGTTCACTAAGCAGATTCTAAGGGAAACCAAACACTTACATAAAAAAACATTTCAAGCTCTCTCCAGGCATTCATGTTCATATACATATTTTAGAGTCTAGAGACCTCATAGCCTCAAACGAGAAGCATCACCTCCCAGAAACCTCTTTCCTTATGTAATTCTCTGCCAACTTCTTCCCTTGCACTCCTTGTTCTTCACCCAACACCAACAGCCACAGATTTCTTAGGCCACCTACCCTCATCTGGCACTCTTATTAAGTTCCTCTCTGGAAAGAGTACTCTTAATTTTCAGTTAATTTGAAAAAGCAGAAAAGATTGACATCTCCAACCTTTTTAAGAAGAAGCTGACAATTCTTCCTTGTTTCTCAGATCCTTCAGGTAGCCTCCCTCAGAGTCGTTGCAAAAATCTATATATTACAATTAGGCGGTGTTAAAATGTGCTTATAAAAAAATGCACATCTAGTAAGAAAAGGTCATTCTCTTATGCTTTCTGGTTTTTTTTTTATTAATCAAATCAACTTACTTAAAATATTAACTTTTTTTCTTGATATATTTTGCCCCCTTCTCTTCTTTCTTTTTAAAGAAGATAGCAGCCTCTGTAATTCATTGCTTCGGGGAAGGCAGGCCAAGGAGTATCTTGAAAGTCTTTCTTACTTTGAAATTTCAAAAGCCAAAACCCAGTGGAGAACTTAGAGAGTTCACAAACATCAACAGAGTGGCTTTGAAGAAGTATGATAGGGAAATTATTCACCCCAGACTGAAAATATATCCTGGCGAGGAGATCAAGGCAACGGCCACAACTTTTCAGAGTACACAGGTCTCTAAAGTCACCCTGCAAAACTTCTCGAACCCGACAGTGTTGCATGTAGGTAAGTGGAAGCAACAGAACGTCATGGGATCTGAGAAGACCATGCAGAGTAGGACCCTGGATTTCTTAACTTTGACATATGAACTGCATATCAGTGTCGATGCCAGCTTAGCATGTTCAAGTTCTCAGAACTGTGTATGGCACAGCTCTGTAGGATAGGAAATCCTCCAAAGGAACTGAGATCAAATTTTTCATACTAAATTAAATTACTTTTTTAAGAAACAAAAATTTGCCTTATTTTTTGTGACACTGAATTTGTAGAATGGGATTTATATTAATTTACTCCTATACC
This sequence comes from Pteropus medius, assembly GCF_902729225.1. Taxonomy (NCBI): domain Eukaryota; kingdom Metazoa; phylum Chordata; class Mammalia; order Chiroptera; family Pteropodidae; genus Pteropus; species Pteropus medius. Next base: position 25,256,683 of record NW_024347791.1, read on the forward strand.
CTGTTTTTCAGATTACTTTTATGATATTCAAATACAAAGATCACACTTAAACTCCTATATCACTGGAATCTGTCAGAGGGTCTTAAATTTGATTAGTACTCAGTGTGAAAATTCAGTGATTAACATTATCAAATCAAAAAATCTTTGAACTTGAAGCATTAAAAAAATCTTTTATTCAAATCTCTTTATTTCACAGATGAGGAAACTAAAGCCCAGGGAGTTAAATTATCCAGGTTATACTATAACTTCATGTTTGTTTTCCTTCCAGAATAACCTTTATGTTCTAAAGGTTGATGGTCATATTGTCAGTCATCTTCTTGAACAGTGAGCCTCATTAACAGACACCTTAATAAAGTTACTTAAATGGATAATGCATATTTAAAATTGTCCTCCCAAATCCCACCCTAGTGTTCAAACTCCTTTTGGGAGTGCTCAGGACATTGGTCCAGATTATCTTCTATATTTTTACTGCTGTAAGAATGTCCACTTGTCTGGACCACTGGCTGATGATCTCCTGTGTGTGATTGTATCTTTTAGCCTTTCTCTCTATCTTCAGAAAAATTTCAAGTGCATCATTTTTGTCAGGATATATTCCACTCATGGATGTCTCTAGAGAGCATTAAAACTAGAAGATTGAAAAAGGCCCCAGGCCTTGAAGGAGATGTGGCTTTGCCAGATGGTGCTGAATTGTTAAACACCTTTGATAGAAATCAAGTGCATAGATCCATGTTGTTTCTAACTAATATCACTTTGTCCTCAGAATGTAAATGTGTCCTGCATTTTTACATTTTCTTTTCTCGAGGCTGTGCCTGGCTTCATTTTAACCTGATTTAACCTTTACAAAAGGTAAAGTAACCCACAAGAATTTGAAGAGGTAAGAAAAAAGACCAAAATGCTGTGAATTTGGGGTTTGCTTCCTCACCTTTTCCCTTCCCCTCTCTCTTCTTAGGTACGTTCTTAATATAAGCAATTTCCCCCAAATCTTCCAGTCTTCAAGAGTCTTTCTTCCCTTTAATATCTGTAAAAAATAACAAGAGTTCGGTGGTATCAGGGGAGAGATAAATAGGCAGAGCACAGAGGATTTTTAGGGCAGTGAAAACATTCTGAAGGGTTACTATAATGATGAATATATTTCATCATACCTTTGTCCAAACCCATAGACTCTACAACATCGAAAGTGAACTGTAATGTAAACTATGGATTTTAAGTGATTGTGATGTGTCAACATAGGTTTATCTTTGCCAAAAAAATATTCCACTCTGGTGAGTGATGTTGATAATGGGGGAGGCTCTGCACGTATGGGAGCAGGGAGTATATGAGAAATCTCTGTACCTTCTTCTCAACTTTGCTATAAACATAAACTGCTCTAAAAAAAAAAAAAAAAAAGTATTTTTTGATAATAAAAAATAAAATTAAAAGAAAAAAGGAGCCCCACAAGCACACCATAGTGGGAAATGCAGCCTCTCCATAACATTCCTTAGATTATTGACTCTAACTCTAACTTTGTATTTAAGTCTCAATCTCCCATTACGCTGTCTTGTGCACTGTAGCTACCTCTTCTCCGTATACTCAAGTGAAGACAGAGCTCCTCCTCCTACATTTTCAAGAGCACCATTAACTCAAGGGTATTGTATCTATTTTTACTAAAGACATGGGAATAATTGAGGGAGATAATGGAACAAAATTAGAAATAACTTTAAAATGAATATTTAGACATTTTTCTTTAAAAGTTCCGTAGTTATCACCACAAGAAAATTCTCAGTAGTTACCTGTTTTTCTTGGTCTTTATTTAGTAAAATTTGCTGTATCCCACTGTCGCTTTCTATCCTAATATCTGTCTACTCTCTACTACCTCCCTTAGGCTCCTTCAACTCATTTACCCCTTCCACGTGCCATATTAGAACCCCCAACTTCCTCCTTCTTAATCATGTAATATAATTTATTTTCACATTTATTTTATTCTCCACTCCAGACTAAGTTCTAAGACCTATTTTCATATAACCTAAAGTCCTGTTAACAAAATTTCTTAAACAAATAAGCCACATACTCCCATGACTAATGATCACATTCCTATGTGATGTAGGAACAGCAAAACGAATTCCTTTTCTAATAGTAACTGTTTTTTCCAAACGTGGAAGCTTTGAGACTCTTTGTGTCTCAGAGAGGCAGTCATTCCACAGGGATTCACAAGTGGAAGTACCTTCATTCCAGCAGTGTATTCCAGCTCAGGGATGATCAAGCCATCTTGAAAATGCTCCACCATGATCTAGTTACAACTGTGCTTCCTAAAATAGGTCCTGCATAGTGGACCATAGCTCAAAACAGATGCCTTAGATGACTTTGAAAGCCATTATTTTTGTTTAAAACTGTCCTCCATTTTAGAAGTTTTGAGGTAGTTTATTAGAAGTCTGCAACAGAACCTTTAAAATAAGGTGGCATCCCCTCAAGTCTAGGCTTATGGTGCCAGAATAGTGTACAGTAAAACAATCATTTGAGTCATATGAGTCATTTGGCATCCCTAGGAAGCAAGCTTCTGACATGAGAGACATTGTTGGATGGAAGGTAAGTAATCTTTACTAAGAAGTCGCCGTAAAAAAATGATTTTGTATGATGAGAAGTGATGATATCATCATACCCGTGAGAAGCTCCAGGACTTCTAGTGACCTGCAGAAATAATCTAAGGAAATCTTTGCATCAGTGAAAGGTAGCCAACTCCCAGACAACTTTAATGCTTTTGTTCCAAGTGATCATGGACAAGTGCATTCTGAGTGCATTATCACCTCTAGTACTTCCTGTTGCAAAGGGAATTATTGACTCATTCAGTTTACCTCTTTTATGAAGTAATTTAGAGCATTCTATGCACACTGAAATCAAGTAAGAGACTATGTTGAGTCACATCATTAAATGAGCTAGCTCTAATGGTGATGTTTTAACGCACGTATGCATTGACACTTGCGTCTCCTCCATTATCCTTTCTCAGGATGTTGGTGAAAAGTTGTCTCCTCACTCTTTGGTACAATGCCTATCACAGAGTAAGACTGTGTTTTCATGAATAGAATAATCTACTAACTTGGATTTGTTTTTATCAGTAGAATGATCACTGGGTGGCAGTTTTACCTGAACTAGTTTATAGATCAAGTACATGCTGTTTAGTTATATAAATCATTTGAATACTTTTCTTCATACAAATGCTAATTTGTATGTTACCTAATTTTTCAAAAGGTATATTCACCATAAAAGAAATTTTTAATTCGAAATACAAAGTCAGTTATCAATTTTATTCTTTCTGATTTGAACTTATACCTAAAAGTCAAGAATATCACCAAAACAGCCAATGTTTGAACATAGCTGATTAAAATTAAAGTTTCCTAGAAGATCTTTTATAGTAGAAAAAAAAGAACATTTACTTATTCTTTTCATTTTAAAAAATTATATTTTTTCTAAAAGTTAATGATCGACAAAACCAGAAATCAACTGGGTAGAACAACAGACTTTTGCCGTGATGGTCACAAGACTGCTTCTTCCGAACTTCAAAGGGACAGTACTCTTGGCCAAATATAAGTTTAAGTGCATCAATTAAACTGATGTAACTAGGATTAGTTTTCCAAACAAGAGACAAAGAAAAATTACTGCTTACACTGAACTTAGTGATATAAAGGCAATGATGAAACTTAAAAACATTGAAAAATGTCCTAATATTTTAGCCCACCTTCTACTGAGAGCCTGAGGGGTGAACTTTTTGGTGGTTGTTTGTTTTTGCCTAGGCAAGTGGAAACAAACGTGGTGGCAAACTTGCAAAGCAATGTATTTGTGCACTGTGATTCACAGAACCCAGTGTTTAAGGAACATTACTCTAGAGGGGAGACAGGGAGCAGGAACAGAAAGGACACAATATTAAAATGATAAAAGTTAATGTTCTCAAATGAGAGTTTCTCACTGCTTCAGTTAGTAAAATAAAATTACAACTTTTAAAATATATCAAACACACTTGATATAAACACATGAGCAAAATTGCATGGTGTAAAAAACCCACATCACTTGTAAACTAGAACTCATTGTTTATGCACTTGTATGAAAACATGACTCAGTGTTACTGTTACTGAATGGCTTTACCCTAATCTGTAATTGTATTTAGAAAAGTATATTGGTACAAGCATCATGGTTAAGTCAAGTTCTGCTTGAATTAATACTCAATACCTCAAGCTTGGATTGTAGTAACCTCCTGATTGTTTTCCAGTCTCTCCACTACAATAGATCCTCAGACCACTGCCAGAGTCATCTAATCTAACTGAAACAATGCTTACTCTAAAGTATGCTCATTGACTGGCTCCCCATTGTCTAATAAATAAAGTAAGAAGTCTTCATCCTGGCATTTGAGATTCTATACAATATGGCATCGATCTAACCCTCTAACTGATATGTGAGCCCTCCACTCCATCTGCACTGGTTTTCACACCTGTGCTGTTTCTCCAGATGTAACTGTGTTAGAAGTTTATGGAAAAACACAGCTCCTTGAAGAAACTTTCCTAATTTTTTCTTCTCACAATGATTTTTTTCTCCCTTTGAATTTCTAGAGCAGTTTCTCAAACTCAACACAACTGATATTTTGGTCCAGGTAATTTTTGTGTGGGAAGCTGTCCTGTGCACTGCAAGATGTTTAGTAGTATTCTTGGCCTCTACTCTATTGGTGACTCAAAAAAGTCACCCCCCAATACTGACAAGCAAAAATGTTTCCAGATATTGTAAATGTATGATAAGGGGGCAAAATTATCCCCAGTTGTGCCAGATCATTATTTTCTCTATCATTCATATTGGCATTTAAAAATATGTTTCTTGCCTCTTAAGTTAGATAATTTTAGGACAAGTATTGTATCCTACCTTATTTTGAATCCCTAATAGAGCACTGTAGTGAATGCTCAATAAATATTTAAAATCTAAATTCTTAGTATATAAAAATTAGAAATGTGAAAGATCATTTGACCATTTTTAAAAAATATGGAAACTGAAAACCAGAAAATAAAGCTATTTTCTCAAAATCAATGTGTGTTGATAAGATAGTTCTCCTCCTCCCAATCAGATAGCATTAGCATTATAATACTGAAGAGGAAATTTCAGGATTTTCATTAAAAGCTAATCAGCTTTTTTGTTCTGCTTCTGTAAATGTGCTTGCTGCATGCAAGAGTTCATTGCAGAGCTCTTTTGCACCTTGTCCTACTTACCTTTTGCTCAACGAAGGTAACTGTTTGTATTGTTTGTACCCCTGCTTTCTGTAACAATTTTTTATGTCGCCAACTCGTGACAATTCCCTGGCCTTACCAATGTTACTGCTGTTTGTAATGGTTTGAATTCAAAATGACCAATTAGCTTGTGTAAAAATTCTGGTATATAAGCAATGTTATACCTGAGCCCACTGCCCAGATCTTCAGAGCACTAGCTCCTCTGGGACTGCGTGTTATAAACCTGAGTTCTTCTTTCTCTCTGAAAAACTGCTTGATGTTTTGTTGGACTGGTTTGGGATTTTCCCACATTTTATCTCTTCTCATTGAATCTATAATGAGAGACTTATTTTGGCATCAACATGAACAAACAATAGTCTATAGTTTTATTAAGGGTTCTTTATATGACTCTGCTTTAAAAATATGCATATGTTTTATTAATATGCTTATATTTTTATATATAATAAAATAAATTCTGAAGTTTACAGTATTAGAAAGAGACCTTGGAAATGTGGTTGAGAGATTAGAGTTTAGCATGTAGAGCTGTGTAATCTTTAGTGAGCTACTTAGCTTTATTGTGTCTCCCTATCTCATTTTTTAAATTCTCATTCCACTGAAAATAAAATAAACTTCTTGAAAGAGAGAACATTGTTCTGTTGCCACCATAACCTCTGTACCTGGAACAAAGTATGACATTCACTAAATATTTGCTGAATATTTGCTGTTCAACTGGGATACAGTAAGGGCTTACTTTAACTTATTCTGAGAAAAAAATGAGGTAAAATACTTTTTTTAGCCCTATAAAGTATAAAGTGTTAGACAAATTCAATATATTATTGTACTTTAAAATAACTAAAGAATTTAAAAGTTTAAAAATAGTGAAGTAAGAAATCATCATTAAAATTTGTAAGATATTGCTAAAGCAGTACTTTAGGGAAAATTTTTAGCATTAAATGCCTGAATTAGAAAAGGATGATTTGAATCAATAAACTCAACTTCCACATTAAGCACTTAGAAAAAGAACAACAAATAATATTCAAAGAAGAAAGGAAATAATAAAATCGGAGTAGAAGTCAATGAAATAATAAAACAGAAAATGAGGGAAAAAATCATGAAATCAAAAGCTGGTTCCCAAAAAGTTGCTCCACGTCTTATGTCATCAAGTAAATGCAAATTAAAACAATGAAATGTCACTATACACCCAGTAGAATGGACAAAATTTAGAGCACTGATAACACCAAATGCTGCAAGAATATGGAACAATAAGGACTCTTATCTATCGCTGGCGGTGAAAAATGGTGCAGACATTGAAAGATAGTTTGACACACTCTCACAAAACTAAACATACTCTTACCATACATTCCAGTAATTTCATTTCTTGGTATTTACCCAAAGGCGTTGAAAAGTTATGCCCACATAAAAATCTGCACAAAAATATTTATAACAACTTTATTTATAGTCCCAAAACTTGGACAAAACCAAGATGTCCTTGGGTAAGTAAGTGAATAGATAGATAAACTGTGGTACATTCAGACAATGAAATATTATTCAGCACTAAAAAGAAATGAGCCATCAAACTATGAAAAGACATGTAGCAAACGTAAATACATTTACTAAATGACAAAAGGCAATCACATACTATATGATTCCAGCTATATGACATGCTGGAAAAGGTAAAAGTGTAGAAAAGATCAGTGGTTGCCAGGAGTGGGTGTGGGAAGGAAAAGGCAGCATTGAATATTTTTAAGGGAGTAAAAATACTCTGTATGATAGCATAATAATGGATACATGTCATTATACCTTTATTCAAACCTGTAGGGTGTACAACACCCAGAACGAACCCTAAAGTAAACTAAGAACTTTGTATGATTGTGATGTGTCAATGTAGGTTCATTCTTGGTAAAAAAAAAAAAAAAAAAAAAAAGTACCATTCTGAGTGAATGATGTGACAATAGGCAAGGTTATGTGTGTGTGTGGCATGTGGGTGGGGGGGGGTGTGCGGGGGAAGAGGTACGAATTCAAGGGTATATAGGAAATCCTTGTATCTTTCTTTCAGTTTTGTTGTAAACCTAAAACTTCTCTATAAAAAAAAAAAGAAAAGTCTTTTTTAAAAAGCTGGTTTTTTAAGATAATTAATAGAATCAATAAAACTCTAGCTAGACTGAATGAAGAAAAAAGGGAATACACAAATTACCAATATTAAAATGAAACACGTGATATCACTATAGTTTCTATAGATATATAAAAAGATAAGAGAATATTATAAATATATATAAATAGATTTATTACTCTGGAGGAGTCTTCTCTGAGGAAACTACCTCAAAAGAAAAACAAGAAAACAAGAAAACTTTCTAATAATGAAATAGTTCAGTGACACAGTTCATGCTGAGCCCACAATACTGAAGCCTAATATGCAATAAACTATCTCCTTGGCACAACACACATTCGTACACATGGGTGTGTGCACACGCATTGCTTCCAATCAGCTTTTTACTGTTACTTTCAAATATGAACAGACAGCCAAAGATTGCCTGACATTTGAGAAAAAGCTTCTAACAAATAACTCCCAGAACTTCTGAAGTAATAGGTAAAAGTAAGAAAGACAATGGTTGTACTAAGCTCTCAGCGGGCAACTGACTCTCATTTCCTTCCTATTTACATTCTGGAGGAGGGGTGACTATAAAACAGGACTTGAAAAAAATGTTTCAGAAGCCAAGAGTGCCAGCCAGATACATAGAATTCTTTATACCTAGAGCTAATGTGATTCGTATTCTCGTCAAATTGTTTCTTTCTTTATAATCAAACTTTTCTTTATATAAAAAGAGAGGGGGGAAAAGAGAGTATCATCATCATCATCATCATCATCATTATGATTATTATTAAACTCTTATGGGAGACAGCTCTCAAGATCTTGGGCAGTGGACTATTTTTATTTTTTCAACTATTTATATTTTATCAATCATTCAATCATTTACCAAGACAGCACATGAAGTGAACTTGCCATGTTGTACAGCCTTCAATCTATTTCCACAGAGACATCTCTATGTTATAGATAATGCCTGCATGACCTCTCCAGCCTATGGCAATGCTTTCTGTGTCTTCCACATTTGTCACTACTCTAGATTAAGCTTTTACCTCTAGGCCCTTGTTAAAATGTGCATCTGTTAACCAGGAGGTTAACAGAAGAGCCCATCTGTTTGTCCAGAAAACAGTCTCCTGGCAGCCTGTCAGTGTTCAATGAGAAGGCAGCTGGGTGTTGTGAACAGAGCTGGATTCCAGGCCTATCTTAGCTACTCACTTGTCGGTTTTAAGCCTCAGTTTCCCCAGATTTTTTTTCTATCACCAAGAAACTGTACTCACAGAATTGTACTCAACAGAATTGTACTCACTGACCTCTAAGATTCTGTCTTATCTTAAAATTCAGTGATTCTGTATTCTAAACATAATGTATACTCTGATGCCTCAGTCACCAAGAACAAGGTTTGATTATTTAAAAAATATATATAAATTATATTTTAAATGTCCATTCAACAATATCCACATATGTGATTTCAAAATAATGCAAATAATTCTGGCAGGTTAAATTTAGAATAGTTCTATTAAAACCAATTCAACAAAACTCTCTGGCACTATTCCCAGAACATTTTTATTTGATTGGGAATTGTTTAAATTTTAATCCATTTTAAGCTCTCTCTTGCCCAATTGTGTTTCTCTTAGAATGTCGCATTTGAAATATTGACTGTAATTGCACTGACTCTCTTATTAAATCATGTATCTCAGCAGTGTTACTGCTACCCATTTGGATATTTTTCCAGCCACACGTAGAATGTGCAGTGGGGTGGAGAGAATGCATTTTTACAGTGTGGGTGTATTTCTGTGGATTCCCTTTCCCTTCCAAGAGCGCCTGCCAAAGGCCCATTTTTTTCCCATATTAGTATTAATACTACCTACCACTATGTTCTTACTTCTCTTATCTTTCCCTTTTCCTTCTAAAACATTTAAGAAAATAGCAAAGCTATTTCTATCTTCCTAAACATTTCTTCCAGCACAAACTCTAGAAAAGGAAACAAAAAAACAAATCAAATTGTGCAGACCCCATAAATCAAACAAGCTCATTTTCTATAAACTCATAATTGCACAGCTTTCCCTTCCCTGAGCAGTGCTTATATGCTACTCCCAAATTTTATTAAGGCCAGATCTCAATCTTCATTGGCCTTGGGAAGAGAAAATGAAAATGGTGGCAGCAGAGTCTGGTAGAAGGGCTTCAGATAAGGCCCCCAGTGGATGGCCAAGCCCTATCTTGTGCACAGATCCCTTTACATGTGGTTTTTATTACTCTATACAATAACCAACTCACACTTTTTCTTAATGACTGTTTTTCTCCACTCATTCCTTTACTCTTCCAACCACTGATGGAGATTGAGATTTACCCTTTTATAATAAGAACTACCATACTTTAAGCAACAAGTATTTATGTACCAGTCACTGGGTTACCCATTTCATATAAGTCCTCACACAATCTTACAAGTCAGGCATTATCTTAGTTGTTTTAAAACAAGGGAAATTGAGACTTGGGAAGGTTAAATAACTTGTCTAATGGCCACAGACAATAAGGATCTGAGCCTAAATGTGTACCCAAGTCTGTCTCACTGTTTAAAATAGACATTTGTTTAAATAGAGTAATAACCAGAAATTAGTATTGGATAAGTGCAAAAGTGGTAAATCTTATGCTGTGGTTTGATCAAAACTGTACTATCCATATATGTGTAGGAAAGACTCAATCAATGACTTCCATGATCTTCTTATTCAGTGATTGGAAATGGCATTTGGTAGCAGTAAAGAAAGCTTTTAGCCATAAGTAACAGCCTAACTTTTATGGGCCTAAATATATTTTTCTCACACACACAAAAATATCTAGAGTAGTGTTGTCCAACAGAAATATAATATGAACAAAAAACTCAGGTCACATATGTAATTGTAAAGTTTATAATTAGCCACATTAAAAAAAGTAGAAGAAAATAGGTAAAGTTAATTTTAAAATATTTTATTTAGCCCAATATATCCAACATATTATCACTTCAACATGCAACCCATATTACAAATATTATAACATAACTTTTTTTATACTAAGTCTTTGAAATCTGGTGTGCATATGATATTAACAGTATATCTGAATTTAAACTCGTCACATTTCAAGTGCTCTTTAGCCAGATGTGGCTAGCGACTAGCATATTGGACCACACAGCTCAGGGAAGTGGCTGCTGGGGTTAGATTTCTAGTTCAGAGGACTTTTACCTCATATTTAACACCTTAGGTTCGCAAAATGGTTACCAAAGTATCACGCATTATATCAGTGTCGCAAGCAAAAACAGAGACAAGGCATCACCAATAAAATCCTTCCCAGAATACCTCTACTGTGTCCCTAAGTGATCATTTATCGCAAGAGGGACTGAGGAAGTGAGAAATTAGATTTTTCTAATTTCCATGGAAAAACATGAAGAATGGGGTTAGAAATAGAAATGTATTTGCAAACCGGCTAAGTCAAGCACAGGCACAGATTAAAAAAAAAAAAAAGAACATATTTTAAACCAATAAAAATTCCAGGAATCACAGAAACACGTTCTGCTCCATTTTGTAATATTTATATAACATTTAACTAAATAATAAATAGTTTTTTCTTTTAGAATAACACCTACTTAGCTCACTTATGTCATTTGCAGCTAACATATTTGAAAGGAAAGAGCAGTGGAGCATCTGGAAAGAAAAATGGTTCTCGGAAGACAAGGGTATCAACCTCATTTTTCCCATAGATCTTTCCATGGTGAGTCCTCTATGAATATATGAGTGCACATACGGAACACCAAATATAACACTATTTGTTCAATTCCTACCGAGCTAATGTTATTTTTCACTTTAATACATCACAATGTAAATATGCTTCTCTTAACAGTTTGTAATTATTCCTAGTCATCTCTTGCCAAAAGTAAATTATAGCAATAAATAGATCTAAACTAATACAATCTTATTGTCAACAAAATTCTGAAATTACCTTAATGGAAAGAAAAAAGATCTTTAGCTTCAGAAAAATGAATAATATTAGTTTTGACATAATAAACATTGAAATTTGGTTAACAAGAACTGAAAGTAAATTATGTAACAATCTATACTGTAGATAGTTTTAATTCATCTATATAATTGTACAGCTACTAAATGTTATGAGAAACTTAAGTATATATTCTAAGGTACTTTTGCATGTTCTCTCCACAAAAATTCTGAAAATACTTTCAATTGTCTTAAACCATGATATGACATGGCATATTTTATTTAATAGTAGAAAACTAAACTATAATAAAGTCATTTTGTATCATGTAAATTAAAGCTGTTTATTCAGGCAATTTGTTTATTCAGTTTTAAATATGTATGCATACATGTATATGCAAACTTCATATAACTAATGGTCTAATTATTCAAACAATCCACTAGGTCATATAATGGGACTGTGTGAAACAAAGTTGCCATGAACTAGAATATAGGCCACATTGCATGAATTTACAATTATAAGGATGAAATTCCTCAGACGAAAACATGAATGAAATTAAACCATCAGAGAAATTAGGTCAATAGCATAGTCTTTAACTATAATCTCCTGAGATTTGCATTTTGAAAAGAAGTAGAAATTTTTGGATTCTGCTGAGAAAGATAATCCCATTATAACTTCACTATGCTGTAACAAGTGAGATGAACTTTGTACCACATTATAGGAAGGACCTAACCACCACTAAGCCCCAGTTTCAAGAGGTTTTGTGATTGTTGCTTAATACATTGAAAACCAAATACAAGAACAGTTTGTGCAACCTAATATTACCACTAATGCCATTAATAGCACTTGAAATCTTTTTTTCTTTTTAAATGCTTGATGGCATGTCAGATGGTTGCACAGCTCTTGAACACATGTGGATGCCTTACTTCTATATTCTATGACACACATTCTATGTGCACACCATAAATCAGTCAGTGACTCCTTAGGGACATAATCTCAGTGCATGAATTACCAATGGATCATACTTCCCTGTCATTATGGTATTGAGTAAATACACACTCAGAGCTGTTAACACTGCTCTGGGCTTTGGTACCCACCACCATATGGGGCTGCTGAGGACCAGCTACACTAATACTGTGTATGGATCTGCTACATGGCCATTGTGATACATTCCTTGGAGACCTTAAAATGATGCTGTGTCACTTAAAAATGATGTCAGAACAGTGTTCTATTTGAGAATACTGTCAAATTGATGATTACTTCAAAATTTAAGATATAAAAAAGGATAATTCTTTTGTTCTAATTAATTAAAATTAAAAAGCATGAGGGAACTAATTTATATTCAAATAATAACCATGATTTTACCTCCATCACCTCTCCTTGACTTATACACACATAAGCAAAAGACCTTTCGTGTTGTAGTCTTTGATGAAAGCTTGGAGACGGGGAGAAGTTATACCTCAGAGCATCAGATTTAAAATTAAATGTTAAATCCTTATTCCTAGGGCTTTTTATGTGACTCCTTATTCCTCCTCTCTACTGTTTACTCTCTACCCTTCCCTATCTCTTTATGCACCCTTTCTGAAGAAAAAAATAATAATAATCTGTCTATGACCATGCTACCCTGAACAAGCTTGATCCTGTCTGATCTTGAAAGCTAAGCAGGATCGGGCTTGGTTAGTACTTGGATGAGAGACCACCTAGGAAGGCCAGATGCTGTAGGCGTAAAAAACTAAAAAATAAGGGATTGTAAACTGACAAGGTCCTTGCAATCTGTGAGGCCAACCAAGGGTTGCCTCACCTAAAAAAAAAAAAGAAAAAAAAGAAAAAAAAATTCTATCTTCTTACAGAGTAATTCAGCTATTACATGTACCCAAATCCAGCAAAGCGATACTTTTTGCACATCCACAAACATATTAACCAGCTGTACTTACTCTTTCATTTTCTATGAATATTTGCTGAAATAAAGGAAAACTATAGTGATTTCATATCTTCACTAATACGACAGGTTTATTGTTTTAATGGATTTTTCTACTACAAATGGATCGAATGTTTAAACAACCTAAATTCAAATTGTTTGTAGTTTATAGTTGTGTTCATGAAAAGCATATATTGATCTTAACTATAATTCAATAAGTGTGTTACTTAGAAATGAATCTAAACAAGCATGAAAAATAAATAATTTACAATGAATATAATCAGGGATATTTTAAAAATCAAAGTTAGAAAAATATGACCAATTTTTATATATCAATCTTCAACAAACAATTCTCTCAGTTCTTTTACTATAAATGAGATGTCAAATTAAAATACTTGGTAATATATAAGGATGAAGATCTACAGAAACTTCAAAATCTAAACTATGTAAGACTCTTTGTAGTCTACACTGAGTTTATTATATAGAAGTAGATAATTTTATAATTAGCCTTATAAGCCCAAAACCTTGACAGAATGTAAAAACCTTTAGCCAGATAAATGTTTCAACATTTATCTTTATTTATTTCTAGCTTTTGTCTGTAAATGCCTTGTGCTTTTTGATCCAAGACATGTCCACAGGTTTCATATTGCTTTATGAGAGAAATAAAAATAAATCACCTAACAGAATTTCACTTTCTCTGATTCTTAAAATACTGAGAACTAAGTTAATCACTTCAGAAATAAGTTATTTCGGGGTAGGTATTACTTAAGGCATCCAATTGTGAATCAGTCACTTTTCCATAAAGGCAAAGAAGGTATAAAAAATATTATTTTATTTAAAATACTCATATATTGTTGAACACAAGGAATTATCTTGGGATTTAGGAAATTATAGGGTCATTATCAACTAAATACTTCAACCAGAGTTTAAAGAGCTACCTAAAATGGCTATTATTCCAGTAGTCTACTAATAATATCGACATCTTTTCAGACTTTTAGAAATACCAAGTCACTCAATTGTATCTAACTATAATGGGCACTACATATTTTAAAGGCCTAACTAGCAACCCATAAGAACAATTATGCATATATGAGAATTTAACAACTATATGAATTAAATCTTTCATGTTTCCTTACACTAGTATCTACATGTAAAACCTGAAAGATTTTTATATTTAATTTTGTGACTTAAAACAAGGTAAGCTAAAATGCCTCTACCAACTAATGAAATTGAAACAATCTCAAGCATTAAAAAAGACATCGAGTATAATTTCATAAATAATAAAGTAAATGTATATTCTTTATTCATCACCAAGTTTTAGTTAATAAATTTAGCACTTACTCTGTTATAGGCAAACATGCATAATTTTATTTAATTTTTGAAATAATTCTGTATATTAATTACCCTATCTCCATGAGGTTACTTTTCCTCAGAAAGTTCAGGCAAACTTCTTACATGCAAGTCACAGTGTCAAGAGAAAGATTCCAATGTTATTGTTCTTAGTCACCCTTCTAGAATCCCTTAAATAAGATTGGAGAAATAGAGGCTTAAATTAGCTGTTCTAAAGGCACCACTTTTTAAATATATATGTGTAACAACCAGCAGTTCAAGTTCCCAGTAGTTATGTCACCAAAAGAAATGTGTGGTACAATTTATGAACTAATAAACCAGATCTATCACATAGCCTCAATCTATAACATATGTTTTTAAGCTCCAGCATTTTCTGAATTTTGTGTTGTGATCAAATTCAGAGAAACCTTCCCATTTTCAGGCAATGTACTTCCTGAACTTTGGGAAATATCTAATACAAGAGACACCTAGTCATCTGATTATTGTCTTGGTAGCACAACATGTGGTCACAATTTAAGTAAAATCATGAGGTAAAATACCCCAAGATTATTTTATTTTTTTTATTAAAATGCAGCATTGAAATAAAAACCATCTCAATTTCCTCACCTGTAAAAAGGTTATAGGGAAGTTTTCATCAGATTGTTGTAAAGATTAAGTGTAAAGAGTTAGAATGGTGCTGGATATATAATTGGTACTCAATAAATGTGTGTTGTTCCATGTCAATGTTAATTATAAGGAAGAGAAGGATTCAGAAAATACATGGAAAAGAGCTAAAGGATATAAACTTATAAAAGAAAGAAAGTATATTTCAACAGAGAAATAACCTACTTAATTTCTTATATAGCAATAACCAAGTGCTTTACAGGACCTAGAAATGGGTAATATTTCCAAAGAAGTAAAACTGGTTCATATTGTCATTGAAATACATCCAAAAATGTCACTTCGAACTCGTGGTTTAAAGTACAACTCACATTTTCTCCCCGAAAGATCTCCCACTCAATCCCTTTGCTCAAAAACCATGGTATCTATGGCATTGCCTGTGTTATAAACACTTATAGAGGATTGAATAATGTCCCTCCAAAATTCATGTCCACCTCACAGAGTGACTTTATTGGAAGCAAAATCTTCACAGAAGTAATGCATTAAAATGAGGCCATACTGGACTAGCATGGGCCCTAAATCCAACAACTGATGTTCCTGTGGAAAGAGGAGAGGACACACAGAGGCACAGGAAAGAAGGTTCTATGAAGACAGAGGAAGAGGTTGAAGTGATGCAATTACAAACCAAGGAACCCCAAGGATTTCCGGGAGCCACCAGAAACTAGACAGAAGCAAGGAAGGATTCTTCCCTGGAGGCTTCAGAGAGAGCATAACCCTGCCTACACCTTGATTTCAGGCATCTAGTCTTCTCAACTGTGACAAAATAAATTTCTGTTGTTTTAAGCCACCAAATTTTTCGTATTTTGTTATGGCAGCCTTAGGAAATTAATACACCGCCTCTGTATATGCACTCCCATAGGTACCCTGCCTAAGCATTCTCTTCCATCCTAGTGCATTCATCCAACTCCTCTCTAAAGCTCAGTGCAGATTTCATTGACTCCTGATCTCATTAATCAACTCTCACCTCAACAGCTAAAGCCTGTAAATCCATCCTTATAATTTAGCAACAAGCTGTCTGCTCTTTAAGGATAGAGCCGTATCTTACAATTGGTTAGCCCCGTAATGTCCATGGCTTAGTCAATGCTCAACAAAAGTGTCTAAGTGGCTAAGTCCAGGGTACAGGCTCTGAATAAGATTAAGAGCACAACCTCTGGAATCAGACAACTAGGGTTCAGACTTTGACTTTGTCAATTACAAATCTATACTGTTGAACGACTTCTCATATATCTTCTCTGTGCCTAACTTTATGTGTAAAATAGAGATAATAGCAGTATTTATGTTTTAAGATTGTTCTGAGAGATTGAGTTAACAGTTATAAAGCACTTGAAACAGTTCCTAGCACATAGTAAGTACTTGAAGCTATATTTTTTATTATAATTTTTACAATATCCAGAGAAAATGCATATTAAAATGCATCTGTTTAAGGCTGGGCGTGAACAGATGGCTGGAAAGGAGCCATAAATAAATAAAGTAAGCATAAAAAATGAGTCAAGTGTTTTGTTCTCCAAAACTCCCAATTATTTCCTATAATGATCAGAAAAGGCATTGCTTTTGGAGGAATCGACTAAATATTTTTTTTTCTAGGAGTATGATGGTTATTTATAGGTGCCAACTTAACTAGGCTAAGGGATGCTCAGATAGCTGGTTAAACATTGTTTCTGGGTGTGTCTGTGAGGGTGTTTCCAGAAACGATTAGCATTTGAATTCTTTTTTTTTAAATTAAGTTTATTGGGGTAACATTAGTTAATACGATTATATAATTTCCAGGTGTACATTATAATTTGACATCTGTATTTTCTATTGTGTGTTTATCACTCAAAATTCAGTTTCCTTCAGCTACCATATATTTGATCCCCTTTATCCACTTCACCCTCCCTGTAAACCCTATATTTTTACCTCCTTTGCCCCATCTATCTCCCTCTTCCTCCCCTACCCCACAAGTAACCACTAGGCTATAGTCCTCTGGTAACCACTAGCCTATGGTCCATGTCCATGAGTCTCTGTCCTGTTTGTTTGTTGCTTTTAGGTTTATATCTCACATATAAGTGATATCATGTGATTTTCAACCTTTTCTGTCTGGCTTATTTCACTTAACATGATTATCTCGAGGTCCATCCATGATGTCACGAATGGCAGTATTTCATCTCTTCTTATGGCTGAGTAGTATTCCATTGTATATATGTACCACAGCTTCTTTAGCCAGTCATCTATCATAGGACACTTTGGTTGCTTCCATGTCCTGGCCACCGTGAATAATGCTGCTATGAACATCAATGTGCAGATATCTTTTCTGACATAGGCTTTCAACTCTTTGGGTTAAATACTCAATAGAGGAATTTCTGGATCATATGGTAGATCAATTCTTACTTTTTAGGAAACTCCATACTGTTTTCCATAGTGGCTGTACCAATTTGCAGTCCCACCAGCAGTGTATGAGGGTTCCTTTTTCTCCGCATCCTCTCCAACATTTGTTATTACTTGTCCTGTTGATCATAGCTATTCTAATAGATGTGAGATGGCATCTCATTGTGGTTTTGATTTGCATTTCCCTAATAGTTTAAACTGAGCAAAGATCACCCTCACCAAAGCAGGTAAGCTTCATTCAGTGCTTGAGCATCTGAATAGAAAAAAAGGGGAGAAAATGGTGAATTTGCTCTTTGTGCTTGAGCTAGAACATCTATCTTCTTAGTTATCAGCACTCCTGGTTCTTGGGCCTTCAAATTGGAACCAGGATTTATATCATTGTCCCACCTGCCCCCAGGTTCTCTGGCTTTTCAACTTGGACTGAATTATACCACGGGCTTCTCTGGTTTCCCAGCCTGCAGACAGCAGATCATGGAATCTCTTGGCTTCCATAATGCATGAACCAATTCCTACAATAAGCCAGATAGATGATAGAAGAGAGAGAGGAGGAGGAGGAGGAGGAGAGGAGGAGGAGGAGGAGGAGAAGAGAGAGAGAGAGATGGAGATTCTATTGGTCTGTATCTCTGGAGAACCCTGATTAATACAAGGAGTAACCCTACCCTTCTCAGAAGATATTAACCAAAATTCCAAGTACCATAATATGGCTTGTTAATCTCAAGGCGGTCTCCACTCAGGAATTTTATTTCTCGATAATATCTTCTTTTCCCCAGGCAAATCCTAGTCCTTGTTTTAAACTTAAACTCCCACCTGTGGCAAACCCACTCTAATCCTTTCTTCCTGTGAAAACCTCTGATATACCATAACACATAACTCAGCACACAGTCAAGTACTGATGATCTATAATTTTTCATGTTCGTAAATTATCTTCCCACTAGACTGTAAATTTAAAGGCAAATTAGTTCTTTACAATTTAGCAAAAGATTGGATCCAGAGTTCATTCTCTTGGTTATTTTTATGTGTTTAAGTCTATGTTTCTTATATAATTATAAGCCTTTTAATACAGTCAGACTGTCCTAGATACTATAATACCCCTCCTAAACCATTTAAGTAAACTTTACTTTTAAAAAAAACCAAGAGGGATAATTTTCTACTGTATTTGGCCCAAATAAAAATTTTGTTTTATAATATATACAGAGTGATATTTTGCTGTTTGATAGTTATGGTTACAGAAAAGTAATGAGAAAGGGAAAGTTGTGAGGAAAGCCCAAAAGAAAAGTTTCAGAGAAATAAAATCATTTAGACTTAGGAAAGAAAGTCAGATAGATTAAATAAATGAGGTTAATCTTGTAGTTGATGAAAACTTGAGCTTAATTTTCTGCAGAAAAGAGCCAGGTAAGATAAAAGAAAAAATTATAAAGGTGTAAATTTATAAAACATAAAACCAAGAGAAAAGAAACAGAAATTCCCCTCTTTTAAAACTAGTGAAGAGAATGGTCTCCTGAACAAGAAAGTTTACCATTCTGCTGAAAGCCTAAGGATGGGTAAGATGGTCTAGTCTGTAAATCCTGAAATCTGCTTGAAAGAAGACAGACAATGTTTATTAAAAAAAGCTATCATCTGTAATTTTATTCCTGCAACTTTTCCTCAGAGAGTGATGATTACAATCAATTCTTTAACCTTATTAATTATAGCTTAATTACACATCATGGGGTAAAGTACACTGAGAAAGCAGCTGTAGTGGTTGGAATTCAGGTAAAAAAGCAATAAAGACATTATAAAGAAAAACGATACTTGTTATACCAAATAAATAAGCTATTAGAAAAGACAATCGCACAAGTAGGGAAAATATTAATCTATACTTGTCTAATTTGATAATTTAATTAATTAACAAACTTAAAGCAAGACTCAAAATATCTCAAAACCTGTCAACTAAATTTTGAAGTAGAATAAAGCTTTTCTTCACTAGAATGCAAACTTTTTAACAACAAAGATATTGTCATGTTACCTGTTCTATCCTCATCCCCTAGTGTTGAGCCCTAGGAACTTTTCTTGTCATCAAAGATAATTCAGTTTTATGGCACCATATCCAATCTGAATCCAGAGTGGAAACACGAAAGCCTCAACAAAGTGAAAAGAGATCACAGGAGCAACACTCTTAAATAAAGTTCAGCCTTTTGTTCATTGGACAACCCTTGAATTTATGTTGATGAAGGAAAGAACAGCATTCATTCATTCATTCATTCATTTTTTTTCATTTATAAGTATTTATTGTGAACTCGTTACATACCAAACACAACTCTAAGCACTGGGGATAAAACAGTGCATAAGTGGAATGGCTGGCCTTAGGTACAAGAATCCCTATTAACAAGACAGGTGGCAGAGTTTATGGGTACAGATGCACATAGGCTGGTTGATTGTGTGGTGTAAAGATGAGGAATATCTCTTCAACTTGCTTCTATAATCTCAGCAAAATAAGAAACAAAATCATCAACTAAGAGAACAAGACAGGAGGAAGTAATGGAGGTTTGAAGAGAAAGAAGAAAGTGTGAAATAGCCATCTCAGAGAGTAGGAGAGTCATTGACTAGGAAATGAAGTCCAACAGTGACAAGGCCCCACATGACCATGAATTAATGAAAAATCACTCAGCATGGTTAAGTAATTTCCTCCAGCCATATTCAGTTGTTCGGGGTCAGGCACAGAGAGCCAGAGAGTTATATTTAACCAGAATTTTGATTTTACTAAACAAGTACCACAGATGGAGAGAGGAGTAAACAGTCTGTGTAACAAAAGATCCTTAACAAA
Organism: Pteropus medius; assembly: GCF_902729225.1. Classification (NCBI taxonomy): domain Eukaryota; kingdom Metazoa; phylum Chordata; class Mammalia; order Chiroptera; family Pteropodidae; genus Pteropus; species Pteropus medius. The sequence goes on from NW_024347791.1 coordinate 25,277,034, forward strand.
ATGTAAAGGAATAGCTCTGACATCATGTATAAATTCACTCAAAAATAAAATTTTATTAAATCAATGTATTTTTATTTATATTTACTTATTGGATTATATTAATTAGCATTATATATAGTTGGCATTTGATACTTTCTAGCATATAAGGGAACTTTATTAAAACAAAAAGTTTGAGGAAGAAGACGAGTATAAAAAGAAATAAAACTCTACTTGAAAATCAAATAGGAATTTTGGGACAAGGAAAAGAGCAGGGTAAAACTGCAGGAGAAGGTTGGAGAAACTACTGTTTTGTAGGGAAATTAAGAAAAATGATTAAGTCTTGTGTAATTTAGGAGCACACATGTGAGAGGGCAAGGTGACCTCTCATCAAAGTCAGTATGGGCAGGAAGTCAAGGCCAGAAGTGAATTAATTTATGAAAACCTTGGGCATACCAGTGGTCTTTCTACAAAGAATGAAATGACAGTTTATGTTAATCTTATGTAGATCATAACACCTAGGATGACATTATTTTCCCTGGAGTTACATGTTTAATGTTTATGTTTCACCCACGAAATTAAAGTAATTAAACTAGATGATATCTAGGTCTACTTTCAGCTCTAAAATTCTGTGAAACATATTTTCTAGGAAAAAGCAGAGTAAATTAACCTCTGCCCCTTCACCCACAACCTGAAAGCAACAAACTGAATACCTAACTTGAGTTCATTGTTACATTCTTAACTGTTCCCTGTTATCACTAGAATATATGCCTTAATGAAAAAAGGGCAACCCTCCAGCTGTCTCCATAAGCTTGTTTAAAGTGAATATCTCTGAGTGAAAGGGGCATCAGCCCCAATCACATGGATGGCAGCTGTCCAAAAGACAGGACTCCGTGAATAAAGTCACATGACTATGTGGTCAGTACTTTCTGCTGTCCCTAAGCAGTTATTTCTGCCTTGTAAATATAATTTTGAGCCTTCAGTAATTAATTGAATATAAAAACTATGTTCTAAAACGTTAATTGTATGGTACAGGAATACATGTTTTATTGCTGGCTCTTTGTTTATCCTGGAATTTTAACACCACTTCTTGAAAATGTAAAACTGCATATTACCCATTACTAATTAACAAAGAAGTTGATTAAAAGCTATGCACTTCATCTACTAGATGCAGCATCTGGGTAAAGATTTAAGAATTAAGATAGTTTCCAGGTGAAGTGAAACAGACTCCTTAAGAAAAAGAATCTTATACAGCTACAATATTTATAACACTTTTATCAAGACATTAAAACAGAAGCAGATGCTTCTCTGTAATTCTAAAATATTAGTTACACATGGTATAATGCATTACAGAAAACATCATAATAATGGATGATAGTAGAAGAACAGAGCAGTTTTCTTTTGGAGTTGGATATAGAACAGATCCCAAATATTTTTGAAGTTAAACTTAATACAGATGGGACAATTCCAAATGTGTTGCAAAGTGAATCTCACACTGGGGAAATAAGAGAAACTACTGTGTTTTTTTTTTTGTTTTTGTTTTTGTTTTTGTTTTTACAAATATCAATAATGAGGGGATAGTATAACACATATATTTATTCTTAAAAAGTATAATTTAAAGCTTCGATGTCATAACTATATTTAAAATTTTCTTGATGATGTGCTTATACTCCTTATACTTAAAAGCCTATTTTAAATCTGTTTTGTGGATTAACAATGCAACAGACTTATAATTTTGATTGGATTGAGTAAGGGTGGGCTCCATATTCTAATCACTTGACTCAGTGATTATCATCCAGGCAACACAAATTGTACTAAGTAGAGGAAATACAAAGACACAGCTCTGTGCCCATAGTAATTTGGGAGAGCACATGTGAGAGGGCAAGGTGATCTGTCATCAATATGGGCAGGAAATTAGGGCCAGAAGTGAACTTGAAATTGATGGAAATCTTGGGCACATCAATAGTCTTTCCACAAAGAGCAAAATGGAAATTTGTGGAATTAATTGTCTAGTGGAGAAAACAGTTATATATAGGAACAAACACATAATAAGGACCTTATTTCATTCGGGTATATATAAGGCACTATGGAGGCAGAGACAAAGCAATCACATTGGGGTGGAGGGAAGAGGGGCTGATGAATACAACTTTACCAAGAAAGAAGTGACATTCAAAGTGTACTTAGAAAGATGAAAAAGAGAAGGACATCCTAGAGAAAGAAGATGGATGGCACCATAAGTAAAGCCACAGCTCAAAAGAACAGAATTGTCTACCTCATAAAACCTTCCAAAGCTATAATTTATCTATGTACAGCAAAGCAACAGGATAAAAGAAAAAAAGAAAAAAAAAAAAGGCTTGTACATACCATTTCTAATACATGTTAAATATGCAGAATTTAAAAAGAATTTTATGAGGCGATTTTGTGATATTGCTCTGTTCTTGAAAAAAAAATCTGCAAAACTCAGTCTCTGCATAATTAAGTTTTGTTCTAGAAGCAAAACAAAAAAAAATCCTTTTTTTCAAAACAAATACCTTTGTTTCGTGATTCGAAAAGAAATGTTTATTATTAATAAAATTCATGAGACACAGGAAAATATAAAGAAGAACAATAAATCCAACCTCCCAGAAACAAACACATATTGGTGTACAATGTTTTAGTATTTGTGAGTGTGTGTGTATAAATGTATATGTATGCTTGAGTGTAGCCTCAAACTTATACAAAAAAGGTACGCTTTGGAGTAATCTATATGTAGAAAAAAACAGTCTCAAGTTCACAGTCTTTCAAACTCTCACTGGAGAGTATAAGAATGGGCCTTAGGCCTAGAATACTTTCTTACCAAGAGATAAAGAGCCCTCACACCCTGTGCTGGGCTTATCACCTTGCGTGGGGATATCTTCCCCTATCACAAGCTCAATGTATGTTCCTTTGTTCTGCTTAATTGTTGTGTCATATGGCACTTTGCCAACCCCACTCTTCTGTCTGTCCTCCTCAGGAAGGGGACAGTATCCTTCCAGGAGAGGCGTGCGTGTAGGCAGATTGCCCTGAGTTGGCAGACTGCCTGGAGACTGGAGAAGATGGCAGCCTTGGTGGACCAATATCCACCACTGAAGTTGATCTTGCTCTTTCTCTTCCCTAAGTAAAGTTTTGTTCTACCCAGTGCTTGACTGCTTTGTGTGTGACTGTAATACCAACGAGCAACAGGCAAAAGTGTTTGGCCTTCTCTTCCTGATGGTTGGCATAGTGATGATCTTTGGTATCTTTCATGTAGTTGAAGTCCTCTCCTGGGATTGGTAACCCATGCATGGTGTTCTGCTCAATAGCATACATATCACATGTCAGGTAATGTCAACTAATGCCTTCTTCTCCTATAAGATTTAAAAATGTTGTCTCAAACTTTAAATCCATACACACTCTATGGATGAATCTCAAGCAGAGCCCTCCCCACAAGTTCCTAGTTGTTCTCCTGAGCACCTCTCCCTCCAGGCTTCAGCCCTTACACATTTTCTACCATGCTTGGTATCAAACTCAGATCTTTCTTTGATTTCCACAAAAAGTCCCACTTTACACAAAGCATCTGGGAGTGGAGTAGATGTACTGAAAATTTAGCAGGAAGATAAAAACCACAGTTACATTACAGCAATACCAACATTTAAATAAAACGTCAGACATCAAAGTTCCCAAATAAACCTTGGTAAACCTACTATTGGGGAATTTGCATTGGCCCTTAATTGTAAACAATCCCTTTCTCACATCTCATTGGACTTTCTACCCTCTCACTCCCTTCTCTCTTCTCTGCTTCCATGTTGTCATGCATAGCAGATGAAATAGTCCTTTTAATTCTTCCTTTCTCTCCATTCATCCCACCACTTTCTACCTTAAGTGTTCTCATAAAAACAGTTTCTTTCCAAACAGGAAAACTGGTGCAAATTATTAGCACATGTTAATTTCATATATAGGTAAGTTTAATATCATGTCATATCATAATTAGAGATCAACAGACTCATTTTTAATAACTGTATATACTCCATAATTATTTATTTAACCAGTCACTTTTTATAGCCATATAATTTGTTTTCAATCTCTCTCTACTTCAATTAAAATCTCTACACAGATATCTCAAGTATAGTCTTAGGTTATTTGAAAAGTAGATTAAAAAAAAGTGGATGAAAACTCTTACTTGATAAATTCCTGTACTAAAACAGACAACCAAATGAAATTTTTCATTCTCCAAATGAAATTATCTGATCAATCATCTCTGCACACTGATTTTAAAATGTACACCTCCTTCTTGTCTCTCCTCATCTTTAAGTCTGTTTATTGATCCCCTCCCTCACCCTGCTCCAGGGCTAGGACAATCACCCGTGAAGCTATTATCAAACATCAGGATTCTATACTGCCAATATTTCCACTGAAACATTGGAGATGCATATTTCTACAATTCTTCAATTTATTTTTATCTTTGAAAATATGAAACTCTAATAATAGCACAAACGTTTAAATACTATGAAATTTGTTCAAATGAAATGGAACCACTTCTATTCAGAATGGTAAACTGATCTTAAATTTCAACCATTATCGATCACTGTTTAATCTATGCTTCTGTTTTCCAAGGTCTAAGTTGCAAACTTATCTTTACTTTTTTTTCAAAAATACAGAACTCTCAGGGCCAACATTAGCATTTTTATTAAATGACCTGTATTAGCCAAGGTTCTCCAGAGAAACAGAATCAACTGGAGATATATATAATCGTATATATATCCTACTTCTTCAGAAGTCATTATAGATCCCATCTTCACTTCTCCATATTCATTTTTGCTATTTAAGAGTGTTCACTTTTCACATTCCTTTTTTTCCCCGACCATTTTGACCAGATAGAGTTCTTCATGTTCCTCTTTAAACCCAGAGTGCAAATTTAAAATAGTCAAAATTCATCACAGTTAATAAATACTGATTATATGTATATTTTTCATTCCAATGCAGAAACTTCAGAGAAAACTAAGGTTTGATAGCTTTAATAAGTTTATTTTTTATTCTACATTTTAGATATCAGTTGAATCTAACATCAGTATTATCCCAGCCAGCCTCCCAATTCTTTCTGATTTTGAAACATGCTTATTTCATAAAGAGGATTTGCAGGAAAAGATTGAATCTGTTTTAAATCTTTGCAATTTTCGTAGACCAAATGTCTCAAAGAAGTTTGCTAAAAACTGTTTATATAATTATGATTTTCCTAGTTACCACACTCCAAAAGTCAAAAGAAGCATCCTTTCACCAATTACTCATAATTAGTTCCAGTGTCCACAATAATCTCAAATCCAACATAGCCAAAATTGAATCAATCTCTTCCCTCCACCCTTACTTCTTTTCCAGTGTTCCCATGTCTATGAAATGCACCACCACTTACATCTGACCAAGACAGACTACAGGAAATTATTCTGGATTCGGCCTCTTCCTTACCACCTTATTTTATCATTCACCAATAAATACTGATTTCACTAATTTAAGAGTTTAAATTTATCATCCTTAATCCCACTCTTACTATCTTAGTTCAGACCTATGTTATCTTTTGCCCCTATTTTAACACCAGCCACCTGGCCTTTTTGCCTCTAATACTTATGCAATTTCCCCATCCCATCTGCAATCCACTGCAAAGGTGATTTTTCAAAAAATCAAAAACAAAAAGAAGAAACAAACAATGCAGTCAGATCATGAAATTCTATTTTAAATTATTGAATTGCCCCCCATTTCCACAAGATCAAATCCAAACTCCTCATCATAGAGAAAAATTCCCTAATAAGTTAGCCACGATGATATCTTCAGTCTCAACATCCATTATTATTCATTCCTATTCTTGATCCTATTCTTGATCCACCATTATAAGAAAATCTGGGGCCAAAGACCAGAAATGACTTCTTTATCTTTTCAGACTCTAAAATAATCGACTGACCCCATTTATAAGCAAAAAATTTTAATGTATATGTCAGTAAAAGTTTTGCCAATCAATCTTTCTTTTATTTTGTATTCAAGATAACTTTAGGTAATAGATTTTATGTTACCACTTTCTCAGTCTATTTATATAGTAATATTTCCTTCCTTAAATTATTTCAAAAGTCAAAAGTGAAGTTACTCTTTCCTCTTGCATTGTCTTAAAAGAGGTGGATTAAGAGTGTTGGTTTGCAACAGTGGGAGTTTCTCAGGTGAAATCTGAAACAGGCCCCTATACGCAGAGGACAAGGAGAGACCAAGAAAAAAGTAAGGCCACTCCAGATTGGTAAGTGGCAGTTTTAATAAGCTAGGGAACTTACTTACAAGACTTATCTTGGTGGCTGAAAGACAAGTAGATCTCCACATCTGCCAGCCAAAATCTTAAAAGTTTATATAGAGGCCTTAACTAGCTTCAGTTATGTATACAAACCAAATGGTCTCAACAACGCATTACTCTCTCAAGGCCGTGTCCTTGGAAACAATCTCCACTTTGTGAAATGATATGAAAAGCATACACTCCACAGACAAGGGAGGGGTGAGGAGCCTTCAATTGCCCTGGTCCAGCCCGTAGGTCAGCAGGTGGTCACGTTCTCTCTATGACCTCCTTCAACAAAGAGATATTCTTCACCTGATTATTGACACCAAAGGGTCTTAAACACATTTTCTCCACGTAGTATCCCAGTTCTCTTGAACAGGTATATTGCCCCAGAACTGAGGTATAAAAAAGAAATTTCTTTGAGGTTCCCTCAGGATAGTACAACTATATGGAATTATTTTATCTTGTTAATAAAAACATCTAACTTACCCTTAAGAATCATATATATATAATTATATACATATAATTATATATACAATATATAATATATATATTTATATGTATATAATTATATCTATTATTATATATTGTATATATATTTATATATATTATTGACTTTTAGAAACTTTCATAGCAAGTTGATAGACTATTTTAGGTATGTTAAATATAATTTTAAAAATAGAGGACCATATTTAAATTTTCCAGTAATTAATGTGTATTGTATTTTATAAAAGTATCAATCTAAGACAGAATGGACATATGGGCATTAAAAAAAGGCAAAGATTTGGACTTTTTGAGAAAATCTATTCTAGAATACTTTTTAACTTTGCAAATAGACCAAATATCTAGAGTTTAACTTTGTGTCTAACCCGTCATCATTAGCATTTGTTCCAATATACTGATAAACTTCTTCAGCATGATCTCTTCCACAGGTGAGTGCAATCCCAAAAGGCCCAGTGTCAACCACAGATACTCTCCAAGTGTCTTACTAGGTGCTGTGAATTATTAGAGTCCAATCATGGTATTGTAACTACATGCAAACTTCATTCCTTTACTATAGTTTCTTTTTTCTCTGATTCAAGCTGGTTTTGCCCAGATAATGTTGTTGTGACTCACTTGTTTTTTTTCCCATGCTTATCCTCCATATGCCCACTCCTTTAATCATTAGCCGTTAGGACATAAGATTAACAATAGGTTTTGGTGGGACTTTAGACTAAGGATGAAATCTTGACTTGGATATGTTTCAGCCCCAGGCCCATCAAGGCAGAACAATAACCCACCAGCCACAGGACCAGGCCATAAGACCAGGCCACAGGACCAGACGGGATGGCGCCATGGTTGATTCCAGAACTGAACACAATGATAAATTACCTCACCCTGCTCCAATCGTCCAATCAGTAGTACCCACAACTCCAACTCCCTTAGTTTCCTTGACTATTGATTTTTTCCCAATATAATCTATACTCCTGAGACACCTGGGAAGCCAGACCTTTGAGCAATAGGTCGCCTGTGTCTCCAGGACTTGTGTCTCCCTAATAAACATTACTTTCTTTGCTGCAAATCTGTACATATCTTTTCTTTGCCTTAGACATGTGCAGGCAGATGGATCCGTTTTTGTACTGATAACAGTATCCACATACAGCCCATCTAAAAAGGGGAGATTAGTGTTGTTCACACTATCCTCCACCGCTAAAGAAGAACTTACCAAACATGTGATAAGTCGTGTCAATTCCCACCAAGAGGAATGGTATTACATTCCAAATCCCATGTACTGCCGGCAGGGACAATTTGTTAAAAAGAATTCGTAATTCTAGCCCAGAAAAGCAACATTTATCCTTACAAATAATAGGATTAGGGGACCTATTCTTGGGGAGAAAAAAAAGCAAAAAACAAAAACAAAAACAAAAAATAGTTAAAGGTCTTTTAATTCTAAACGACTGCTAAGTCTTATAATTCTCACTTACCCACTCAGCTACCTATTCCATACTGCTTGAGTCTTTTGCCTCTGATTCTCCTTTATCTGGCTTTACTCCCAGGTAGTGAAACCTCCCCATTCAGATTAAAGAGAATTTTTATTCTTATTAAATCTTCCTGGAGATGTCCCCAAGATAGCAATATAGGAGGCTACTGAATTTCCCTCCTTCTAGGGATGCACCAAATATACACAGATCAATTCCTTCTAGAGAAATCAAGGAACTAGTTGAGTGGCTCCTACACATCAGAAAACTGAGAATATATCCACATCAAAATGGGTAGGAAAGGCTGAGATAAACTCTCACCATAAGCCCCACCCTTGGCACAGTGCCTTACAATCAGAAGGACCCCCAACTCCCTGCTTCTCCCTGAAGAGCTAAGGTTTTGGACCCCACATCTAGTGTCCCAATTTTTAAGGCTCGCACTCCTGAACAGGACCCAAAATCACCTAGCTCTGAAAGCCAAGGGAGTTTGCATTCACATGTCCAATAGAACTAATAGCAAACAAAGAAGCAGTTAACAGTCACTGAGCACTCCCCATGGCTATCCCACCAGGCTCAGTGCTGGGAGAACAGACAAACATTTCCTCTCTTGGTTTTTTCCCTGAAAGGGGTTTATTGCATACTTTGGCAAGCTGCTGCCTGGTCTGGCTGCTAATTAGCCCATATCTACATGTTTACTGAGATTCTCCCCAGAGCCCAAAAGAACAGGTGGGCACTTTCTCTACCTCCTTTCTCTGGCTCGCTCCAGCTATAAAACCAAGTTACCAGCTTCATCCTAGAAGGAAGGAGCTTGTCCACACATTTAGCACCTCAACTTTTATAGCTACCCCCTGAGGAATGGTCCCCTAAATCACCTAGCTCTGATAGCCAGCAGGGTTTGCATTCACAAGTCCCGCAGGACTATAACAAACAAAGAAGTAGTTGATAAAAAACACATGAGCTGTCCCCTGGCTACCTGTCCCAGGCTGAGCACTGAGAGAGCCAGCAAAACTACCCATCTCCCAGTTTTTTTCCTACTATCCCGGCTACTACCTGAGGGCCTGTGGGCACTTCTGCTTTCTCCCTTTGCTCACTGCAACAAAAAAAAAACCCAGTCTCCACCTTCTCCCTGGAAGGAATTTGTCCATACTTGTCTCCCAACTTTGGGTCAGGCCCTCAAATTACCTAGCCCTGAAAATCAATGAGGCTCAGTATTCCTGAGTCCCACAGGACCGTATTAAACGAAAAACAAAAAAGCCGTTTTCAAACTGGCATGCAAGAACTTCCTACAGGCATCTCCCCTGGGCCCAGCACTGAAGGAGCAGACAAAAAATGCCCATCTCCCAGTTTCTCTCTGCAAGGGATTTGATGGCATACATCCCAGCTGCTGCCTGAGGTTCAGACTTTTAATTAGCCTGCACGTGAAAGCTGACCAGGATTTTCCCAGGGTAGAGCTGATGTGCACACCACCTTCTGTCTCCACCTCATTGGCTCTAAGGGTAAAACTAAGTCTTAAGCTTCTCCCAGGAAGGAGCTTGTCCACACATTCACCCTGCCCTCCTACCCACCACTCTCTCCCCACACACCCCCATGCGTGCACACACGCACACACACAACTGTTATAGCTTCCATCCTAGGGGCTGGCTCCCAAATAACCTAGCTCTGGGAGATAATAGGGCTTGGCATTCACTAATCCCCGGGACTACGCAAAGCAAAGAGGCAGTTCTGTTTGGGCACACAAGCACTCCCAACAGCTATTCCCTCTGGCTCAGCTCAGAGAAAGTAAGCAAAAACATCCAACTTTCAATTTCTTCCTAATAGGGGCAAGACTATATATGTAACATTCTTACTCTCCCAGCTGCTGTCTGAAGGTCAGGCTTCCAATTAGCCTACATCAGAGAGCTAAAAGGGCAGGAAATTTGTGATCCTCTGAGAACAAAATCAATATACAAAAACCAACTTCATTTCTATACACCAACGACTATCAGAAAGAAAAATTAAGAAAACAATCTCATTTACAATAGTGTGAAAAACAATAAAGTAGAAGTAAATTTAACCAAGGAGGTGAAAAATCTGTACACTGATAACTATAGAACACTGATGAAAAAATTAAAGAAGACATAAATAAATTGAAATATATTCCATGCTCATTGATTGGAAGAATTAATATTCTTAAAATATTCATACTACCTAAGATGATCTATAGATTTAATGCAATCCCTATAAAAATTCCAATGGCATTTTTCACAGAAATAGAAAAAAAATCCTAAAATTAATATAGAACCACAGACAACCCTAAATAGTTAAAACGATCTTGAGAAGGAACAAAACTGGAGATTTCAAACTATATTACAAAACTGTATAATAAAAATCATATGGTATTGGCATAAAAACAGACATGTAGATCAACAGAAAAGAATTAAGAGCCCCCCAAAGAAGTCCATGCTTATTTGGTCAATTTTTTAAAAAGCTGCCAAGCATACACAATGGAGAAAGAATAGTATCTTCAATGAATAGGGTTGGGAAAATTGGATATCCACATGCAAAAGAAGAAACTAAACCCCTGTCTTACACCATTCACTAACCAACTCAAAATGGATTAAAGATTTGAACATAAGACCTGAAACTCTAAAACTCTTAGGAGAAAACACAGGTGGTAAGCTCCTTGATATGTCTTAGCAATATATATATTTTTTTATTTCACACCAAAAGCAAAGGCAGCAAAAGCAAAAATAAACAAGTGGGACTATATCAAACTAAAAAGCTTTTGTACGGCAAAGGAAACAATCAACAAAATGAAGGGAACTTCTGGAATAGGAGAAAAAATTGCAAACCACATATCCAATAAGAGATTAATAGCAGAACTATACAAGGAATTCACAACTCAATAGCAAAAATAAATAAATAAATAATCTGATTTAAAAATGGACAAAGTACCTTAATAGACATTTTTCTAAAGAAAACATCCAAGTGGCCAACAGGTATATAAAAAAGTGCTCAGTCACTAATCAAGAAATGCAAATTAAAACCATGAGAGAGCACCTCACACCTGTTAGAATGTCTATCATCAGAAAGACATGAGATAACAAATGCTGGCAAGAATGTGGAATAAAGGGAACCCTTGAATGATGTTGATGGGAATGTAAACTGGTACAGCTATGATGGAAACAGTATGGAGTTTCCTCAGAAAAATTAAAAATAGAACTGCTATATGATTCAGCAATCCCACTTCTGGGAATATATCCAAAGGAAACAAAATCATTATCTTGAAGCTAGATCTGTACTCCCAATGTTCATCGAAAAGTTATTCACAATATCCAAGGTATGGAAACAACCTAAGTGTCTGTCAACATATGAATGGATAAAGAAAATGTGGTATTTGTATAAAACAGACTATTATTTAGCCTTAAAGTGAAAAGAAATACAGCAATTTGCCGCAAAATGTAGGACTCTGGAGGGCATTATGCTGAGTGAAATAAGCCAGATAGCGAGAGACAAATACTACATATTATCGCTTATATGTGGAATCTAAAGGAAAAAAAAAAAAAGGCAAACTCGTAGAGCGAATGGTGGTTGCTAGTAGCTGGGTGGTGGGAGAAATTAGGAGAGGTTGATAAAATAATTAAAACTTTCAGTTATAACATGAATAGTGTCTGAGTGTCTAATTTTTAACATGGCGACTATAGTTGATAAAACTTTACGATACAATTGAAATTCACTAAAAGTAGAATTTGTGTTCTCACACACACAAAAAAGTAAGTATGTGAGGCGATGGATGTATAAATTAACTCAATTGTGGAAATCCTTTCACAATATATACATGTATCAAATCATTGCATTGTATACTTTAAATATATTATAATTTTATTTGTCAATAAATAAGTAAATAAATAAATCTTTTAGGTAACTCTTAAAGACATGAATTCCTGTCCCGCTTTAGTTACTACGATTTTATAACAAATTGTTGCCCTAGATTTTATTAACAAGAAGATATTAACAGATTTTATTTATTTTTTAAATTAATGGTGCTTTTCAAATCAAATTTAAAAAGACAAATTGACTTCCATCTCCTTGTGTTTTAAAAAGTAAATAAAGTAAGTTGCATAATGTCTAACATCCATTTTATTAGGTGACCTCATGATAGAGTGACTAAATATACTAGGGTATCTGGTATATTTATTGGCTAGAAGTCACTTGTATTCTATCCATTTTTCCACCCTGTGATCCTGTCTATCCGCAAGGATTGTAATGGAAGAGATAACACCATTAGTGGAATTCCAAGCAAAAGTCCAGAGATTTACTGATTGTGCAGCTTAGGTCCCATACCCACAACTAAACCAGAGAGATGGAATGCCATGGTTAGTTTAATATCAGCTTCTCCCTAACATCATGGTTGTACAAACCAGTACTAAGAAAAAGGAGGAGACAATTGGACACTAGGCAGGCAATCAAATAATGTCTGCTACTCAAATATTTCCTAAATATAGACCATAAGCATCTTGAGAGCAGGTACTTGTCTAATTCACTATCGTATTTCTAGACCATGGTAGAGAGAATGTAACACTGTAAGCCCTCATAACTATCTTACATTATGTAAGTACATAAGTGTGTATGGATAGATGGATGATGGAATAACAAGGCTTATTATCTGGTAAAATCCTTTCTAAAACCTAGGGTAAAAAGACTCGATAAATCATGTTTCATCATTATAATTAATTGACCTTCTCAACTACTAGTAGAAAATCATCAAAATGAAGTATTTTCCATAACTAAGTTTAAACATAAGTAAATTTAGAATTAATGTCCCAACTCAATGGCTTATCTAGATTTACATTAGCTGAGGCCATGGTCCATGATCCTACTTACACCTTACCTCATATTGTATTCATTTACTTGATTATCAGCCAAATGCCTTACTAAACAAGAGACACAACTCATACCTTAGAACATCGGTGGTAAATTTAGCAGTTTTCTTATATGAGCATTATTAGTAGAAAATATTCTGCCCATGTGAAGAAGGGAGGATCATATCTGAGGAAGATCAATGATGTATTCTGGTTGATTTTAACCATCATGAGACTACACAACATACAAACAGACAATTCCATTTTCACTAAAGAATAAGACTTCAGTTAAAAAACTAGGAAACTGGCAAAACAGATTTCTCTGGGCCACATTCTGGATCCCAAATATCCTCAAGTTACTTCAGAATATTAAGAACCGGAGAAAATGCCTGTGTGGTGAGTGCGACACTCTTTTCTCCTTAAATTCTCGTTAAAACTGAGAACTTCGTGAACATTGTTGTAACCTTTATATTAAACAAAGATAATACAACATTAGATTAGCAGATAATTGGTTTAGAAAAAAGATATCAAGCTATTAGTTTTAATATCTTATTTAAGATTTGAGCACATTGCTTGGATAATAGCAGCTGTAGAATTTAACCTAATATAAAATGGACATAGTAAAACATTTTTCTCTAGTCTTATTTTTCTACATATCATTGAAACAGAAAATTTAATATTGAAGGGGTTAGATTATAAGGTTACTTCTGAGCCCTAACATTAATAATATGTTTGGGATTTAGTTCCCACCTGAGGCACCAGTCTGGAAAATTTCTGTGTGGAGCAAATAGAATAGACACTGTAGTGTGAAAGTGGGAATGTCACATTCCGTTTAGACTATTTTGGCATCCTCACAGTGTTAGGAATGTGGCTTTATTTCACATAATCAACGCTTGTAGAAATTGTGTGACCCCAAAAGCCCTTAACTAGACACAGAGGTTACAGAGTTGGTGCACCAGACCTCAAAGATCCTCATCAGGTGGAAAAACACCTCTCAGGCCTCAATCAAAGAAGAGGCTACCTCCAGGGTTTAAATAGTAACTAAATAAATAGTTTATAAGAGTCCTGAAGTTATGCTATCTTCCTCATTGACAAACCATTCCACATTTAAGATTCACCTTCATAAATCACCTAACAAAATTCTATCTGCTCTGTAATAATCTACATTTCATTAAGTTAATTTAAACCTTTATACCTGACCCAGGTCCCTGCTAAGAAAGAGAAAACAGTGTAAGAACTCTGCCTAGGGGTAGCTGCTCTTTTGCTTTGACCCCCAGGGGCAGGGGACAAGTTAGCTAAGAATAGGAAGATCTGAGTTAGAAACCCCTTCAGTTTCCTGGTCAAAGTTTTCTTCTGGCTAGACCCTGCCACATTCTAAAATTCAGTGTTATTGCTACTGACTCTGAATCTCAAATAATTGCTAGTTTTCACTTCTTGTCTTCCTACTCAGTGGTTTGGCACCTCTCCCCCTTCATGTCTTGACTTCAGTTTGTCTCTGGCATTCACTGTATTGGTGGAAATCAAACAGCCCATTCTATGAGGCAGAGGGCAAGTGAGTTTTATGGCTCTTCAACCATTAATGCCTTAAAGTTCACCAAGAGCACAACTTGATTTTTTTCCATCCATTTTGTAGGAAGTAGATCAGGGGTTAATCTTATGACTACATGATATTGAAATATCCTCCAAGTTATTATTAGCAGATGTGATATAGTATCATATGCTTCAGAAAACTTACATCTCTTTTGAATTTTACCTATGTGATTTCTATTCCTAAGAATAAATGGGTAATTTTCTTATACATCATTTTTCATTCTATAAATGAAAATGTTAAATTAGTAGTATTACTTACAAGGTATCTATATTTAGAATATACATAAAACATTAAAATTTATAATACTCATGTATAAAAAAAATAAATAATTTCTGGGATTATTCCTCTTGATCTTTTATTAAAAAAAATCTATACCAAATCAGAGTTATAAACTGCTAAACAAAATAGTAACTCTAAATATAAGGATATATTTAAAATCATTCATTTGTTTTCAAACACTATAGAAAAGTTTACCCATGGTACTTAACCTGACCCCGAGGAATAATGAAGTCAACCATCTTTGTTAAATTAAAATAATTTATTTTTAAGTGTGTGTGTGTAAAAAGAAAGAATAACCAAATAAATGAATAAAAGATTCATAAATACTTAGAGAAAAACAGAGGAATTGATCGTATTTTAAATACTAAAACAATAGAACTAACATTTATAAATAAAAAAATGTTACAAAATACATCATCTCTATGTATCTTCTCTATACAGTATTAGTTATGACAAATCCATTGGTTTTTGACTAAAAAATAAAACAGGCCTTTCAATAAATAGCACCAACATCTTGAAGAACTTCTTGAAGAACAGTGATCTGTTCCATGCCTTCATTTTAATTTAAAATAAAACAAATGAATAGCATAATTGGAGCAAAGAATCAACATTAATCTTTAAATCAAAAAGATTTACAATGAGTTTATAATTAATTACATGCCAAAAAATATCTTAGTGAATAGGGTGGTGACCTCAGTTACTTTGTTTAATCACTAAAACAATTCAATCTCCAAATAAGAATTTGGATCAGTTCCAAATATATCCAATTAAGATTATCAATTCACTAAGAACAGAGACAATAAACCTCAAAAATAAACTCTTTAAAACTTTTCTTTTTGATTAATGTGCCTGTACCAATTTTTATTAGTACTTAGGACCTTGAGAAAAACAGTCTTAGCAATAGGACCTTGCTGTCTCCAGAATGCCTGGGGGCAAACATTTTCATAAATAATTCTGTTGATATTTCTGTTTTATTACTGAGCACATCAATTGTTTTCTATTAGACCCATTCTTTTAGCAAAGTCAAAGAATGTTATTTTTGTTATCTTGAATACATTCTGGAAATCAGCAGATTAACAGAATTTTCTTCTAAAGATTTGCAAAAAGCCTGTAAATTTTGATATATTCTTACATGAATGATTATATGCTTCTAAGTCAGAAAACTTTTGTCTCTCAATTTCCACAGCAATACCATAGAGTGTTCTAGACAATACTTATATTGTCAAAAGATGAGTATTCATTTCTCTGGATATTTACAGGACAGTTAAATAGAGATGACTCAGAAACTAAAAATAAGAACAAATCATGTCTGGCATCTTATGAACAAAATATATTTTACTAAGACAAAGAAGTATTCCACTTACCTTTGAGTGACCTTGAAACTATGAGAAGACATTTTGTTTTTTCAAATGTCTATTTTTTTCCACATAAAATGATAAGTGCTTCTTAATTTCTACAAAATGCTGAATGGATTATGAAAATTTCTAAGCATCCCTTTCAATGAACTTCAGAGGGAAACTAAAGCAAGCTTTCTTTAAACAAGACCAAGGTTAAGGAAGCCCACCTAGTTTTCTTAATTTTAATATTTGTTGATACAGGTTATAGATCTTTGATACTCCACCTGTTTTTGATAAATCATGATTAATATCTTCAACTAGTCAGAAAGTGAGTATTTCTTGGGTTCCCCTCTGTGCACAGCACTCTCGCAATGCACTGACGTTCAGCTTCTCCCGGCAATTTTGCCAAAATCTTTTTTAATTTAGCTTCAGCTTTAGCGTTTATGCCATTATAAAACTAAAGGACTATTGGCATTCTGAAGTTGTGCATAATCAATGATAGGTGTTTGATAAGTTACCAACATATCTAATCAGCATAACAATGTGAATGATATAAATAAGATGTACTATTCAGACTTCTCGCCATGCTCTGAAAATTTACATTCAAATGTAGATAAAAGCATACCATATGTAACGTGAACAAAAAAAATCTCACGTGCTTTATATGTCAAAATTCTGTCACTCACCTGAAATACAATTCATTATTATTGTCAAAATTAATTGTAGAAATAATAATCAATGGTAATAAATGCTGACAAATTGGTTTTAAAATGTTCAGAAATTTCCAATGGTTAATAGGAGAGAGTACATTAATTAGGTAAAATTTGAAAAAACACATTCTTTTGGAGATTAAGAAATACTCATAAAATATAAATAATTATCAAAGTTTATTAATAGAGATTAGAATAAAGCTGTATCTATTTGAGTTTAATTGTAAAAAGCGAGTCACTATAAGAATTATGAAAATAAGAGGTGTAATATAGGAATTAGGGCCTACATGATGGCAGTGGAAGCTGGGGGCTGAAGTCCTGGAAGGATGGAACCAAGAAATCTGGAACAATTACTAATGACACCAACTGAAGCACTGGAATATGGAGAAGCTGAAGCTTGAAGGGAAGTCTAAGAAAACACTACCATCGTGACCATGAAGCAAGACTCATAAAGTGGTCTGCAAATCTACCATTTCTTGACACCACGGTTTCTCAAAACCATGGTTTCCTCTTCACTTCCATCTTCCACATCTTACACTTTACAGGTAACTCTAACCAAAACCATACAGCAAAGAGAATTCTGAAAAGCTTTGTTCTCAGCCTTAGGAAGGGACCTGGTGCCAAGGTAAGAACAGACAACGTGCCATATCATAATCTAATCATAATAGAATTGCTTACTGTACAAGCAGTTAAAATGTGAAAGAAAATAATATTTGAGAACTGTATTTAATTATCAATTTACCTAATTCCAGGAAGCTTTAAAACTTTCAAGAAAAAGATTTTCTTGAAGAACTTTCATAGTTTGCAAGGACAAATTAAAATCAGAATGCCAATTTTGCCACATCAACATTGCACAGAGAAAAAAGTCCAAAATTCTTTATAAGAACTTCCATAATAAGTCATCTTCGAGTTACACATAATAAAGAATGTAAATATAAACAAAAGAGGAAAGTGTTAAAGAATATTAGGTTTCCCAAATTAGCTTTTATTCTCATTAATCAAACTTTAAAATAATAATTTTTTAAGAATGATTTAAGATTTGAAAATATGAGGTTGAAAATTAAACAATAATTTATGTATATGATTGCTATACATATATTAAAGAGAAAGTCTTTTTTAAGATTTGCCTGAAGTTATTTCATTTTATAAAATGTAACTAAAAACAATTTTTTACATAATATTCTGCTGGTACAAAAAGATGAAAGATATTACTAAATATGCGAGTTGAAAGCAAGCATTCATTTAGTACCTCAAATATGTGGCCAGAGTGATTATATGACACATCCAGTAGCTAAGAGATTAGTGAAATTACTATTCTGGGTCCAAAATGTCAAACTTTAAAAATTTAACTCCCTAAAATTTAAGAATATAACATTTAACAAATTTTAAATAAAATTTCGGCTCTATTATACTTCATAATAGTTTACTCTATTATGCTGATATTTGCATTTGGCCTTGGCTTTGGGAAATTATTAACCTGATCACCCCATCAATGAAAATTTGGGGAAAAAAAATACACTTTAGGGTACTCTCTAAAATCATACTGACACAGATCAACTAGTTTTCTTGGTGCTTAATGTGAATGTAAGTCTCCTACTCTCTTCATTTTTAAAACAAAAAATTTCAAGATCAACACCTTCATGACACCTTCCGCCAATCATATAGCCACAGCTTCCTACTTTCAGAATTCTCTTTTCTTATAATTTTTTGTATGTCTTTTTATCTCTCCTACTAATCTGAAGATGATTTAATGGCAAGAACATCTGTCTTTGTCTGTTTTCTATCTCTAACAGGAGTCTCGAACCAACGACCTGCATGGCAAATTCAGTCTGTAAATATATTTGCTTTGGTTGGCATAGTATGCGTGCGTGTGTGTGTGTGTGTGTGTGTGTGTGTCTCATGAAGTTGATTTTTAAGTATATTCAAGGAATTGTATAACCATCATCACTATCTAATTTCAGAATAATTTCATCATGCCAAAAAGAAACCTGTACCCATCAACCACTCCCCACCTCATCCTCACAGCCCTAGCCAACCAGTAATCTATTTTCTATCTCTAGATTTGACCATTCTGGCTATTTCTTACAACTGGATCCTACCATATGGATTCATCTGTTACTGGCTTCTTTCACTGAGCATAACATTTCAAGGTCCACCCATGTTGCATCATATATCAGTATTTCATTCTTTTATATTGCAAAATAATATTCTATTTATTGATAGACCACATTTTACTTATCTATTCATGACTTAATGGACATATGGTTGTTTCTACTTTTTGGTTATTATCAATAATGTTGCGATGAATATCCGTGTACAAATTCTGTGGGCATATTTTCACTTCTCTTGGGTATATACTTAAGAATGAAATAGCTGGGTCATATGATAACTCTATGTTTAACCTTCTGAGAAACTGCCAGACTGTTTTACAATGTCTGCACAACTTTACATTCCCACCAGCAGTGCATGAGGGTTCCAACTTCTCCAAATCCTCATGAGCTAACTCTTGTTATTATCTGATGTTTTGATTCTAGTTATCCTGGTGTATGTGAAGTGGTATCTCATTTATCTTGATTTTCATTTCCTTAATGATTAATAATGTTAAACATGTTCTCATGTGTTATTGGCCATTTATATATATTTTTTGGAAAAATGTCTGTTCAGATTCTTCACCTAATTTTCAGTTGATTTGTCATTTCTATATTGAGTTGCAATAATTTTTTATATATTCTGGATACACTTTCTTCTTTCCTTTTATTTATTTTTTTTTATTTTTCAATGAGTTGACATTCAATATTTTATATTAGTTCCACGTGTAAAGCATAGTGGTTCCTTTCACTTTCTTTATAGTATTATTTGCAACATAATCTTTTTTCATTTTAATGAGGTCTAACATTTTTTTTTCTTTGTCACTTGCATTTTTGGTGTTATATATAAGAAAATATTGCCTAACCCAAGATCGATGATATTTTTGCCTATATTTTCTCCTAAATTTTAACTTTCATTTTGGCCTATGACTCATTTCAAGTAAATTTTAGTATATGACATGAGATAGTAGTCTAACATCATTTTTTTTACATGGAAATATCTATCTGTCCTAGCAGTACTTGTTGAAAGACTATTCTTTCCCCATAGAATTGTCTTGGCATACTTGTCAAAAATCAGTTGACCAAACTGGGAGTTTATTTCTGTGCTCTCAATTCTATTTGATGATTTATACATCCATCCTTATGCCAGTACTACACAATCTTGAGTGCTGTAGCTTTGTAGTAAGTTTTAAAATCAGAAATGTGAGTTCTCCAACTTTGTTATTCTTCTTCTAGATTGTTTGGGCTATTCTGGATATCTTGCATTTCCACCAGAATTAGTTTTTCAGTTTTGCAAAGCAGTCAGCTGGCATTTGGATAGAATTATGTTAACCTTGTAAATCAATTTGGAGAGTACAACCATCTAAAGAATATTGTCTTCCAGTACATTAACTTGTAATAGCTTTCCATTATTTAAGACTTCTTCAGTTTCTTTCAGTGATTTTTTTTTTAGTTCTTATGTACAAATATTGAATTTCTTTTATTTAATGTATTTCTATATATATTTTATTCTTTTTGATGGCATTGTAAATAGAATCATTTTCTTAATTTCATTTTCAGATTGTCCAATAGAAGTGTATATAAATAGAATTGATTTTTGTATAATGATGTGGCATTCCATAACTTTTCTGAAGACTCATTCATTAGTCCTAATTTTTTATATTGCTTTAGTGGATTCTTTAGGATTTTCTATAGAAAAGATTACGTCACTTGCAAAGATAGTTTTACTTCTTTCTTTCCAATCTGGCTACCTTTTCTTCTTTTCCTTGCCTAATTATCTTAGCTAGAAACACCAGTATAATGTTGAATGGAAAGACATATTTTTTTTAAGATCAAGAAATTTCACATACAAAATAAATGTGAAATTCCATACTCTTTTGAAAAGCCAGAAGCCCTGGAAAATATTGGACTTAACAGGAGTCTAGTGGTGGCTGCCCATTTAGGTAGGCTGTGTACTTTCCACCTAACCAAGTCCCCACCATTCTGTATTGCCTAATACTTAGCCAAATTCACTAACCTGTTCACTACCTGATCCTGCAGGCATCTGAGTTTGTAAATTCTGTCTCATAAAGATTAATATGGCACCTTATTTATATTAGGCATTTAGTGTATATTTTTTAACTGATGCACAAGAAAATTGTTATGAATAAATGAACAAATAAACAAATGAGTTTTCATTTCTAAGTGTAAGAAGTCCTGTTTCCTTTAACTGCAGTCTCCTGAGCAACTAGATTTGATTGTAATTCCTCATTCCTCATTCTATGACACATCTCTTATCAGGTCCATAGATTAGTGTCAGTCCATTATGACAGTTTCATTAGTATCTTCTCTTTATTTATATGATTAGCAAACTTAACTGAAACAGTATCATTTTTTAATGTATATTTTCTTTTATTTTAAAATTGAAACAGTGGAATGAAGTTTTTCGTGGCTGTAACAATCTTAATGGGAAAGAAAACTGGGGTGCTCATCCATCAAAAAAACAAATTCCAAAAGTCTAAATTCATTACCCCATCTTCTGAGACAAGACAAAGAATAGATTAAAGGACAGGAAAAATAACTTAATCAAAATCAGGGTGCTGATGGCTGGCAGATTTCCAGTAAAGTACAATTTTCGAAGTTATCACAATTATAGAACAGTGTAACATTTATTTTTCAAAACAATCGCAAGCAGGAGTACGCCCTCCAGTCCTCGCCTTGATTCCCATTCATACAAGTGAATTTTTTGCTATCCGGAGTAAGTGATGGATCAGGCCTGGATACAAATTCACTTTACTTCAGGTCAGGGAGTTCTTTTAACTTGTCCTGATTTCTAGGATCAAGATCGAGATTATGGAGAAAGGGGGCAATCTAAATGGTGTTACAGGATGTTTATTCATTATTCTAATTAATTAACTGTTAAAATTCATTGTGAAATCTTTACATTAGTAATGCGTTACATAAAATCTGCACAGAAATATCACAAAGTAGTTCCTCAGTCCTCAAAGGGGGAAATGGTAAGTCAAGTTTTGACCCCAACTCACACAAAGCCTTGGTTCTTGGTGAGGGTGCATGAAATCACCTAGTTTGGAAACTAAAGGAGAGAGAAGCACAGTTAGGACTCACTGGCAGGAATGGGGTTGAGAGTGAGGCAAGCCAGGGGCAGACTCTGAAAGCTGTACCTGTTTTAATAGTGCATTATTATAAACAAGTGAAGGAAATTGCCAATGGGTGAAACCTATTTACAATAAAGGAAAAGAAAAAGGCATCATTGACATAGGGGGCTGAATGACTCTTTGCTCTGAGGGACGGTCCTGTTCATTGTAGATGTTTAGCAGTGTCACTGGCCTCTACCCATAAGATGCCAGTAACACTCCTTGTACAGTGTGACAACTAGAAATATCTTCAGACATTGATAAATGTCCTAAGGAGACAAAATTAGCCACACTAGGGAATCACGTCTGAGACTAATACCAAGATTATCTCAGGGTAGAAGTCAGACTATATGCATGAGCAATGTCTCTCTTAAAAGGTTTATCCTGAAATAATCCTACAGCAGACACCTCTCAATAGGGTTGGGTCACTTGTCTAATTTGGATGGCTCTTCCAGATTCCAAAGAACTCTAGGAAAATGATGTCCAGATCCTCAGCTTCAGGGAATAAACAGATCTCAGGGAAAGTTAGAAAACATTTTACCAGGAAAAGTGCACTCATTTCTTCTGATAAAAGCTGTTTCCAAGACCAGAAGTTGTGCTCACACTTTGTGTTAATGGGCAAGAAAGTGCATATTTCTTAAGTGACCTAAAATTGAGTCCTGTGTTATGAATCTTTTCATTCATCCCGCAGATATTGTTATTAACAATGTGTTGTTTTTTTAAGCATCTTGCACTCTACAATGTACTAACAACAACAACAACAAACACACACATACACACACAGAAAATTTGTCAGATATTATCACTAACTTCAAAAAGCTAATAATCAACTAATGAACTATTCTAGTCTGGTTTCCTTTTAACATCAATCTAGCTAAACTCCCACCCTTCTTTGATAGATCCTGGCCTCCCGCAGAGGAACAAATATTGTCTATTTCTATGGCAGTCATCCATTTATCCTGAAAGACAGAGTTTGTTTTGCCGACATCTCATTCCTACTTGGGTTGGACCACAGTTTCTGTCAATCTCACTGAACTATTATGATCATGCACTTATTTCAACTCTTCTCACCACTAAAGAGTGATTCCCTCACTATAACAATCTTTTGGTTTATGTTCTTGTGTAACAGTGAGCATTAAAAACAAAAGTTTTTGTTTTTTGTTTTTTAAAAATAGGAATTGTTCATAATTGTCAGAATTCAGCCTTAGATTTTAAGTTTCTGTTTCGAACGGTTAAGTGTTAGTTGCTTTCTGGATACTGTGTTGAAAGGGATTCTCTGGACGAATGAAATACGGATTAAGTTTCTGGCATGTGCATAATGCTTTGGGAACTCAGAAGAGGGAGTCTTTATCTCTGCAGGAGATGTGAGGAACAGTCTTCTAAAAAGCATGACATTTCAAAAAATTCCATTTCTCTAGGTGCAACTGAAGAACATTTCAGGCAGAAAGAAATGCATTTGCAAAAAAGTTCCAGCAAGTTCAAGCAGTAATTCAAGGCCGGTGGGTTGGATTTAGGGGCGAGGTGAGAATATTGTGGGGAATGGAACCAGAAACTTAAAAATTAAAAAAGAGAAAATCCAGACTTTTTATATTTTTCACTCTGGAGCAGTGTGGAGGATGAGCTAAAGAAACTTTTTTTTTTTTGTAATGGCCATGTAACTTGCCTTCTTAAAGATAATCCACTTGGGAGGATATTGTAATGGACTTAGAAACTGAAGATCGGGATTTAGGTAGCATCTAAATTGATATAATTTCTCATTTACTTATAAAAGAGAAACTATACAAAACCTGCTCTAATGGTAAGAGCTAAGCATGAGGCTGGTGCTTACTATGAACATGATAAAGATGATAAGAGAAAACATTTATTTGAACTCTTACTATATGCCAGTCACTGATTCTAAGTGCTTTACTCTCAGCTTTACTATGTCATCTTATCCTCATTGGCAAATTGCAAAAAAGGCTGGAAATTCCACCCATCCTTATATGTATGATCCTCTGCAATGTGCATTTCCACTCCTTCTACCAAGAAGTCTCTCTCTTCACCTCTTAAATCTGGGCTTGACCGTCTGATTTGCTTTAGTCAAGAGTCATTAGCAAACATGATAAAAGCAGAGGCTTGAAAATGGACTCATTCTCTTTTGCTTCCCTGAGAGCACCATGTGAAAAAGCCCAGGCTAGCCTGTTGGATGGTGAGAAACACATTGTCCATCTGACAGACAATATCTGCCCATCTGGCAGACATGAAGTAAGGACTCCCTAGACCAACTAGCTTTCCAACTACTGACATGTAAATAAAACCATCTAAAACCATTCATCTTCATTCAAGCCTCTCTAGATCAGAAGAAACTCTAAGCCAATTCAGGGACTTATAGACATAATAAATGTTTATTGTGTGGATCCACCAAGTTCTGGGTAGTTTGTTATACAGCATAAGCATACTGACAAATCTCACTACAATTCTAGCAGAAGTGTACTAATTGTATTGCCATTTTAGGAAAAAATTTAGACATATAGAGACTAAGTAACTTGCCCATGGTTATAGAGTTAACAAATGATGAAAATCAGGATTTAAACCCAGGCCATAGATTAATGCATATTTTTTTGGCAGTTGGTCTGTTTAGCTGGAAGAATCTATATAGTGTTTTCTCCATTAAACAAACTAAGATTTTTCTATTACTTTAAAAGAAAATGGGGATGGGAAAGACATATGAGAATAAGAACTCCTAGGAAAACATAATTCACCAGGTTTGTCACCAAGGACTACATAAGTTAAAGAGAAGAATGACAACTGTATTGCAGTGATTGTCAAAAACAGCAACTCACAGCCTATCAGTCAACTACTAAACTCAGTAGTCTGCAGGGACTTCTAGGTGGTCCACCTGCCAGTCCACGGCTCGATTAACATGTATGATATTACAATCTGGCATAGATGTATTTAATATATACCTCCATGAAATGTTATCAAAATGCCTCGCAGTTCTTCATGTTCGCTCTTTCTTTTTTTTCTTATTTGGTGGTAGCAAGTGAGTAATAAGCCCCATGCCAAAATCCCTAGACTCAAAATGTTTGAGACCCGTGGCAACCAAGTGTACACCAAAAGTTCCCTCCACTCACCCAAACAAACAAACAAACAAATATCTGCTGAAGGAGAAAGCAAGAATTTCCATGATAATTAAAAAGATAGCAATAGGAATGTTGTAAAGCTTAGGAACAACATAGAATGCAGAGTTATACTGTAAGGGTAAAAAGGAGAAAATTTTGATTTATTGAGCTGTAATTCCATTGAGGGTTTCTGGTGACTCCAGCTTCACACTTGCGGTTATAGTATTCCCAGAACCCCTCGATGGAGTGATTTCCTGAAATGCACAGCTGCCTCTTATTTATTTTATTAACTTTACATAAAAACCATGGGAGCATAGCTTTTACAGTATTTGACTATGATTAGCCTTGTCTTTTTACATTTGGGATAGAAGATAAAAAACATAAAATGCAATGAGAACACCATCGAAAAACTAAAACTTTCAAAGGAATGATAAGTAGAAAGACTTTTTGCTTGGGGTTATAATTTAACAATAAAATTTCCTCAGACTAGTATATGGTAATTGATTATATTTCAAAACAGATCAAAATTTAGATTTATATCATGAAGGACAGTTGTACAATATGCAAATATCTATACTAAAAGAAAGAATTGCCGAACTTCTTGATTATAATCTTATTAATAAGGAGTAAGGAAGTATAATCTATTAAAGAATCTATTAATTGATCTACTCTTAATTTTTTTCAAATATCTAGATTACATCTAAAAAACCTCTTTAAAGTAATCATCATTTTTCAAAAATTTCATCTCAAGAACTATTATCTTTAAAATATAAGCTATTAGATTCTGATCCTAGACTCTAGAGCTTTAAAAAACACCAGAAAGGAAAAATCAGTTCATTGAGAAGAAAATTTAAGTTAAAAATATATAAGTATTCACTAAACTAATAACTTTTTATAATTTTGGGATAAATTTGTATCTTTTAATGAATTCCTAAAGAAATTCTTTGAAATGAGTGTTTTAACCATCTAGTATAATTATAAAGTATTAAGTGCAAATAAATCACGATATAGTGTTAATGCCGAAGAATTTTCTTACTTAAGTGAACAAGGATATCATCAGAAATTTCTCAAAAAGTCCAACATATGGAGCTTGTAGCTCTTCAATTATGCCAACATTTATTAAGTAGAAATTACAAATCTTCTTTAAGGAAATGAGCCCAGATGCTTGCAATTGATATTTCTCAGCCCCACACAAGATACTACAACTTAATTCTAATGTCTTCACTTTCAAGGACTAAAAACTCACAAATTATGTCATTAGAAACAGCATTGGCTAACCAGAGGTTTGCTGTAATGTATTTTCATTAGCTAAAACTAATTGGAGCCAAATGAGTAGAACGATGTTGTAAGGACACGTAGAAAAATCTCAAGTCTTTAAGAACTGAAATAAATTAGTGTAATCAGCAGTGTATGCTGAATACATTGCATTCAATTAATATAAATAGGATGGCAGTCAGTTGGGAAGTGCTACAGATCATGATGGTTTTGGTGGACACCAGATGTCTTATTACGCTGTGTAAATACAAACAACATGCCAGACTGAACTAGATCAAATAACAGGGAATCTAGGAACAAATAGCTCAATGGAGGTCGTTGCAAATTTCTCTGGTGCAATTTTACAGAACATGGTCTAGTCTTGATTGTCAATTCGTGTATGTAGGGTGGAAGGAAGTAGGTGGGATACACAGAAGGCTCTTTTCAAAGACAAAAAATGTAGCTCAAGCTACTGTATTTAAACCATGGCACCCTTATATTAAACATAAGAATTATTTTAAGCTCATATTTATTTTTACAATAAATTTTAATATATATAAGACAAAGCTTGAGCTTTGTAAGCATAATAGCTTCAGGAAGATTCTTTTTTTATTATGGACATTTTTTGATGAGTTTCTCTTTCAAAATGAAATAACATTAAACTCACAATTTGAAGCTATTTAAGCACAGCATATCTAAATTTGTCAAACATATTGGAATTATGACTTTTTCTTCCATTTTAAATATTCTGATTTAAAAGAAATGGCAACCTTGCTGTCATATTAAGCATGTATGTCTTAGGTATGTATGTTTTTCACCAGTCACTGAAGTAAAATAATAGAATTTCAAACTAGTTCATGTTGTGGTCACAAAAGTCATTGTACAGTGAGACTCTTGTATTCACCACCAACTCTATGACTTCTTACATTGCCTTGATTGAATGTCAGTCTCTCTGGGTTTCAGTTTACTCCCCTTAAGATGAGGGACTAGTTTGGTTAGCCTCTAAGGTTTTTCCAGCTCTCAGAATCTGTGTAAACTGAGAGCCAGTCAAATTGTATGAAAACGCTAATAATTCAGGCAGAAATGGCCTTTTTTATTGTAATCCTTATAGCTAAGAATATGTCTGAGGCTTCTGATCATGAATCATTACAGGAAGTTGTATAGGAGTCATTGAGTAAGCCAAAGTGCATACAATTATAGAAAAAAATTACAGAATACAGGCAAGAATAAAGAAAAAAATATAAACCAGATATAATCTTAACTGCAAGGTAGTAACATTCTTAAGATTTTAGTGAGTAGATAAGGGGGGAGGGGTGAAAGAATGGTGAGGGAGATGGTAGGGAAAGAAGAAACAGATGATAAGGGCAATAAAGCTGATAAATGATGAAGCTGGTATAGATGTAAACATAGATATGGCCCATGTAGACACAAATGATGTAGATGAACTTGATCCACCACTTAAAAATAAACATTTTCTTAGGTTATTAAATATTTTTCAGAAGCAATATGGTTAAGGACTACCATACATATATATGCTATATATAGATATATAAATATAAACATGAGTGTATATATGTATATATTATTAATTTTTGTAATTTTATAAAAAATATCCTGTAGCTAAATTTTCATATACATCCATCATTTTAGGTTAAATTCCTAGACATAAAAAATAGTATGGAAACGCTGTGCAAAATTTTAACATATAACAACAATTAATAAATCAAGCATTAATTAACACTTTATTAAGGACCTGAGACACAATTAGGATAAAGTTTTGTTGTCCCTCCTATAAAGCGAAGTGGGATGTGAGGAAGCCTCTTGCCCTCTCTTGACCTTAATGCTTTTAAGATTAGAGGTCTCTCTCTTGAAGAGCTTTAGAATTGGCCATGTGGAGGCATGAGAAGTCAAGATTGCCTGTGAAGTATCTGGATACAGGGCAGCAGCAGCTGTCCTCATTTAATTCAATATCTCATTCTGTTCTGGATGGAAGTGAGGCAGGCATGCAGAGGTAGGGCACCTACTGGCTGGAAGAGAATGGGGCCACAGACCAATCTTCATTATTACTTTAGAAGTTCTTCATTTTCTTCCACAGGAGAAAGCAGCAGAGATAACAGAAGCAAGGATTCTGGAAGAATGTCAGTAGGCCTTTTGACAAACTCACAAAAGGAAGCTACATTCTTGATTTAAAATTTTCAGACTCCTTGTCCCCATTGTAAAATGAACAGCTTCTCCAAGTTTCATGTTAAGTTTCATGTTTCATCTTTGGATGCTTCTATGACTTTCAAAGAAGAATGTTCACTGACTTTTTTTTTTTTTTGATTTTTAAAAATCAAATATCAAGACATTATCTGATCAGAAGGTTATTAGTTATGATAATTTTTCACTGCAGGGTTGAGAGCAGAAATGTAGAGGATACAATTTTCTGGGGGTGGCTTGTTGAGGGGTTCTGGTTTCTGGGGTCGCAACTGTTATCGTTGGGCCAATTGGAGTTCAGTGCCGCCCCAGTGGCGGAAGGCGGGAGAGGGATAACAGCGGCCCAGAAGTGTAGTTAACATTTTCCCTCGGTTCTTTCTGAAATGATAATGAAGAATCACAGGTCAGTGAGATTTAGAAAATATTTATTAAAAGTAACCACAATAATCAACACAAAGGGGCCACAAAAAGTTCACAAAAAGAGCAAAAAGGGCCCAGAAGCGGGAATGTCTGTCTTATATTTGGGCAGTGATAGGTGGTTCCAAAGGCATTCCTAGGTGATTGGCTGCTATATAACTCATGTGCTTACCCAGAATACAGTCTGTTATAATTAGATTCGTGAACTTTCAGGCATAACATAGTATTATGATGAAGCTTAAATTGTAGGCAAATTAGAGTAGTACCTCCTGTGCAAGCGTCTGTAACTGGATTAGCTCAGCCAAGACTATGACTCTCCTGTCTTTTGTCTCTGGGGATACAGGAGGGATTCTGTAACTATCAATAGGGTGTTCTTTGGGCAGGTTCTAGGCTGGGCCCTATTCCTTCATTTCCCATGTTGCTCATGTCTGGCTAGCTATCTAACGCAACTCCATGTTGAAGGGTTCCTTCTAGATTTCCAGGGTCTTATTTTCATTTCCTTAGAAAAACAAGTATCCTTGAGCATTACAGGAAAAGAGCATTGAAAGTAAGCAATAACCAAAAGTCTTGTTTTATTTTCCTACTCTTCTTCTGCCCCTTAAGCCCTATCTAAGTCCCGAATCCTAGTTTTTTGAGATGAATTTCAAAAGGTAATTTTTCACATGAACCTTCCCCGTGAAAAAGAGAGTGATGAACTTTAGTAGTAGCTAGACTGCTTAGGTAGCTCCATGAGGAAACACATGCATCATCATTCACTAGGAGATGTGTGCAAACTGGGAGTATGTATATTTATTCAGCTACCACGTCTGTCTCAGAAGGGATTCAGGGATTCCGAGTTTCCCAAAGGCCAGAATAGAAGTAGCACTTTAAAGGAGTGCAGAGTGAGTTGCTTTGTGAGAAAGAAGGAAAAAAAAAAAAGATCCAGTTTATGGACAATAATCTTGGAATTAAGAGACAATAGAGCAATAGTCAGATACATTACCTTACCTAGGGGAGGGAGGTTGAGGAGGTGGACTGGGTGGAGTGGGATGGGTAAATTATTTTAAGATCTTTGCTCTTCCACAAAAGAGTTATAATCACTGGCTCCAACTGGTCAGGGCTTAAGATACCTAGGGTGCTGGACATGTTTCTGGAGAAAGTCTCAGAAAGGTCACAGTAAGCAAAGGAAATTCCAGTAACCACACACTGAAAATAAAGAGCAAAGTGGCCATGCAAAGACAGGGTGATGAGCAGAGCACACTTGCTAAAGCCATGCGGCCAATATCTTTTCTGCAGCCCACTCCACTCTGGAAAGATTTCCTTTAAATCAAGAATGAAATTTATAAGCACTTATTATAGGATCTAGGCAGTGTGAGAACATAGACTATAGAGTGCTGTCTTTCTTTCTTTTTCTTGTATGTGTATATTATTAATTCTAAATAGAGATTTACATCAAAGCATTATAACCAGCTGCATGCAAGTAGAGAAGCTGGAAATCTGCAGAAGTGTCTAATTTCCAGGGGGGGGAAAAAAAAAATTCTAGGTTTCTGAGGAAGGACTGACACTTAAAAGGTATTTTAGCCTCAATGAAAAAATAACACAGGGCCTTCACATCAATGGCTTTTTTGTTTGTTTGTTTGCTTTTGCCATAAAAAGCTGATAGAAATTCAACATAATCAGAAAGAAAAACTAAAATTAAAAAAAAAAAAGCCGCTTATACAATTTTGATGAGTGACTTGAATATGTGTAGCAGTGAAAGGAAACTAAGAATCTTATGGGTTATAACAGTGAATTTATTATGCAAGGTGGCAATATAACCTAATGACTCAAAAGAGTCACAGTCAATGTCAACACCTAGGATTGCCAAGGGACAGTGTGACTGCTCTAAAATAGAAAGAAAAGAAAGAAAAGAAAAAAAAAAAAACTTTAGAATAATGATGACTTGAAACAAGGGAATATTATACATCTTTGTGTACAGCTATGCCCTGCAAGTAATTGAAATCTCATCCAAAGGTAGCTTAAATATGAAGGTATTTTTTTACCCCACCACATAAGAAGGTTACAGATAGGACCATACCAGGATTGGTTAATTTAATAGCGTGATAATATCATGAAAAATCCAGGTTCTTTCCATTTGTCTCTTCCCATTGGCCAAAAATGACTGCCGATGTTCAGGGGATTACATATATTAATATTTAGAGACAGGAAAATGCAGCATACATTCTTTCATTGCTTTTATAAGCGAAGACACCATGCCCCAGAAACTCCCTGCAGCAGTCTGGATCTAATCAGGAGTCAGGTTCCACACCATGTCCTCAAATTCACAGCTCAGGTTGCAAATTGCAGGAAGCCTCTTCCTCCCAAAATGTCTCTCCAGCGCCCTCTACTGAGAAAGCTTAACATTATACTCACTTTAAAGGGGAAATAAAAGGAATTCCCTTATTTATCTTATATATCCAAAGATACGTTCAGGGCTGAGAGGCAATAAATTAAGAGCTGACACAGCCCTGATGACTTTCCTTCATATCTCTTTGGCCAGAAGTACGTGACATACGCACGCCTAAACCAATAACCGAATAGAATTAATCACCATATTTGGCTTAGACTAATCAAAATTTACCCCCTTAGGCCTGAAAAGGATCTCACTCTCCAGAGTACCTGGCCACAAGGCGAATCAGAGCTCTGCCCTCAGGAAGAAGCCCGAGAATGAACTTGGGCAAGCAACCAATTGCGTGTGCTACCCGTGCCTTCGGTTTCAACGGTTTGGGATAACCTCGTGGTCAGAAAATGAATGGCAGAAACCTAGAAGCCATTTTCTCCTGAATATTAAGAAAATGGTCTCTGAAACAAAATAATATAGCAAAAGCATCTGAAAGCAGATAATACCAGAGAGCAGGATCTTATAATATTTAAGTAGCTGAGTTAGAATTCTATGTAACATTTTCATGAGGTGAAAATTATCATCGTCTACAAACTAAAGGCTTCTTATCAGAAGGGACAATTTTAACTTTGCTTGATATGAAAAGAGAATAAGAGAAAACTTCAAGCACCCATCAATGAAAATTACTCTATCCTCATTCATGAAAGTCTCCAGAAACTATTGCATTACCTAACCATCATCCTAGCTGTCTGACAAAACCTGGCTTTTCCTTTTATTACTTGTCGATCTCCCCTGCTCTGTTGCACATGGCCTACAGGCCTGTTTTGGGTGGTCTCATCTTCCTCTTCATTGTCCTGTTTCCTCCTCTATGTAGAGGAGGTAACAGAGTTTTCATCACTCCGAAATATGCCTTTTTGACAATACTGATTATTTTAGGCTGGTTAATTTTAAGAAACAATAGGTGTAGGAGAAGTTCAGAAAACCAAGGGAAGTTCCCCTTTGTAAAAGGACATTTACATTTGTAAGGGTGTTTCCCTCACTGTACCAGGCCTGCCTTCACTATCAAAAAAAAAAAAAAAAAAAAGCACTAATTTAAATCTGTACTATCAAAAAAAAAAAGCGCAAAAAAAAAGCACTGATTTCAATCTGCATAACAATCCTGTTTACTCTGCTTTTCCAGGTCACCTCTCTTAACTAATTCTCCACCCTGAACATCTACTTTTGTCTTCAGCTAAAGGTAGTGATTAAGGTGATGGCTTCCATCATTTGCAAGTTGCACAGTTTCCCTGGGTCTCTCCCAAAAATATAGAAGGTATACATGTTATTAAACTTTAATTTGTTTTTCTCTTGCTAATCTGTCAATTTGATTATTAGACCAGCCAAAAGAACTTTGAAGGGTAGAGAAAATTTTTCCTCCTCAACAATATGATAAATTCTCATTAACCTCATGTTAGGTAGCTAGTCAGACATGAGTGACAAGGGGGAACAAAGGAATAGGTGCCCAGCCTAGAGACCGCCCAAAGAACACCGCAATGGTAGTAGAATTCTGGGTAAGCACATGTGCACTAGGCAAAGTTATATAGCAGCCAGGCATCAATCAAAATGACCTCACTTGTCAATTACCTAGTGTGATAGCCTGCTGAAATGTGAAAGGGTTAAAGGATAATTAAAACCTGAAACTGGACAAAGGAGATCTATACCTTAGGCCTAGTTTCTGGAACCCCTAACTACATTCTGTTAATCATGAAACTTGTAACAATGAGCTCATACGCTAACTGCCAATTTTAGCCTGTGTAACCCTGCTTGCTTGCGTGGCATGAAAAATAATCAATTGTATATATGCTGAAAATTACTGTTTGGCCATCGCCCATGGGAACACTGGCTATTGCCCATGGGAACATAGGCAATCACCCATAGGAACATATTCTAACAACAAGCTTTCTGCTTCTGTACTCCCCGCTTGCATACCTGACCAGTGGGTTGACAGGTTGTGAATAGGAGAGAAATAGACCTTAGTGTTTAAGATAGAATGAAGAATGGGATTTAGGGCTTAAAAACCTTGTATCTTGGCTTTTCAGGGCTGCTCCTTTGTACAGGACAGCCGCCGGCTAATAAACAGCCTTTGAGAGCATACTTGGTTTGGTCTATTCAATACAGGCCACAACACTAGGAATGTTTTTAGAACTGTCATTGCTTTTTTTTTTTTATAATGCAAAAACAGATTTATTTGTATGCACAACAATGAGGATTAAGATAGTAGATAAGGAAAGCAGTCTTCTGTCAAATGGAGAAGATAAAGATTCTTAAGTAGCCGACTTCCAGACCTGGTACAATGGGAAGACTTGCTATGTTGCCTTCAGGTGTTAAGTCTCTTTATCTGACCTGGCAGCAGGCTTTTTAAATACATCTTCTTCCTGGGCCTGCTTTTCTAATTTCTTATGATATCGAAGCTGTTGTTCCAGATAGCCTATGTTCCTCTTCTGTTTATCCAGGTACTTTCCCATGAAGCATAAGAGATCAGTGATGTGAAATCCAGTGTCACCCCAGTGGCATCGGGGAGGAGGAGGAGGTGGACAGTGGATAGTGCTCAGTGGTGTTGTGTGTTGTTCCTCTGTTCTTTCCCACCAACACAGTAAAAAATTACAGGTCGGCAAGATTTAGAAAAGTAAAATTTATTGAAAATACATTTTAGAAGGAGATGGGCCATGCTAAGGAAGGCTGCAGCCTGTGGGATTTAGGAGGTGAAGAGATAAGATAGTATGCCCCAAAGTGAGGGACAGGTTTCCAGCCAGGAGGGCTATAACAGTGCAGAAATGGGAAAGTCTGTTTATATTTTGATTAAAGATGATCTATATGTGAGATCACCTTGACTGACAGTTGTCTGTTATATAATTATCTACTGTGCATGTGCTAACCCAGAATTCAGTCTGTTATAATTAAATTCATGAACTTCCAGGCATAGTCATGAGATTATAATGACGATATAATGAGGCTGAAGTTATGGGCAGTACTTTCTGCGCATGTATTTGTAGCTGGTTAAGCCAGCAGCTTTTATGGACTTTGTGCTCTAGGATTTGGGGTAATTTATAACCCTAAAGGGAAAGTGTTTCTGGGAGGTACTTAAGGAATGTCTTCAAGGGAAGTTTCTATGGTTACAGAGCTGGGCCTTGGCTCCTGTCGCTCAAGCCTGACTAACTACCTAAAAGAACCACCCATCACCACCCAAATATAAGGCAGACATTCCCGCTTCTGGGTCCTTTTTGCACTTTTTGGCTCTCCCCTTTTTGCCCCTTTTTGCCCATCTGGGTTCTACCTCTTTTTGGTGGCCTTTTGAGGCCTTTTTGCCTGTTTGTAGCCAGCACTGGGACCATGTGCCTCCTTGGGAGCATACCTTGTCTTTCTAAAATATATTTTTAATTAAACTATTAAATCTCATTGACCTGTGATTTTTCAGTGCATCATATGAAGAAGAACCAAGGGAAAATGCTAACTATATGTCTGCGCCATTGTTATCCCTCTTCCTCCCCTCTATTGTTGGAGTGACATCAAACTCTGATTGTCCCCAATGGTGACAGATATACATATTTACAGCCATTCAAAGGGGGGTCACATCAAAGTCAGGGGCCACGGAGGACTGCTCCCACCCACTCCTGGCCACTCACCTAAGGGTAAGAACTTGAGACTGAGGATGGTGCTGTCTTTACAGCCCACCACGTGCTTCTGACCCCTGCAGAAGGAGGTATTGACATAAGTACATCCGAACCTGTAGAGAATTTTTATGAGTTTATCTGAGCCAAAACTGACAACAATTACTTGGAAGTGAGATCTCAAATGCTCCACAGAAGGACAGTTTTTGGCTTTCTTTTATGCATTTGAAATTAAGGAGGGAACCTAACAAAGATAGCATGAAGAGCATGAAGGTGGGAGAAAGCAAGGCAGAAATTGGATTACAGGGTGGTTAACGAGATTATGTGCTCTTTTGAGGATGGTTATTTCAAAGATGTATTAATCTAGATGCACAAAAACAAGACAGGGCTTGTTTAAAGCAAAGAAGCCATTTACTAAAGTTTTATGCCTGGGTCGTGACTACTCACCACTACTTCCCTAGATAGTAATTTGTAATCAGGTCACCTTGTGAGCTTACTTTCCCCAGAGCCCCTTTTCTGTCCATGATGTTAAGAGTGTTGTTCACCAAAGATGTTTTACAAATTATATTGCTTAATCCGAAACATTAATTGAAAATATTATTTGATGAATAGTGTTCTTACTTACAAAAAGAAATATATGGAAGAACATGTCACTGCAAAAAAGCCCAAGGTCAGCTGCTCACTGCTCAAAAGCCAATACTCCAGAATCAAGTGTTGGGTGGAGAGGAAAGGTTGCTTTTATTCAGGAAGCCGGCACTAATGTCCAAAGACCATCTCCAAAGTTCTGGACCAAACCAAAGAGTTTTAAAGGGGAGGACGAGGTGGGGTGTTTCAGGGAACTGAGAGAGAAGTCTATTTCTTCAGCCATAAATAACGCTTTTTCACATCAGACTCCTGGGCTCCAGCAGCTGGACTCAACTACCTTGGAGGCATCCTTCCTTCTGCAAAACAAACACATAACTTCTCCTCAAGACCCTGAAGTTATCATCTCCTGCTTGACAATGAGACATCATATTAGCAACTTAGAACTACATTCGTAAGCACAAAAGATGTTGAGCAAGAAGAGTAATTAACATGTGAACAAAGACCTAATTAAGAATTAAATGAATTCTAGGTGCCAAAGATATTAAGAGAATTAAAATTATAAGAGGCTCGACTACAGAAATCGCATTCTATATACAATTTCATTTTTTAAAAGATTTTCATTTCATATACTATCACTTTCAATGAGATATGGTCACACTTACATAAAAAAATTTCAAGTTGCTTTTTCTGCTAAAGAATGATCTTCTGCCAGCTCACTCAGTAGTCACCTCTAACACATAATGCTTCTCCTGATGGGAATAATCCCTTTAGAGCCAGTTACAAGTATTCATCATTGAGAGTCATATTTCTGGGTAACACATAACAAAGCTTTGGTAGCAGTCCAGTGTCATTTCCTTGAAGGCTGATATGGGATATTATTACTAGAAATATATGAAAGCTGCCAAGACCTTTCTGAAGAACAATATAGCACCTATATTTCAGTGATTATGCCTCCTACTTTTGGGGGGGGATATTTTTTCATAAACTTGGCTGTGACTATTGAGTTGCTTATACGCAACTGCAAAACTTAAGTTTTATTTCAATGCATTACAATAATCAGACCTCATGTAATTCATAGCTAAAGAAGCTCTAAGTAAAATTGTTCTCAAAGATTCCACATTGAAGCAGATAGAAAATATTAAATGCATCGTGAAACTGATTCAGGTTCAGCAATCCCTTAGGTGTAGGAAGAGGTACGAGTCAGACCTAGGCTGAGAGATGAAAAGAGAAGCTTCTTTGGTTCATCCCTTCAAGCAACCACCTCCTTCTCTGCCTGAAAAGTGCTCTCGGTTCCAAAATTTTTCTACACTTTCCTCCCAGCTTCATAGTCAA
Organism: Pteropus medius; assembly: GCF_902729225.1. Taxonomy (NCBI): domain Eukaryota; kingdom Metazoa; phylum Chordata; class Mammalia; order Chiroptera; family Pteropodidae; genus Pteropus; species Pteropus medius. Next base: position 25,314,139 of record NW_024347791.1, read on the forward strand.
GCACTCCAACATAACCTTTCTCAACTAGATACTGAAAGGAAAGAATCCCAATGTGTGTGTGTGTGTGTGTGTGTGTGTGTGTGTGTGTTGGGGAATGTGGAGCAGGACTGTCTCCTTTAAGGCAACCAGTAGCCTTTGTTATATAGCTGAGTAGTTAAAAACACAAGCTCTGCAGCTTCCTGGATTCAAATTTTTATTTGATCAGGTATTAGTTGTCCAACCTTGACAATATTATTGAACTTTGTGCTTTAGTTTGCTTTTCTGTATAATGCAGATAAAAATCATACCCACCTGAAATGATTGTTCTTAAGTTAAATGATATAATACACATGAAGTCCTGAGACCAATGCCTGGACAAAGTTAAGAGTATATCAAGTCAGTGCAGAAAGTTTTTCAAACTTTGGGGATAACAAGAAGATGCTTGAAATATATACAGCGTTTAAATAATTTGAGTGTAAATAATTTATAAATATAAAGTTTTTCATTAATTTTGACTTATAGGGAAAATATTCAATTAAATGATTAAAATGCTGAAATATATATCATATTAAAACATTTTTAATTTCCACATGATTATGTGTTCAGTTTTAAGCATATGCTTCTGTAAAATTTTTTAAAAATTAAATTCTTATGAAATGAACTATTCGATTAAATATTTATTAAACAACTACTATGTATAAGGTTGTTCTAGTTACCTATTATTGTGGAAAAGAACTCCCCAATACTTAGTGACATAAATCAGTAGCTATTTTGCTCATTACACTGTGGATCAGGAATTTAGGCAAAATGCAGTGGTAATGGTTTGTCTCTGCTCTGTAATAATTGGGGTCTCAGCTAGGCCGAGTGGTTGAGATCTTCATTTCTGGCTGTCAGCTTGGTTTCTTGATATTTCTCATAGCACCTACTGAAGCTGCATTGTTCAACAGAGTTTCTTCACTCAAAGCCTGTTACCTGAATTGAGATGGCTCGAACAGATGGGACCGTCCAAGTATCTCTGTCTTCATATAGCCTCTCCATGTGGCTAACCTGGACTCCCTTAGAGATTGGCCTTCTCAGTTCTCCGACTTCTCATATGAGAGTTCATGGCTCCAAGAGTAAGTATCCAGAAAAACTCAAGTAGAAGCTGCAGAGTAAGTATCCTCAGAAGGCCAGAGCATCACTTATGCCACATTCTATTGGTAAGTCACTAAAGCAAGCCCCAAAGCAAAGGAAGGAAAATTAGAAACCACTTTTCAATGGGACATATAGCAAAGGACAATTTGTGTCCTTTAATCCATCTCTTAAGTCAATAAGTCATTGGCTTTATATCCCTTCCTAGCTACTGCCCTTGACCATGAACATTCTCAAAATAATTATTTACCCAGGCTGTGTTCACTCACTCCTTTACTGCCTCTAATCTGGCATAGTTCTCATTACTCCACTAAAACTCTTCTTGCAAAAGTCATTAATGATCTCCATGATAGCAAATATAGTGGAAATTTTTCAGTATCCTTTTCCTTGATTTCTAAGGGATTATGACACAATCGAACACTTTCTTTAAACACTCTCTTCCCTTGGCTTTTGACAACCCACTCACTGCTTTTCCTCCTATCTCTCTGGCTGTTTCTTCGGGGTCTTCTTCACTACCTCCCTTTTTCTTACCCATATCCCTTTTCCTCACCACCTCTATATTTCCCACACATACCATATCAATTGTTATCTTTAACTACTAACCAAATTAATTTATTCATCTTTATTTCTACTGCTACACATTTAGTTAAAACTAAAACTGTTGTACCTGATTTCCTGAAGTAACATCCTAATTGGTCTTTCTCCATGCCCTCTTTCCCCTTTTCATCTGCTCTTCAAGTTACAACCTGAACAATGATTTAAAGACTAAAAATTCTTGGATTATTTTCCACTGAATATAAAATTAAACTTAAAATTTTTCAGCATCCCACCTTACCCTATTTTATGCCATTCTCCCCTTTGCTGACTTCCTTTCAGTTCCTCAACCTACCATACTCTTTCCAACTTAACATCTTTCTCCATACTCATCTCTCCAGATGGAAAGTGCCATCCTTCTCTTCCTCCTTCCCTCCTTTCTAACTCACCCTACCTAAAGTCTCAACTTCAATACCACAGCCTCAGACACAACCTCACTAGCCTCTCTACCGAAATTAAGTCTTCTCATAATTCTTTCTCACAGAAAATTGTCATTTTTATTCATGAAATATATTACTAATTATAATTAAATATTTGTTTCTTTATTTCTTTTATGTGATCTTCAGCAGATAAGATGTAAATTTGATGAGGGCAGGGATACAATTTTTTTTCTTTTACTATTTTTTGTATAATGGTACTAAGTATTCCCTCTGGAGTCAGACTATCCGATGTATATGGATCTAGAACTAAATGATGTATATGGATCTAGGACTAGCTGTGACTTCACGTGACTTATTTAATCCCTTATGCTTTGGTTCCCTTATCATAAAAATGTGGACAATAATAGTACTGATCTAATAGACTTAATGAACTAATGCATGTTAAGTGTTTAGCAAATAGTCTGACATGTAGCAGCTGGTCGATAAATATTTTCCATTGGCATTTCTATTATTATAATTGCCTCCTGTACAAGTGCCTGAACATAGTTGGTGCTCAGTAATTATTTAATGATTGTATGAATAAATGACAAAAATTAAGGATTGCTTTAGAGAAAGATAATATATTTCTATATAATGTTCTGTATTCTACATATATTTTATATATTTTTAAAAATATATTTTGAAATATAAGATAGTATATGAAAGAACTAAGAAAAAATTATTTTTTTTATATAAGGCTAAATATTTCTCTTGCTTAACACCTGCTCCATATAAAAACAAAATGTGCTAATTATCTCTTTACAGTTCATACAAAGGTTAATTCCAATTAGTCCAGGTTGAGTATTTACACATTTTGAATTGACATTCTGATTGAGTTTTTCTGTACTTACAGTTTATTCTAAACTAGAAGTAAATTATACATATTGCTAAATCATTAAACTTCATTCATATAAGCATTTTTTAATATGAGATCATTCAATTAAATTTCTCATAAGAATATATTCATGGTAGTATATACTATATAAAAAAAATTAACCCATGAAATTAAAAGTTACCTCTGGAGTCCCAGAAAATTCTTTGCCATCAAACCAGTCAATAGCTACTTTAGCAAAAGATGAGGCATCAAATGAAACCATTGCCTTTCCCTTGGGCTTGCCTGTTTCTCTGCCTGTGTACAGATTAATCATGCACTGTCCTGTTTCCTAATTTGTCTTAATAATACCAATCTGCTTGAAGTAATCAGCCACAGACTCAATTGAAACATTCTGGCCTAGAACTTGCACAAAGATGGTGGTGTTGTCTGAATTATCTCAGAGTCATGACGTGATCCTTGGTCCCGAGGGCCACCGAATTTGTTGAAGCCACAATGGTCACTTCCACCCATGCTGCCTCTACCTCCATGGCCACCTCCAGGACCTCTGGGTTCACAGCCACCACTGTTGCGGTTGTAACCACCACCAAGCCTCGACCGAGGCCTCCTCGGTCCTGCAGGCCTCTTTCTTAGCCACTGCCGCCACCTCCACTCTGGTCCTGATTGCCATAACCGCCGCCACCGCCTCCACCGCCTCCACCGCTGCCACCACTCATGGGGGACTGATCTTCATCCGAGTTACCGCCACCACCCCCTCTGTCATCCCTTCTGCTACTGTGATACTGGTTCTGCTGTCCGTAGCCCTGAGGAGGATTATAGAAGCTTTGCTGCTGTCCATAGTCTGTTGTTGTCCACCATAGTCAGAATGCTGACCATATTCCCACCTTGAGACTGCTCTGAGGACCACTACCGTAACTTCCCAAGGTGCTGCTAGGAGCTGGCTGCTGGCCACAGCCAGGGTAGGAGGACTGCTGCCATAAGATGATTGAGAACTCCGGCTGCCATAGCCACTCGCTGAGCCATATCCCTGGGTTGCTGGCCAAGTGCCATAGCCTGTGTTCTGGGTCTGTCCATAAGAGCCACAGATGGCTGAGTGCGGTAGCCTGAAGTATCTGCTGCCTTGCTCTAACCACTGTAACTCTGCTGTCTGTAGGGCTGATTGCTCTGCTGGGAATAGCCTTATCCCGGTTGAGTGGGGTAAGCCACATAGCTTTGGGCTGCTTGTTGGGTGGAATCGTTTGAGGCCATATCTGCACCCACCGGCACATGCCGACTAGCAAGAAGATTCCAACACCATAGAGCACTGACGCCTCAAGGACTGGGCTTCAGCATTCTAAGAAAAAAATCATAGATGATAATCAGACTAGATTTACAGGGACCAATATAATAACAATATTAAATTCTAAAAAGCAAACAGCACTAATGCTTATACAATATTCCTTAAAAATAATAAATCGAATCTCATTAAAATTAGGTTTACATTACAATCATGTATGACACATATTATAATAAGGAGTTTCCAATAGTCCATAATTTTCCAACTCTCATAACTTTTTAATAACTTGTCTTTTTCACTTACCATCACATTTCCTATGAGAAAATGGAAATGGGAATTCACTCAATTTCAGCCTAATATATATAAAAAAAATTGAATTAATGATTCATCCATTGCTAAGCAGAAAAAAATAGATTTCTATTTACGGTTAAATCCAGAAACTGATGTACTCATTTTTTTTTTTCAACTTCATAATTTCCCTCAGAACAAAACATTCATTAATATTCCCAAAGGACATATTTATGGTAATGAATCATGTGTATGTATTTGAATATGTCTTACATGAAATTTTGTTAAATTCTAATGGTTTAATTTATATAATTAACAATAGTCAGCCCAATTCTTTTGCAAAAAAATTTAAAAATTTCTTTCTATGAGAGTTTTTAAATAGCATTCATAAGAACCCAATGTGTGTGGGGGTGCCGGGCAAATATTGTTGCTAAGGAAATTTTAGAAAAGACCCACTAATTAGGAAACATTCTCTTAAGAAAGCAATATTTTCCAATTCACTGTTTTTCTTTTAAATCTTAGATAATCATAGCAATCCAAGATTTCACTTTTATATTTCTCCTTGAAAACATCTAAGAATGGTAAATTATTTTATCTCATTACAGTTTTTAGTCAACATGTATGCAATTTGTTAGCATTATGAGCATAGTTCCATAAAATGTTCTTGATTTCATTGACTTCAAATTCACCAAATATCTCTGTATTCATTTGGTTAAATATCATCTTAAGTGAATTTTACTTTAATTCTTTGAAAATTATTAATTCCTGAATTATTAACTCTCATTTCATAAAGGCATTTTGGTCTTGGAAAAAGGGTTTATTTTGTTTTTCTTCTGCAATTTGTTATTTATTCAAATCAACCTAAAATGAGACAAGAGCATACCTACAGACCCAATAGGAAGAACAATTCTATTCTGTCTGTCTTTCCTACAAGACTACACTGCTATCCACAACCTTACTGTCCCATTACTGACATTACACAGGTGTGGCAGGCAAAATTGCAAAAATGCTCCCCACACACACACAAATATGTCTTCCCTTAATCCCAGAACCTGTGAATACAATGAGATAGATATAAGTTCTGTAATTATGTTATGCTCTGTGGCACAGTTAACTTATGGGTTCACATGAGCCCATAAAAGCAGAGAGTTTTCTCTAGATGATGGCAGAAGAGGAAGTCAAAGACATCTGAAGCATGAGAATGACTTGCTTCTGTGAGCTAGAAAGAGCCACTTATATTATAAGAAAGAATGCAGATGGCCCTCGGGAGATAAGGGTAGCTGCCCACTAATGATTAGCAAGGAAATGGGGACCCTCTCTACCACATCTACAACAAACTGATTTCTGCCAATAGCAGAAATTATGGGGAAGATGCCAAGCTTTAGATGACAACAAAGCCAGCTGATACTTTACATTCAGCCTTGTGATACCCTGAGCAGAGAATCCAGCCATGTCATCCTGGACTTTCAACTTACAGAATTATGAGTAAAAAATGCATTTTGTTTTAAGCTGCTAAGCTTGTGGTAATTTGTTATACAGAGTAGAAAACTAATACAGCAGGGAACAATCCTAGTATCCATCAAGCAACTCACTGAACTTGCATTATGATTTAGATCTCAAATAAAGTACTTAATTTGTCTTTTGTTGATATTCACACCATTAAGCCAGCATGCACATTAATATGATTATAGATTGCATTGGTTTTTTTAAGTTCCTTTTCAGAAACAATAAAATTACCATTGCTTTAAAAAAAACTTTGAAGAAAATTTTTAGCATTATATTTTAACAACTAAACAATTTACTAATATGCCAGAAGGTTGAAGAAACACCGACTGAAGCTACTTTCTTAAAAGAGAGATTCTTTTTCCACCCCAGATAGACCCATATTTGGCATGATTTTTTTATAGTTTGATAATACTGCTTGTCAGCAGCAGTATACATTCTTGTTCTAAAATACACTCCTATCATCCAAAATATTATTCATGATCACCCACATATGCTAGCCACACATCTGTTTTTAGCTTTTCTATCCTTACTCCTGGATTCCACTCTAGCTTTTCAATGCATTGATTTCTTAAAATTTCATCAACCACAAATTAACCACTCTTGCATCCCCTCTTCCCATTTCCAACTGATTATGCACACCTGAAGGCTTTTCAACTTCACAGTACTTTGCTTGTCTGGCATTTCTTTTAAAACTATTTTCAATAATCCTAACATCTTAAAACAATTTAATAAATAGATATGGATATGAATGACCTATTAGTAGTATAATGGAAAGAAATTAACAATTGATTTAATATGAAACATGAATAGATGAAGAAATTTAAAATAACACCAAAGTTTCAAGTAGATAACTTGAAGGAGGATGAAGCCAGTAACAACAAAAAAGGAAATACGGAGATAAACTCAAGAAAAATGATGAGCTGACTTTAGATATACTGAGATGTTTATTTAAATACTAAAAGGAAAGTTTTGTACCACAAGATTTAAAATGTAACCTCATTTTACAACTTTATACTAAATTCTAATCTCCTCTTCTGAATTTTGGACTCTTTAACCCTTATTATTAAACAAATATATATTTTTCTTTATACCTTGAAACTTGTTTTTATTTGTACATAATAAACTATTCTTAATGTGACTGTAAGCCCATACTCTCATTGAAGAAATAATGTTTAATGTTTCTCTTTGTAATTCAGGGAGTAACAATCTTCTTTAGGAAACATTCTCCCAAACTTTATAGCTACTTTGCTATTACAACCAAGCAAGGAAATTTCACTTCCAAGTATAACCACAAACCCAGCTACTTTCCTCTGTAAACTATTGTTCCAACATATTTCAGCCTGAAATTTTCCAGCTGTGCTCAAGGGCTTCTTGCAACCACATGGAAACTATTTCTTGGGGCTTATTTTTAATTATAGCCTTTACTCTCCTTTGGTTCTTCAGAAATTTCTGCTCCCAAGGTTACATGATGCTCCAGAGACATAACATTTGTAACACCACCACTGTATGATATTCTATAATAATGACTGTCATAGGACAGATGGAAGCATTACCACAGAATTTGGATTTGTTTTTGTAGTTTATTCAGAAAGATGTTAATACTTCCATTAATGTGTGTGCTTTTTGAACTCATCAGATGTTATTCATCCAGTTAGATGCCTATAAATATACCACACAACTAGGATCCCACAAAATGTCATGCTAAGCAAGATCCATACCCTTAATGACAGAAGTGGTAACATACATTACACATCCTTCCAGCAGGAAAATGTAGTAAAGAACATTGTATAACATGTCTATCTTGAGAAGCAACCTCCTAATGACTGATGCATCTTACTGGAAAAAACATTCAAGCAAACTGAAGTGAAGTCATGTTTATTTTCATAAATGACCAAAAGTAAACCAGAAAGCCCAATAATGTAGATAGAAATGTTTTCAGTTCAGTCCGAAATAATCATGGTTGATATATTCATAATTCTACCTCAAATTAGTAGAATCTTAAAATTCTGATTAATTCTAAAGTAAATCTAGAATTTGTGTGTTCCAAGAAGGGGTTAAAAGATCCAAGATGTAATCTATTCACCAGAACTCAGGGCTCACTGTGTTTCCTAGGGACTGTTCCAAAATTGACCACAAAGATTAAAATGGTTATTATGCTCCAGATCCTCTGATAAAGGGCTCTTCGGTGACTTGCCTCAATTGTTTCAAGTCTTTTTGTTCAAAGGAGTCCATACACTGTTGTCGGTATAATTTTTTTTTTCAATGAAGTCTGTATGAAGAAAGAAATAGAATAAAAGTAATGTTTATTATTAAAATTAATTAATTAATTGATTGATTAATTTAAGTGTGTTATTTATGCCAGGTAGCTAATCACGTTTTATAATTTCCTTTCTACAGATTATGCATCTGAAATTCAGCAACAAAATGACTTCCGAGTAAGGATTGAGCAAGATCTGAACCCAGATATTTTGTTTTCATTTTAATTCCAGTTTCCATACTTCTTTGACTATACCATGTTGTCATCCTAATTTATCAAATTGTTAATAAAATTTTGTTTGAAAAATTATTGCCAAAGTTATACAGCACGAATAACTGTGCTATGAAACAGTGATTCTCAAAGTATGGTTCCAGGATTAATAGTAGCTGCATCACCTGGGAAACTGTCAAAAATGTACTATCTTAGGTCAGACTTAATGAATCAAAGTCTCAGCAAGTGAGCCTTGATAATCTGTGCTTTAGCAAGGCCTCCAGTTGGTTCTGATGCACACTCCAGTTTGAACTCTAGGATAGTAATTCTCAACAATCGATGTGCATCTTTATCACCTGTACAACTTTTTAAACTCCGACACATTCCCTACATTTGCATCTATGTAATTCTCATTTGCACAAAAGTTTAAGTGACATTTCAATAAAATGTTCATGAGATTGATTAAATGCAATCATTTAACAAATGGCTTCATTATTTTCACATGTTTGGTCAGTTTAAGGATGTATTATATCAATGGTTGTCAACTAGGAGCAGTTTTTAACCATTTTTTTTCACAATATTATTACTATTGTGAGATTGAGTTTTATTTGATAAGGATTTCATGTCAGGTTCTAATTGAACATAATTTTTAAATTTTGGGGCTGCAATTGGAAGCACAGTATGACCTAATATATTTAGATTGACAAGATAGATATATCTTGCTTTCTATCAAGAATATTGATAGATATGTCTAGAAAGCAAGTCTACTAATGTTATTACCACATATTTATGAAAACATTAAGTAGTCACAAATCTTTAATTTTACAAATATAAATTAAAAGAACTTCTGCTTCAGCCCATGCTCTGTATGAGATTGTACCTCCTACATCAAGAAGAAAACTGGAAAAATATATGCTACAACTCTTTTCAGACAATGGACAGTAAGCAGAAGAGAACTGTGAACCTTGAGAGGAGAGGAACCAATGTGAATCCTATATTTTACCAGCTTTCTGCCAGCAGGCATTTTCCAAGTGCAGCCCAGGCAGGAGAACGCAAATAGAGTGTTCTGATTGATGTGAGAAAACATAGAATGGTGTTCAGGAATACCAAAAAAGCTAAAATTTATGATGCAGAGGATGAAACATGAAAAAGAGCTCCAGAAATCTACATAGGTGTTTTCTAAAATCTTTGAATAAAAAAACAATATGAGCATATGTAAGGTGAAATTCTACAGAAGTAGGCCAAAAAAGAAAAAGAAAGAAAAGAACAATTACTGGGTATCCATAAGATAAAGATATTTTTACAGCTTATACAGGGCTCAGTATCATTCATTCAAGTTCCCATGGGTCACAGTAGAGAAACCGCACTGAATATGCTGAGTGTTATGGACTGAATTGTGCCCACTCCCCCCATATTTATATGTTGAAGCCCTAATCCCCCGTGGCAATAATTAAGGAAATTATTTAGGTTAAATGAGGATATATAAGGGTGGGACCTAATCTGATAGGACTGGTGTTCTTATATATAAGAAGAGAAAAAGACACCAGCAGTATACAGAAAGACATCAACTCATGCAGAGAGAAAAGACCATGTGATGGCACAGTGAAACGGTGTCCATCTGTAAGCCAGGAGTGACCTCACCAGAAACCAACTCTACTAGCACCTTGATCTTGTACTTCTAGGCTCTAAAACTGTGACAAAATAAATCTATTGTATAAGCTGCCCAGTCTGCGGTGTCCTATTATGGCAGCCCAAGCAGATTAATACACTGGGAATCTATAGATTTGCCCAGAAAACACTACCCTTTTTGGGGATGAACTAGTTCTAAAGAATGTCTACATTTACCCACTCCAAAATGGCTTAAAAGAAAGCCTTGAATGGACCACACTTATTTGTAAGTAATGTAACTGCCTACCAGAACAAAGTGTAGAAATTATTAAAGGAGTCAAATAAAATTCAGACTCAACAATGAGAAGTTTACAATAGTTAGCCAAGAAGCAGAAAAATACAAATCTTAACCTGGGGATTTGAAAAAAAAGCAATCAGTATAAATTGACCAAGGAATGACAGAAATAATGGGATTAATGGGCAAGGATTTTAAAATTTCAAAAGAAAACATGCTCAAATTTTAAAGTAAAACTTAAATATAATGAGTAAAGAACTGAAAGATATAAAAAATAATCATATGAGACTTCCCAAAATGAAAAATACATTATCTGTCATGAAAACTTCTCTGGCTAAGGTTGCCAGCAAATTAAATACTTTAGGGGTAGGAGAAGAAGTAAACTGGAAGATATAGAAATAGAAACTGTTCAAAATAAAGTACAGAGATAATAAAAGGGGGAAAAAATGAACAGAGCCACATTGTCCTGTGGGACAATATCAAGCATCCTAGCCTATGGGTTATTGCAGTTTCAGCGGGGAAAAAAATGTGAGAGGAAGAGTAGAATAAAAGCATATATACATTTTTGAAGAAATGACAGCAAAACTTTTTCAACTTTTATAAAAACTGTAAACTCACGGATTCAAAAAGCTTAACAAATTTCAAGCATGAGAAAATAAATAAAACTACACTGAGACTATCATAATTAAATTGCTGAGAACAAGTGATAAAATCTTAAAAGCAGCAAGAGGGGATGGGGGGAGGAAAACACACTATGTATAGAGGGCAAAGATAAGAAAGATTTCAGACTTCTAATTGTCAGAAATAAAAAAATGGAGCAACATCTTTAAAATGCAGAAAAAATATAAAAAGTCAACTTAGAATTTTGTACCCAGGGTAAATATCTTTTAAACCCAAAAGTGAAATGAAGAACTTTACAGAAAAAAAAACTGAGAAAATTGATAGCAGACCTGAATTAGGGGGGGAAAAAAAAAAAACAATTATAAAGGAATTTTTGTTGGCAGAAAATAAAAATGATACCAGAAAAAACTCAAATCTACATGAGGGCAAGAAGAGCATTAAAAATGGTATGGGGGTAAATATAAAATATCTTCATCACCAATATAATTTTTTTAAGTTTCATTTTTAAAAAACCTTAAGCAAATCAATCCATCCAAACCTGTGTACTTTTCAAACAGGTTTCCCACGCATCTTTTTCCTTAAATATCCTACTTTCTATTGTGGTGGGTTGCAAGTGGAATCCATTTGAGAAAACTATGTATCTTAATTTTGTCTCTAAAATTAATATCCACTCTTTATCATTTTGAGTTCTTTTCCCTTTAAGTTGCAGCTTTGCAGCTTGTGAGTGTAGATGATATTTAACTTATTAAAAAAATGAGTAGCCCATTCTGATGTACCTTCAGTCACTTCCGCATGTAACAACCACTCTCTAAGACACACTGTGGAAATGTAGGTGCTAAAATTCTCAGAGTGCAAAAAAATAGTAAATTGTTTGCATAGTGACAAAGAAAATTCATTTACTAGGGAAGAACATAGGCTTCTTACTGCCTCTCAGAAGATACTCAGCTAAGTTTAAAGGATCTTCATTCCTTCAAATTATGTTTTGAATATAATCTTTGGAATTTTTTTCTTTTGTTCTTTTTACTCCTGAATAATAAATTAATAAACATTGCTAAAATATAGTTTAGTAGTCTAATGATCCAGAATTTTTTTCAAATAAAGGTAAATTTATTTCAAATATCAAATTTCACAAACCCATTGTTGACTGGAGAATTATGCTGCAATGTAAAAAAGTAGAATATCAGCAGAATCAAACATATTTTCAGAGGGATTTTCTTTACCCCAAAAAACTGTAGACCTTAAATTTCAAGCATCCCCTGTCTAAGATATTTTCTGGGAAAACAAATATAAAACTGAAGAAACAACAAATCTAGTAAAAAATAATTAAAGTTCCTAATGTTTAGAGTTGCAATTTACAAAGTCTAGTAGGAAGCAGAATCTAATCTTGTTTTCTTTCTTACGAATCCTCCAATGGCTTCCCTCGGAACTTGGAATAAAATCTACAATCCTTGTCACTGACCTGAATGTTCTGGCCCTTGCTGACTTGGCAGGTCATCTCCTGCCACTCTCACCTTATCCTCCTCAACAGTTCAAGCCCTGTTAACCTAGGAACATTGTTTCAGTTCCTTGACCTCGCCAAACTCCTTCCACCCTCAAGACCTCCCCAGATGTTGTTCTCTCCACCTGGGAATACAGTCCACCTGGCTAACTTGTCACCTCGCTCCTTTTTCTCTTCCCATATGAATCAGCTTATAACATTTAATTTATATTCTTTAATTTTCCTTCATTACATTTATCTCACATAGTAATTATATGTTGGTGTATCTCTTTAATGTCGCTCTATTCCAGTAGGTAGGTATGAAGTCTATTTTGTCTCTCTCCGCATACCCAGGAAGTGTGCCTGGCACAGAGTAGACACTTCACATTTGTGAAATGAATGAACAACCACATTTGCATAGGAATTCATGAATGCTTTTTACATGGAATGCCATTTCATTCTTAAATGAAATCCACAAACTGTGGTGGTATTTGCTATTATTTTACATGCTCGGCTGGGTCTTTTAATAACACTGCACATTGAAATTGGTTCATTTAGCATTACATGGATTCCTAGTTGTAGTATGGAGAATCGGTTAAAAGCATCATATTCCATGTGAATATTTAGGGATACTGGATGCATAGAAATTCTAATGTTTTCTCCAGAAAGAAGTATGCCACAAACTTTTATGAACTTATACTAAAAAAATGGAAGCACTAGGTTATGATAAGATGTTATAAAATGGAAAGGGAAATCGGTGCAGGCAATGGAAATCCACACTGCAACGTGAGAATTCAGCATTCTTCAGCTTGGCACCGTGAATCTGTGTCGCAACATCTCCACACTGTGGCCAGATCCAGAATCGTTTACTGCTCTGTGGGAAAGCATGCTTTTCAGGTCTTGAGTGTGATGCACCCAAGCATTTGCCCAATACTAAATGGAAGTAATTTGAACAGTTTCCTGAAAATTAATCTTAGTCCAGATTGTTATTAGTATCCCTTCATCATCATGGCTTAATGTCACACAGGCATGGTTTCCTATGGTTGCTTTCCTAATGGTACAATCCTCTCCCTTTCATTCTTCACATACCCAAAAGGATTTTTTATAAAACTCAAGTACATCATTTAGAAGGAAAAAAATATAGAGGAAACTACTATATCTTTCTTCCTCTATTTTATCAGTAAGTTCCTGTCAATCATTACCCCGTCCCTACAAAATTTAGCTAATATACAATAACCTAAGATGCTGAGTTAAGCTTAAATTTTAGTTTCCTCAAAACTTTGTGCCATTAGATTGGATATATAAAATCTATTGTTTTCATATATACTTACTTCAAAGTGCCTTTTTGAACAACCCTCTTTTTCCAGTATTGAGTGAGGAGTAAAGAGATTTCCTAAATGAAGAACAAAAGAGAAAAAAATCTAAATTTCCCAATCCTCCTTGGTCATACCTTTTTGACAACAAATTTGGGGTGGAGGGAGGAGGCTGACATGAACTCTCAAAGCATCTGGCACTTGATAATGGGTTTGACGGCTTTGTTTGAAAAATATTAATATACAAAATCCCTTGATTGGATTGTTTTTAATTTTACTATATAATAGAGAAAAGACATTTTGTTAGCTAAAACCATTTATTCATTCTCCCTTTATCCAACACTGACAACTTTCTTATTAGAATCTGTAGATGGCACAGCAAGGATTTTCCACAATTATGTTCCTCCTAGAAGAAAGAGATATCACCACCTTTTGTTTCCTCATCAGCTCTTAACATAGTTTGATGTCCACAGTGAAAAATCTAATATTTAGAAAGACTGAAATAGGTCATTTTTAAATCATTTTATTATGTGTTAGTCATTGTAACTGTATAATTCCGAATCATGTACAATGTGTTACATGTCATGTAACTTTTACCGATACCCTAATTTTTCTGGGATTTACATTTCTCATTTGTTAAATGATGCAGGTTAGTTTTCTCCTAGGCCTCTTCCAGATTTAAGATTCTATGATGATTCTGCATGTAAAAATAATAATTAAACAAATGTAAATTTTTGAACCAAATGCAAAATATTTAGGATTTACTGGTTGTTATGTTCTTCTGTTGTTTTGTTTTCTGTTTTTATTTTTAGAGAAATACTTTAAGGAGATAGCAACTGTGAGTCTGTGAAGAGATGAATGAGACCATACATATGTTCCAGATAAAGAGCTTGAGTAGATGGAATACCAAAATGATATCGTTATATTTTGTTATATCTGGGAGACTGGATATGTCATGTGCTTGGCAGATTGATTGTTCTAGTTAAAAAAGAAAAAAACAAACTAATTCCATTCAGTGGGTGTAACTAAAACAGGTAAACATAATAAGCATTATCACTAAAATCATTGGAGCAAAGTCATTTTTTAGAACTTTAAGGTTTTGAAAGATGCCTCTGTCAAAAGAAAAAAGAAATGAAACTAGACTGTTTCACTACAATTCAATTGTCCTGTAACTATTTCTGGAAACTATTTGGTAAACACCCTGAAGGTGAGAAAGTTCCTAGAACAGTGATAAATAGGAAGGAACATAAGAAACAATCAGTCAAAGAATTGGAACAAAAGGTCACAATTAATTAAAATAGCATTAGAAATTTTATGTTTAAAAACTAACATGAGAATTTCATTTAGCCATGCTTTCGAAACCACTCTCTCAATAGGCACCGGTGACCTATGCATCATTAAACCTAGTTCTAGTTTCCTCACCTCACTTCAGCATTATGCTGTGATCCCTTAGTCTCTTTCTTAGCACTGGTTACACAACTCTTCCTGATTCTCTTCCAGCATCCTAAAAATAGTCATTCCAAAAGATTCTATTCCCACCACTATTTTCTTTACTTGTTTCCTTTAGATTGAATCATAACTATAATCATCCCTCAGTATCCAGTGTAGAGTGCTTCCAGGACCACTCTCCACTCCCTGAAAATACCAAAATCCTCAGATGCTCAAGTCCCTCATATAAAATGGAAGTGTTTGCATATAACCTATGCACATTCTCCCATTTATGTTAAATCATTTCTAGATTACTTATTATACCTAATACAATGTAAATAGTTATACTGTATTGTTTAAGAAATAATGACAATAAAAAAACCTGTACACATTCACTACCAATGTAACCATAGCACGCCTAAGTACATAGTACACATCAGCAACAACATAATATTTTTATGAATATTTTTGATCTGTGATTGGTTGAATTTGTGGATGTGAACCTCACAAATGTGGAGGGCCAACTGTACATGTTTTCTAATGACACTATTGAGTAGATACATAGTTCTCAGCTGCCTTCTCAATATCTCCATAGGAAATATATAAAATTCAATGTGTGTAAAACTGAACTTTCTTTTTTAAACCAGTGCCTTCTCCTGATATTTCTTTTATATTAATGCCATGACTATTCTTCCATCTAGCCTCAAAAGCTTACATGTTGTCCTCACACCCCATGCTCAATCAGACTCTGAATTTTTTCATTCATATCTCAATAGTATTTCTCACACCTATCTTTTCTTTGCCACTTCCAGTGCCACCCTCCTAAGCTACAGTGGTTTCTTAAGTATCTTCACATTTCAAATTCATCATTTTTGTATTCCAAGTCTTTATTAATTCTGTACCATTTTAGTATTTCTAAAGCACACACAAGATTTTATAATCCCTTGCTTATAAGCCCTAAATAGGGGTGGTTCCATAGAGTAGTGGTTAACACATCTTCTTTACACACAGAAGGTTCTAGGTTCGTGCCCCAGTGGAGCCACAGTCCATACCCTGGGTGTGCCAGGCCCCAAGTGAGGGCGGGGGAGGAGACGCCCCGCCTTCAGAGATCCAGTTTTTAAAGGGAGATGGCAACTTCCATAGGTTAGGGGCGGAAGTTGAGGGGCGGGGGGGACGCTTTAAATAAATAAATAAATAAACAAACAAGCAAACAAATAAATAAATAAAGAAGCCCTAAATATCTTTCCATTCTATATGAACCCTAAT
Source organism: Pteropus medius (assembly GCF_902729225.1). Classification (NCBI taxonomy): domain Eukaryota; kingdom Metazoa; phylum Chordata; class Mammalia; order Chiroptera; family Pteropodidae; genus Pteropus; species Pteropus medius. Next base: position 25,330,639 of record NW_024347791.1, read on the forward strand.
AATCAAAGCTTTTCAAGAAGCATCCTAAATTACATTTTCTCCTGCTTTCAATCTGTCTCCATGTTCAAGTGGAACTGGGCCATCCTCAGTTCTCTGTTTGCTCCTAGTTTCAGAACAGAAGCATATGGTGTTTCCTTCCACTGTGGTGCCCTCTTCATTTTCATTTCTACCTTTCATCCCTTGGCTAATTTGACAAACTTAATTGTTACCTAATTCTCTCCAGTCAAAGTCGACCTCCCCACCCTCCTCTAACTTTTACAGTTCTTAAAAAATCTCACCTATTTGGTAATGTTTCAAATATATAAAAAGGTATTGAGAGGACTATAACTAGCAAATAAAAAATTAAAAACGTAGTGAGGATCTCAGTGTGCCTTTCCTCAGAAGACTTTTTCTCCCACAAAGGTAACCATGACTACAATTTTGTTATTTTTCATTTATGTGCATTCTTTATAATTTTAATATATATGTATGTAATTCTAAATAATTTATAATAGTTTTTCATTTTTCAAAATGTATTTAAATGATGTCATGCTGTTTATCTTATCCTATGACTTAAGGGGTGTTTGTTCAACATTTAGCCTTGCTGAGACATATAAACCACAGTATTCCATCATCATAATATAATTGTTTCATCCACTCTCTGTATTGATAGACATTTAAATTGCTCCCACTGTTTTTTTAGTATTACAAGCAATGTTGCTAAAATAATTTCCTTTTATGTATATTCCAGAGTTTTTTTCTGAGTTTATATACCAAGAAGTAAAATTACTGAGTTGTAGGATTTCTTCCAATAATCATTCCCAGCGTTTTTTAATTTTTTTACTCTGAGAGATATAACTTGTTTCTTATTATGGTTTTAATTTGTCCTCTCTGGATTATATATAAACTTCAACGAATTTATTAGTTACATGTTTTTCTTCTATAAATTACCTATTCATCTATTTTACCAGTTTTTCAATTGAATTTTTTTCTTATATATACATTTTAAGAGAATTTTAAAATTCTGGATGCTAACCTTTATCACTCTTTTACTGTGAAATATCTTTGCTCAACTTTGGTTTATCTTTGCAGTTTTTTTATATTTTCATTGGATGAACAGAATTTTTTAAATAATTTTTTAAATAATAGCTAATATTATTTCATTATACTTCACACAAATTAAATAATTGTATGCATATGGTAGTCAATTTAACCACCTTTCTCTCTCTCAGTTGTGCTGTTAATGACTTATATAAGAAATACTCCTTTATCTTGTGGTCATATGTGTTCTTTATTTTCTTCTAAGAGACTGAAATTTTTGTTTTTCTTATTTAGTTCATTAAACCACTTGGAAATAATTTCTATAGGAATTGGTGTAATAATTTGTTTCTTTATGGATCATCGGTGGTACTAATAACTAATTTTTTTTTTTAAATCAAGTCTTTTTCTCTTAACTGGCAATTTAATCCATTCACATTTATATGGCTACTGATATATTTAGACTTATTGCTAACATCTTATTTTGTGCTTTTTAATTGCTCTGCTTTTTTCATGAATTTTAATCTCAGTTTCTGTTTAACTTCATGTTTTCCCTTTATTTGCTTTCTAGAGATTTTAAGTTCAATGTATTTTAGTGGTCACCATTAAAATTATAACATGCATAATTACATACAATTAGTTAATCAAGATCTCTACCCTCCTCCTAAAGGATTTAATGTGGGTTTTTTTGGCCATATGTCCAGAAAAGAAACTCTGAAGAGTACTTATTACTTCCTTTATACCTTGTATCTTAAACTTTCTGATTGTCTGATTATTTAATTTTATAGTATCCTATAGATTGTAAATTCCTTTAACATACATCTTCCTCATTTTTTCTCCCCCATAGTGCCTTAAAGACTACTTGCATAAGGAACATGTTCAGAATATATTTTTTCTGTTGAAGATTCAGTACTGGTTGTGCTAATTTCTCCTGGAGGATACCAAACCTGTAATGTGTCAAAATTTGGGTGATATAAAGTTAAAATAAATTAAATAGATTAGGTTATTGTCATTAAGAGATTATTATAGTTACCTAGAATAAAAAAAGTAGGACAGAAGGATGTCATAGATTTCAAGGGAATAAAAGCTTCAGGAAAATTTGCTAAGTCAGCAAAAAGCTCTAAAAATTGTTTAAATCTCTAAATATTTTTTGAAATTTGCAGCTAAAATAATCACTAGTGACCTAGTTGACAAGAATTTTCAGTGGAATAGTTTGAACAGGAAAAGAAAAAAAGGCCAAATTACAGTAGAATAAGTAAATGGGAGATAAGGAAAAACAGGAAACAATTCATACAGAGTACAGTTTCCAGAAGCTTATTAGGTATGACAGGAAAGAAATAAGGAGATAGAATTAAGAATATTTAATAGCTTTATTTTCAGATGTTGAGTACATTTTTAGCTAAGTAACCAGCATTCTTTGTGGAACTCTTATCTCTGAGCATGGAAGATAATTCGAAGTTACCTATACACACATCCTATATCTTGCTTACTAGTTGATACTGTTAGGTAGTTAATCAGGCATGAGTGACAGAAGTGAAGGGCCAGCTCTATAACCATAGAAAACTCTCTAAAGACCTTTCTTAAATACCTCCCAGAAATACCGCCCCTTTTATAGTTAAAAATTACCCCTTCTACGGCCATACCACCCTGCACAAGCCTGATCCCATCTGATCTCAGAAGCAAAGCAGGGTCGGGCCTGGTTAGTACTTGGATGGGAGGCCACCTAGGAAGACCAGGTTCTGTAAGCATAAAAAATAAAAAATAAGAGATTGTAAGCTGACAAGGTCCTTGCAATCTGTGAGATCAACCAAGGGTTTCCTTGCCTTAAAAAAAAAAAAAAATTATCTCACATCCTAAGGCACAAAGGTCATAAAAGCTGCTGGCTTAAACCAGCCACAACTACGTGCATAGAAAGTACTACCCCAATCTGCCCATAACCTCAGCCTCATTACACCATCATTATAATATCATGCCTATGCCTGGAAGTTCATGAATCTAATTATAACAGACCAAGTTCTAGGTAGGCACATGCACAGTAGGGAAAGTGTTGTATAGTAGTCAACTGTCAGTAAAGATGACCTTACATGAAGATCACCTAGTACCGCCTTTGTACCCTTCCATCACAGCCCAAATGTAAAGAGACCTTCCCACTTCTGTGCTGTTACAGCTCTCTTTGCTGAAAACCTCTCTTTGCATACTGTCTTTTATCTTTTCACTTCCCAAATACCACAGCCTTCCTTAGCGTGGCCCGTCTCCTTCTAAAATGTACTTTCTATAAATCTAACTTTTTCTAAATCTCACTGACCTGTAATTCTTTACTACATTGGCAGGGAAGAACTGAGGACCCCCTCCATGCCTCTGGAGTGACACCAGATTTCACATCACCCCAGGGGTAACAGTACCATGGAAGCAAGATTCCTGTTTGTTCATATTCCATATACTAACACAGTATCTTGTACATAGACAGTGCTCAATGAAAGTCTCTTCATCATGTCTTTACCTTGAATAATTCCTAGGCCCAGTGTTTTATATGCTTTGCCAGTTATGAATAAAGTCAGTTTCTTCAGGTTTTTGATCTGAAAATGTAAAGGGAAAACTTCTTTCAACTCTGGAAAATGCACATATCATTTATGAATTTTATTTCCACCTTTTTCTTCCAGGCTGAATAAATGACTTTCTAGGAGTAAAAGTGGGTAGCAAATATAACAGGCACTGAAACGAGTACTAAGACTATAGAGGTATCAACCTTGTCAACACAGAAAGATTTATCATCCCACTGCAATTACTTATCCATCTCAGTGAAATTCAGATACCAGAATAATTGAGGATTTTCTATACCAATAAAAGTGTTTTAAATTCTCATCTGCATGGTAAAAGTCACAGGACATGAGACCCTAGACATCAATATCACCAGAGAACTAAAAAATATGTTTCTTGAGTGGAGAGCTATAGATGTGGCAGCAATCTGTGTTACAACAAACCCTCCAGATAATCTAAATGCACAAAGTTTGAGAACCACTGATCTAGTAGATAAAATGGGTTTAAATTATAAAGTGGCAGATTTCCACTCAACGTAAGATTGTTTTTTATGAAATATATATTTATATTTTCTTTTGGTTACTTCTAGCAATATTTTTTAAATCATTTTATTAGGAAAATTTTCAAACAAATTAAAAAATAGAGCATATGATCCCCATTAACCACTCACAATTTTTTTCAATAATTATTTAATCTATTTTTCCTTTTTAATTTGGTTAGATGTAACATTAGTATAATTGTTTAATTATAAAATTCCTCCTCCATTAAAGAATAGTTGAAGTATTTAAGGGTGAGGTCACATATCTGGGATTTTCTTTAAAAAAGAAAGATTTTTTTTATAATTATAGCTGCCTCCAAATTAAATGAGCTATCTAGGGAGATAGTGAATTCTCTTTTATTGAATATGTTCTAAAAAATTTGAATGACTATCTGTAAGAAATGCTGTAGAAGGAATTTCTGCATTATTTTTTAAGGAAGAATAGATAATTTCTAAGATCTCTCCAAACTCTAAACCATACAATTATATGATGAAATGTATTACATATATTAAATGGGATTTTAATTAGAGATATTTAAATTATCAAGATAAATTTCTCACTAAAATTACAAGTAGAAAAATATAAACAAATATCTATTTATATGTAAATGTTAGAAATACTTAATGTCATTATCTAAGAAGCTTATTTATATATTGTAATTATGACATTAGAAATACAATTTCAAATTATTAAAACTAATCTAACATATAATCACTGTAATTACCACTAAGAATTTACTACAAAATAATCATCTTTCAATATCAGAAGCAATACATATATACATCTATATTATAAACTGTTGAAGGATATATCCCACATTCCTAGAACACAATAAAATTCATAGAATATGAAGTAAATATTACTGAACATTTGAACATATTTACAAACGCTGACTTTATGATTCAAAGACATAGCTCTCTTTGAAGAACATAACAAGGAGATTGCATTCCCCATAAAGCACAGATGACATCTAGACCTGAGATGATGGTTGGATTTTACCTCTTTCTAATGCCAATTGATTAGAAATGGTGCCTAGAAAAATATATTCAAAAATGTGTGACTTCCTTTGAGCTCAGTGGGAAAGGAGGAGAAGACTAAAAATTATTGGTGTTCGCTATGGTTTGGTGATGAGTCAGGAGGAGGAATTTGGAATCAGATATTTGCTGACCTTGATGTAAACCATTAAACATTTACATTCTACAAAGCTTTTTTCCCCCTCCTCCCATCACCTTCACTAGCTATAAAATTTCTATTCATTAATATTTAAATTGTTAACCATTCTTCCAGAATACATCCTCTTCCGGGAAAGTGATGGTTAATTTTGGGCAAAATCACTTTTTTTCCAGATTTATGTAAAATAGAGTAGCATTCCAGAATATCCTTTCAGCAGATAGCCATCATCCATCACCGATATAAAATTAATAAAAAAGAAATGCAAGATCAATTCAGAAAACATTAATTTGGAAGAGAAACCAAAAAGATATGGATAATAACAGTTCCTCTCCCCACCCCAAAAATGCTGATTCAGCATTCCTCATCCTGTCTGGGTCCCATGGTGCTCCTTGACTCATCCTGAGTAGTGGTTAAAATTCTCCCTGGTGCAGCCATCAGCACAACTATTAACTACCACTGTTGGCATCTCCCACACCTTTCACCCCCTGCCCCGGACCTTACACAGCCAACCCCTCCTGGCATAGGCATAGATGATTCCTCTCATCACAATCATAGCTGTTCCTTGTGGTGGACCCCTCAGTGAAAAGAGAATATGGGACGTCAGGTTCAGAAAGACAAAGCACTTCATAGAAAAATTTACCATTGTGCTTCTTTTATTTTTTTTCGCACTTAAGCACTTTTCCATTGTGCTTCTTTAAATAATAGACTTCTCTACTGCTCTTATTTTATTTACTAAAATTTTAATTTTAATTATACACAATTCCCAGGAACTTACATATTGATAAAAGAGAAATCCGACAATAAGGCAATTTTTATATAATTGTGAAAGCAAGGCCAAGACTTTCTAAGTTAAGGTTAAACTTATCCCTCAAGGCCAGTGAAGCTTTTTATACTGAGATAAATATAAATATCTGTTTTATCAATGTCCCACTGGGTCTCTGTTATGAATTGTTCTCTTCTAACCTTCATCAGAGGCTAACAAGAATTTTGCTTTCTCTGCAGCATCCTCAAATAGAAGCTATTTTTTTCTCTCACACCCCTCTTATCCATTGGTATGAGTGTGACCATTCTTCCTCTTTTCTGAAAATGCTCAGTTCTGAATCTCATGTCATCAGACTATACCAAGCAATGCTCTCTTTGCTGCAATCATCTACAGATCCTAGGTCACTCCTCCTCTTTAGGGATTTTAAATCCTGGTTCACTGTTACTTTCTCTAATGTTATTCCTATGATTTCATAGATGATCACTTCAATAACCAATAATCACTACACAGTCCTTGTCTTCCTCTACTCCGGTGATCCTACCCTCCCTTACCAACTGCTATGGATTGAATCGTGTCCCCCCCAAATTCATGTTGAAGCCCTACCCCTAATATGATGGTATGTGGAGATGGAGCCTTTGGGAAGGAATTCATTTTGGATGAGGTCATGAGAGTGGAGCCTTTAAAATGGGATTGGTGAATATGCCCTTGTAAGAAGATACCAGAAAGTCTTCTCTTTACCCACATGCACCACATCTCTCTCAAACTACCTCATTTCTCTGTTCCCTTTTAGATCATACCTCTTGTAAAGAGTGTTTATTACTTCAACATCTTTTCTTCCATTCTCTTTTGAATTTATGCAAGCTTTTACCCTCTGTCACTACATTTAATTGGCCCTAGTCAAGGCCACCCAATGACTTATTTAAAACAGTTGCTCACTCCTTCCTTGAAACTCTATCTTCATGGGGCTTCTAGGGCACCACCCTTCTTTGGTTTTCTTTGTACCCAACTGGCCACTGTTTCTCTATTTCTCTTACTGGTTCCTTAATTCCCTGACCTCTTAACATTAGAGGGACCAAGAACTCAGTTCTCAGACTTTGTCAGTACCTAAATTCATACTATGATGGTCTCAGCCATTCTCGTGGCATTAAATAACATCTCTATGCTAATGAATTCCAAATTTATATCTTTGGTTGGAGTCTGTTCTCCAAATACATGCTTTAGGTCTTCTTGACAGTTTTTAGACACTGCTTAAGAAACTCTAGAGGTATTATTTCATCATCAACTGCAAACTTGATATCTCCACTTAGATATCTAATAAAGCCACATGGTCTCAGTCACAACTACTCAACTCTGCCTTGTAGAGCAAACACAACCCAGCAATAAATGAATGAATGTAAATGTGCTCCAATAAAATTTGAATTTCACATAATTTTCAAGTTACCAAATATTATTAATTTTTTCAACCTTTAAAAATATTAAAACCATTCTTAGCTGGAGGTGTTATACAAAAATAGACATTGGGCAGGCTTTGACTGTTGGGCCATAGTTTGCCAGCCTTCATTCTATATAGATCTAAGTCCTGCTCTTTGTTTATAGTTCAAACTACTCTGCAAATGCTTCCAGGTTGTTAGTACCAACTGTGCTGTCTTCTCCTCATTAAATTTTCTTCTGCTTATATACAAATACTTACCATATCCTATACCACTATGTAACCCCAGTACCCAGCACAATGTCATACCAATAACTGAGACTCAACATTTTCTGTTTGCTGTTAATAAAGATAATATAGATGTTAGTTACATCACATTAAACCTTGCTACATAAAAACAAATATTAAAAACCTGTTATTTAAAAAGCAGTCATGTGTATGTAACTTATTTAATTTTAAAGATACTTTCTCATCCACACACTATTTTAACATTTTTACATTGGATTTTTTTTTTTTTTACTCTGTAATATCTATTGAGTATGATGTGAATTTTTAGCACCAAAAATATTTGAATCAATGATGTAGCTTACAATCGATGGAACCTTACAATCACACAAATACAGAACACTTCAATTCTAATTAAAAAAGAAAAAAAAATTCTCCTGGAAATTATTCTTTAATTTTGATTTCTAGTTTTCTAAATCTAAGAATATTATTTTGATATAAAATATTTTATAGAGTTTTCATACTTTGTCCTAGATTTACTTTCAGAATATATTACCACATATCTAAAGCATGAGTTGAAGTGGTTTTCCTCCCAAACATATTGTCTGAGTCAATGAACTGAAGGCCAAGTTAAATAATATAAAGTCTTGCTCTTCAAACTTTTTTGCTTGCATATCATCTAAAAGAATGTTTGCAAACTTTATTCTCTCACAAATTTTGAGTCAACATCTGAAATATTTTATTACATTATTCAATATTTAAAAAGGAGCAATTTCCATTTTTAAAATAAGTGTTAACTCTTTAAAATGTATCCAAAAACTTCAATGAATTCCATTCCCACCAATATCTATTTAAATATTTACAAATAAGCTTCTCTTTGTAGTTAGAAGTTTTACTTGTACTTTTGTACTTTTGTACTTTTATTACAGTTGCTGCACAGAATTTTATTCTAATGTGCTATATTTTGTGCTTAAAAGACTTATTGATCATGCTACAACACTACTATGAGAGAAAAATATCATAATTTTAAACTTTCCCTACAATGTTTTAAGTACTAAAATTTTCTTCTAGATTGAATATTATAATTTTTTAGTATTATATCATTGATCAAAACAACATAACTAATTCACAGCTTGTACTGGAAATTCATAATAATGAGATGGGTTTAGTGCTTGTATAAGTCAGTGCTTGTCATCGTGCTATTCATTTTATTGATGTAAGCATAAGAAATCAAATTTAATAAGTAAAGAGAAATGAAATTATATTATCACCCAATATTTTGAACATATTACTAAGATTTGTACATTTTAATGTATGTAAATTTTACATCAAAAGGAAAAAATCAGGTAGTGATTTTTTGCCAAGATTTATTTTTAGTGAGTGATCTATCAGCTAAAAATTTAATTTGTTTTTTCTTTAATTTTATTGAAACCAAATAATTTAAAATAATTGTTGAAATTAAATAATTTTAAAGAAAACCACCTGACTCAAAAAACCTTCATTAAATAATCATTGTAGTGATTTCATTTCACTACACCAACACCAATAATTCAAATTTTCTGTGTTTAGCACGCAGGTTTCACTATCACAGGGCAATGCACCATAGTGAGGCTTGGGAAAAATGAGAAGTAGATCTTTTGTGGAAGAATGGTAACTGTAAAAGGAAGGATGAAAAAAGAAATGATGTAGTGCCTAGACCACAGGCATAGTCAAGGTAGTTTAGGGAGAGGGCAAGAGATTGAGGATAAGAAAACTGATTGCCTAAAAAGTCTTTATGCCTGCTTAAATTTTCAGAAAGTCCTCAGGTACCTCACAACTCCACATTTTCCAGTTCAAAGTTCACTACTACAGAGCCAGAGCACTACTACAAATTAGAAAACTCAGAGAAAAGTCTTGGCCACCAGATGTCACTAAAATTCCACATTCTACTTCAAGATGGTATTGCAAGCTTCTTCAAAACAATCAGCAGCATTAGTGTTCTAAGTAAGAGGAGGATAAAGTCTCTTTGATTCCTTCTTAATTTTAAAAGGAAAAAAAATGTGATGGGGAAAGAAAGGATGATGAAGAAAGGCAAGGTAGTTTTACAATATTACCTCACGCTATATGGGCCTTCACGAATTTGTTTCTAGCAAAATGTGGTCCAATGAACATGTTTAAATGAAATTAAACTTTAATAAAGTAGGTGCTCTAAAGTGGAATAACTTGTAAAAATAAATCTTTTATAAAAGTTCTCAGAAATTAATACATTTTATGGATAAAAATAAACCTATCCATTAAAGGAAATGTACCTTAGAGAATGAAATGTACTTGTTTATTTATCTACATAGCTCCTAATATCTTTTATAATTCATGTTCACTAAGTCTTGAAAAAATTAGCACTTGCTTAGTTATTCAAGAGTGGTGTATATTTATAGCACTTACTATATTTTATGTATCTTGAGAACTCATTTATTGGTGCACTACATTTATTACAGGTAAAAGTTAATTCATCACTATGCAAAGACTAGCAATTGGGACCAGAGTATTTTAAAGTTACTTGTGAACAACTTTGAGACTTTCCCTAATGAGCAAGTCCAATAGATTCAAAAGTGCCAGCCTTATGAAAACCAGCCTATAAAATGAAGAAAGATTACAGCAAGCCACCTGAATAAATGTGTAGAAATGACATATTTATGCACTTATTGATTGTGATAATAAATAAAAACATTATTTTGGCTAAGAAATAATAAAGAATATAAAAATCATTTGATGAGAATCTCACTTCCCTCTAATATATTGTGCAAAAATTTATCCTCTACAAATCTCTAAAAGAAAGACTGTCTACTGATAAATGGCATGTCATTAGTAATTGTAATTCATAGAATGTGAACAAAAGAAAATAGTTTTTTAAAAAGTTTTTTTACTCCAGTACTGAAAATGTTTCAAATTAAACCTTATTTGGGTGGAAAGTAAAAGTACACAGTGAAGTGATCTCTGACAAATTGCCAAAATACCTGGGTTATGAAAGGGCAGAAAGAAAGGCACTGCATGCTTGCTTTAAAAAAAAAAAAAAAAAAAAATGCTGGTGACGTTTTCAGTTAAATTGCTTACATGAAAAGATGATTACTGCTTAAAAAAAAAAACAGTATATAAAGTCAGGTCAGCATAAGCTTTTAGTGTAAATTTGTTGAATCTCTCTAAGAATGACATATAAGCAGTTTTACTTTTTCCCCACAATTCTGTTTTACAGTACTATATTCATATAGAAAGAGGAAGCTTGTTTTTGCTCTGATATTTTAAGAATAGCCATGTGATTTACAAAACTCATTTTGCTTATTGGTCACATACAGTATTCTTTATTAGTCATATACTTTCTCTCACAATAATCTTTTTACTAGAATCGTCAAAAGAAAAATCTACCTGCAGATAGTGTTACATTGATTTCCAATCTCTTTTGCATTCAGCTCAGGAAACTATTCTTTCATATTATGTTGCAGTATTTAGACATGGTTTTAAATAAATCCCCAAATATACTAAGTTTCTGCAACAAGCCAAGAAAATGAGACTGGGAGAGGGGCAGAGGAACGAAGCTCTGTAGAACAGTCATTTGCACAAGAGTCATGTAATCTTAATCTGATTTCCTTGCCATCACAATTCACATTATGGAACTGGAGGGATGTCTCTTCAAGGCAGTGATGGACTGGTAGATATGCCACTTGACAAGGTAACTGAAATTAAGGAAAAGCCCTTTACTGACATTAACAATGTTGCAAAGAAATGTTTTTAATCTCTGCTTTTATCTCAAAACCTCATATAAACACCTTTCCTCTAACCAGGCAGTACTGGAGGAAAAAAACAGTTTCCTAACTTCCTGCTATTTTCATACAGAATTATAAAAATGGTACAGACGTGACACGATAAAATTTTATTGTATTTTCTATTCCCTCTAACACTGAATCAGCATCTTGACCGTTTATTGTTGAAAAATAACTGCTCTCTTTTAAAGAGATGAGTTGATTAGCTTTTTTGAATAAGCCTTTTATTTTCCTAATAATCACTTTCATCGATGCCCAAATAGCTAGGGTTCCATCATTAAAGATTGTGACACATCTTTTCTAGTTCTCACCAAAACTTATTTCCTAGTGTAGTCTTGTGTTTTATATTTATGGTTTTTCAGGGATGACTAAAATAAGAAAAACTTCTCATTCATATATGACAGACATATGCCAAATAACAATTCAGACACCGCACGTCTGTGGTTCTGTCTGCAAAATGAAATATCCTCTAGAACGCATATAATAGGAACTGCTCTTCCATGTTGTTTCTGAATTATGTAATTTTCTCTTTGATAAAGCTTTTCCACTAGTTTCCTGATTGTTCTCTGTTTAAATTTATTAACATTGAGACTGTTTTCATAAGCTTCTCAGCAACAGTGTATTTGTTGTAGATTTGATATTTGAATCATCTACAAATTCAGACCCACATGTAACAGATTGCTTCCTGGTTGTCAGAGGCTAGCATGAGTTATTTCTGAGGATTATATCTGATAACATGACATAGAAAACATACACGGAAAAATGGACATAATCATTGAGATGCTAAAACATGCCTTAGTGTCCAAGTGATTTCTAGGGTGGGAACTCCAGTGACTGATCCAAAGTGAGGTCTTGTCCAGTCTTCAAACACTGAGTGGGCTGTGTGTGCCAGAGTTCAGAGACAGAAAACTGGCAACAGTATCTTTCTTATACTTCATTTTAAGGCATGCAACTCGATACTTCTGTTAATTTTGGACTCTTCTCCATCTTGCATGACAAGTTTTAGATGGAGATATATTATTTTACACTTGTTTAGGAAAAATAAAATTACCTAACTCAATTAACTTACCAGATGTGAAAAGTTTGACAGATATGCAAATATTTGACAGGCCACATGCTACTGACCAATGGTGAATAGAATGCAGGCCAAAAAAAAGTTCAACTATTCATCACTCATCTTCTTTATGTGGTTCAGCTGATGTTTTAAAAACATCACACTCACAGAATCTCTTGCACAGAACATACAGATTCTAATTCTGCTTTCACACTGAAGTTCTAATATTTACATTATGGGATTTTATGAATGATGGTATTATTACTATTTTCATCATTTTTCAGTGAGTCATTTTTGTGAATTGGGGATAAAAGACTACCAATCATAAAATGAAAATTTAATCAACATTAAATTAGGAAAGGACATGACTGAAGATGAACACCATGTTATCTTCGTGTTGGCTAAGGTAAATGGACCAACACAGTTCCTGTCGTGGACACATGCAACTATTGATTCTACACTAAGAACATAACACTGTTAAACACTTAATGTGATTTTTATAAAAATCATATATTACATTTAAAAATTGCAAAAAGTGAATTACATGCATAAAATTTGCAAAATATATGCAAAGTATGTGAAAAACGGGTATCAGTGTATTTTTCCCTCTGAAACTTCCTAAACTATTTATCAAAGATTACCATTCTTTTGGCAGCATTGCTCTAATCCAAAGGTTAGGGTTTTACCTTTTAGTAATAGTAAGGACATCGATGAGAGAACACAGAAGAGCACATTCTAATAAAATAATCTTTATTAAACAGTAAATATTATTTATACATATTTTTAAAAAGTGAGAAAAGTATTAAGAAAGTAGAAGAAACAAGATACTTTATTACCAAATGTCTTTTGTTAAAATGCCTGGCACATGGTTAAGCGCTCAATAAATGTTTACCAAATTGAAAGAAGTTTAAAATACTGATACATTATTTAAAACCAAGTTTTTTCTTAAACTCTTGCTCTAGCTTAACGTTGCTTTTATAATTAAAATCATGGTTTATTCTGCAACTTCTCCTAATTACTAAAAGGTCATAAAATGTCTCTTATTGGTTTTATAATTATTCTACTAGTTCTGGCTTCCCCTGAAATGCTTACATTTTCTAATGTTAGCTTGTTTCTGAACTCTAAGCACATTCTATTGTAACACTGTATTATTCCAATCAGTGGTCAGTACAGCAAAACTTTGTCTTTGTTAAACAAATGTTTTCCATTAAACTTTCTAGAATTAACTCATTGGTCTTATAAGCAGCACCCATCCAGAACAATGTTTCCTACAGGAAAATCCTGTCCAAATATATCACTTATCTCTGGTGTCACTCCTATATATTTGCCAGTTCCTATTACTCAGCCTCTTTGAAAGAATCATCTACTTTTTTCCCTCTTCTACCCTAGATATAATGTATAATATTTTCTTTTTTTTTTGGTTTTTCCCTTCTATAAATAAACACATACACTTAAAAGTGTTTATTTGTTAGAAAAAAAAAAAGTTTTTCAATCAGCGTGATTTATGTGGAAGCAAAATAATGAAGAATTTCCTCAACAATGAACTATGAATCCTTTAATATTCTTGAGTTGCTGAGAAGGCATATAATCACAAAATCTAACTTCAAAATCACAGATTTCAGAAATCATCTCATCTAATTGGTTCATTTTTCTGTGAAGAAATCGAGGATTAGAATTTAAATTCTTGCAAAGTAATATAAGTAGCAGTTGTCAAACTACAAAAAAAAAAAATAGGCTTTATAGTTTAAAAAGAAAATAAAACCTAACAAACAAAAAGCCGGGGGGAAAATCTTAACAAAACTATGTAAACTTCAGCACATTATTTATCTTTTGGGGCCGCAGTTGCTTCATTTTTTACAATAGCATAATAAAACTTTTATAATTATTATCTACTAGAGTGTTGATTGTATTATAGCTCATATATCATTATTCGGGAAGATAACTTTGGCTTTATTCATTAAACAAATATCTAGTGAGCACCCAATGTATATGCTAGGCATTGCCTTCAGCAGATAGCAAAGGACTAGCAATATCTAAGGCTCTGAATAACTATTTGTTCCCTTATTTATATTTTTAATAAAATATCTGTTGAATAATTAGGCTCTGTACAAAGCAATGGAAATACAATGAGAGTTACAGCCTCTCATTTTAGCTGTTTACAATCTAGTGGGAGAGATTAAATTAACAGTATATAAAGTGCTAAAAACTGAAATGAACAAGGTGCTCTGATAAATATTAACGAGAAGGTCCACTTAATCTGAGAGAAGGAAACTTTTAAAAATCCTTGAAGATGAAAAAGCAGCAGCCATGCAAAAGCTAGGGAAAGATTCTACAGATGAAAAAATGCAGAGAAAAAATGCTTGACTTGTTGAAATTTCCAGTTGTTAAACTTCATTTCAATCAGAATTCTTATCTTTCTACATTATCACACTGTGTAACAACAAAATCAAATTCTACAATTTTGTATGCTTGTCAATAAAGCAGAAGGCTAAGTAAACAGAGAATAAATACAAAGACTGCATAGTTGCACGTGTTGGGAGGACCAAACAATGTGTGAAAATGAGTGGAATTAAACCTAGCTGGTGATGAAAGCCAGATTATGAAATCTGGTCTTTATTTTGGAGGTAATGCAACACCACTGAAAGTTCTGAGCTTGGCAGACATGATGAAAGCTGTACTTTAAGGGAACTGTAATCTGTCACAAATATGTAAGAAATATTAAAGTAAAAAATAAGAAATTATTAAAATAAGTCTAGGCTTATGTTGAGAGTCTAAATACAGCAGCAGCTAAAATAAAAAACAATACTGTAGATATGCTACATCCCGACATGGCAAGAAGGGAAGATTTAGAGATTGTGAGACAGTGAATTCAATAAATTTGATATAAATTGTTACATTGTTTATACAACGCAGTTATCTTTATTCTTTTTCCTAATATTGTCATACATGAACATTCTTTATCTTCTCTCCAAGAGGTTTTAAAATACTAAATGAGCAACTTAAGAGGTAAAATTAAAAGATACAGTATGCATTAACACTCCTACTCTGTATTTAGATAAACAATACAGATTAAAGCCATCTTTGATTTGGAAATAAGTGCCAGCAAACGACAACCTTCGTACTGAAGATAATTAGTCAAAAAGGACTCTTCAAAAACCTACTGTACTTAAGAGGCAATATACTTTAGTAGTTACAAGGCTCTCAGGCTGTAATACCTGGGTTTAAATCTAGGCTCTATCATTAGCTGTCAAAATTGGAAAATTACTCAACCCAGTTTCCTGGTAAAATAAAGATAATGGTATCTACTACCTCATTTAGCTGATCACAGGATTGAATAAGTTAATGCACAAAATGTGCACAGAGGAGTAACCGGTATATAACAAGTACTCCAAATTTAGCTATTCTGTATCTTGCGCAAGACACAGGGGAAAAGACTGTGAAATAAATAAGAATCACCAGTTCTAGAAATTTATTACTTACGTAGCGAGGCAAAAGTAACTTATACAGTAACAACTGGAGAACAATTAAGTGTTGATACTAACCATTCCTACAGTAAAAGGCAAGAGATGAAAAAGATTAATGCAAACTTGTGCAACTAAGTGCTTCAAGGAAAACGATTTTCCTAAGTCGTCATTAATTTTACTTTTTTTGTTCAGAAAACATCAGACAAGTAACACAGTTGGAAGTGGACAGCAGTAATTCCTTTAATCCCTAAACTCAAATGTAATTTTGTATTTGAGATTTAGGGTTTCTAGTTTTCATCTGCTTACCAAAGAACACTTACTAAATGACTCACAAAAAAGAGAAATTAAATTTGGCAGTACTGGGAACAGAAATTAGAAGGTACCAAATTCTATGCCAGTGATTCTAACACAAGTAAGTCTGGAGTTTCTGGTTTAATATTATACTGTAATTATAACTTACAGTAACCATCACATTCGATTTTAATATTGTTTTACTGAAAGATTAGAAAGGTTCGAATTAGAAAAAATAAAGCTAAAAGGATTTAGTGCAGTCTGATACAATTCTGAAATATTTTCCTTCCAATTTTTAAGTTTTAAGAATATTCTATATTGTCCATTGATAAGTCATAAATCTATATGACTTAGCTGAAACCATATAGCAACTTAAAATTTCAATTCAATGTTTTTTGTTGTTGTTCTGACCACATAAAAGGATATTACCAAACCCTTCTGCAAAAGGCCTAAGGTAGTTCTTACCTTAAGATATCTAAACCCAGAGATTCAGATTTGAATTCAACATAAATTTAGGAGAATAACATATTAATGGATTATTTTATCTTTTACTTACAAATTTAGATACTCAATAAATATATGCCAAATAAAGAGAACCTAGATCCAGAAGCACTGCAGCTGTGCTATCTGCATTCAAATTGGCTATATCCAAAGATTATAAAGAGGGTTAGGAGCGGGGGGGGGAGGAAGGTGAGAGGGAGTGGTGTAAAGTAGATCACATATATAGTCCCATCAGAGGAAATGTTATATTTTTTTAAATCCTTCATCAGAAAAAGCAATATACAATCATTATTAAATAAACATCTTCTTAGGTTAGTTTTTATAAAGGTCTTGAGAAAATATTTAAAGTATTTTCCTTTTCACAGTTTTCACTTTCTCCAAAGCATGCCCATTGTTCATTAATCTTGTCAAAATGAAACTGATTTTTAATATTTCACTTGACAGTATTTCAGGTTTTATATTAATATCTGACATCTTTTTAAAAACAAACTTCACACATTAACGACTATCATTAACAGATTTCCTAGAGATCATTCCTAAGACTCTAGCCTAGGGACTCTGGGGAGGGCACAAGCATAGCTCTCATTTTTCAAAAGGTCGAGGTCCATCCCCCACAACCCAGATTAAGAACCAGTTAAGAAATGGGCATCTAAATTTGTACAAATAGATGCTAAGAAACATGTTAAGGTATGGTTTTCATTCATTTTTGTGATCTACTTGGCCATGAGCCATTTTGTTAAAACACAATGTTTCTGACTAATTTTTTTAAAAAATTAAAAGAATATTCTTTAAATCCCTTTCCGGTGCTATTAAAATTTCTTACTGAGACTAGGTAACTAGCATAAAAATGTTATCTTTCTGAAAACCCAGGAACATTTTCCCAATTTGTGTTTCCCATTTTTAAGTTGATTTAATAAATTAGAGATGTCTTTTTCTATTTGGTATTGTTAATAAGACACATGAATTTTTTTTGGCATTCTAGGTATTAATAAAACATCCAAATATAACTACTTAAGATTATTTAATTTTCACAAAAAAAGAATATTTTAATAATACCCTATTAGACTACTGCAAATCAGCCTACGGTAAATAAAGCCTAGGTGCCCCATGGTTTGACCACCCAATTACTATAATTACATGTAGAAATGCTGTATTCTTTACTATTTGCCTCCACAGACTTTCCAAATACCACCTGAACATACTGAAGCAAGAGACATAGGCTGAGTGAGGTGGGGCCTCTGCCATTCGCTAACATGAACAGAGCAATGGATGGTAGTAGAAGTAAAGTTCAATCTGCGCTGTTCTTCTGGACCTTCTCAGAGGCCTGACCAAGCTTTAAGCTTCGTGAACAAATTTCAGTTCTTCTATGTCTTCTTTCTCCAATCAAGAAGTATACATTTCCCCTTTAATAGTTTCTTGGTAGTCTTAGGACCCTCCTAGTATACCTCACTCTGACCTTGGAGGTTCTAAAATCCAGAAAAACTTAAAGTTAAAATTTTCCCCAAATCTGAGTTTGTTTGGGACCTACAAGTTCCTGCGTATCCATATATAAAACTCAGACAATATGATCAAAAAACAACCACTGAAGAGAAACATCAAAGACAAACTAGGCACAAAAGTCTTTCATATAGAATGTAAGCTTCTTTTGCTCATTCTTTCATCCATTCAGTTAAACACTAGGTCCTACAGTATGCCCAGCTGTGGGGATTCACAGGAAATAAAACACAGCTCCAATCCTCAAGAGATTTAGTCTATCAGGAAAATTTCAAATTTTTAAGGGTGATTAAAAGAACATGCAGAAATTTCAGCTTTGAGCATTACACAAATTCAAAAATTCAATACTGAAGATAGCTAAAGGCAAGTTCTGCCCATCCTGAGCATCTATAGTAATACTTCTGCAGTAACTGACATTAACAGCACAAAGAAACCAGATGGGAATAGTTTTTAATTTATCCTTTACTTAGGATACTTATCGATTACATAGTACAATGATACTTCCAACTTAAAGAAGAAAAACAAAATCTGGCTTTAAATCTAAACAATATACTATTCTTATAGCAGACGAAAGAGATTTCCCTCCTTTATCATGTTTTATTTTAGGACATACCAATTTGTACTCATAAGATGCATGGCATTTAAAAAAACAAAGAATTTTTTCCTCCTGCTTCCAAAATTCTTTTCAGCCGTCCTAGATGATCACGAGCAGAGTTAAAGGTAAATAGTTAACATGTACATCATCACATTTCCCAGTTGAATTTTTTTCCAAATGACATTTTGATAAATTAAAATCACAAACTAAATCCAGGATCAGCAAGTAGCTGGGAATTTAAGCTATGTAATTTGGCAACTTAACCTCGTAACTCAAACCTCGTAAAATCTATTAGAGGTTAAAAAAAATCCTATTAATTTTAATTTATGATGGTGGAGATGTAGATTTATGTGTATATGTAATATATATGTGCATATATATGTATATACATATATATGCACATATATATGTAATATATATATTGTATATATATGTATATGTATATATATATGCACATATATATGTAATATATATATTGCCCACATTATAAATGTGTTTTTTTCCCCCACCTTTTTGGTCACCTCATCCAAGATCAAGCAAGAAGAAAACAGTAATTCAATTAAAAGTTAGGAAATGGGCATGGCACAGCTTTTTAAAAATTTCAACAGTATGTTTCCTTTATATGATGTTACAATAAATACTCTATAAAACTGTTACTTGAAGCCTTAGATAAGAATAAGCTGTTCTGAAAACAGCACTTGACATTGCCCAAAACAGTTCAGAAAATATTGCAGATTCTTTAGACTACAGTAGATAACTTTGAAAAATGTTCTTCAAATTTTTAAAAGGCAAAGTAAATTTCTCTCCACCTGCTAAATTACTGGACTTTTTGCACAAGATTGTCATTCGAGTTTTCTAAGAAGGGTTGTTAAACATCTCTAAAATAAGCACTTTTTAAAACACTGTCATGAGATGCGTTTGTAAAATTATCCAGATCCAGATAAAAATGAGAAACTTGACAAGGGAAAACCTTGAACACTATTACTTCTTTTCCACCTGAAAAGTACACGTACAAGCTGAATATTTAACTCGGTAAAATGAGAATATTACCTGGTTTCTAAGGCACACCGTTTATAACATCTAAAGTGGGATTTATTTGATGAACTGCATTAAGCCCTCAGATATTTGCAGCAACTCAGGTAGAAAGAGGCAAGTATTCATGTTAGTCTGTAGTCAAAAAAGATATTTCAACTAAAATATGTCAATCCTCGCATCTGAAATCACTTAGACATTACTGATGCAGTATTTGGAAGTTTCTGTATACAATGACATACAGTGCTCAATGCTTTAGAGGGTTACTTAAACTCAGTACTCTTTTGTTCAACAATATCTCATTTCCACTATAAAGCTTGGTCTCCAGTTCCACTATCCAATGTCTGCCTTACATTATGTCGTATTTCATTAGTACCACATAAAGTGATTACGTTATAAAAGGCCTCTAGATCACTCGGTTCAAATGTAATAGCTGGTTTCATTGATGTTCCAGGAGCAAGAGAAGCCTCTCCAATAATTCTCAGGTTGATAAATTTGATTTTCCAAGTATTCTCCACAAAAGGGCAGCGGATGAGTCCAAAAATTTGTTCAAAAATGCCCAAACAAGTGTTTCCTCGGTGAACAGTCCCAGCAACTCCAATCATTACCAGACCATGGGGAGAAGAAGCACATTTCAGTCCACGGGAATCTAGGTTGGGACTGAGAAAAAGATATTCTTCTTTCACTAGTGACAGCAGACGAAGGCTCACAATTTCTGCTCCATGGTAGTCTATCACATTTTGTTCAGATGTGTTATAATAAAACCTAAGCTTGACATCATGCCAGAAGTGCTGTGGCCCCCATTCATCTTGAGGTGGTCCAAGAAAAGGATTCTGAGAATTAAGAAGTTCAAAGTACCAGTGACAGAATTCTTCTCCTAATCGTCGAAAATCAACTTTTTCAGCTTTTTTATCTTCTTTCTCCTGCTGGTTAAGATAAATAAATACAAAATAAAACCAAGATTAATTCTCATCTATTTTTCTAACCTGTTTCACAACAATGTTTTAATGTACTGATTATAGCAGAAGAGAAATGAACTATATGTAAACTCACTGAACCCATTATGCACAGTAAATTCTTTGTGTAAAAAGGAGAAAAATCATTTTAGAATTTCTCAGCTTAAGCAACTAAAAATTCAGCTAAGAAATTAAGGTTTAACAAAGCCTCTTAAAATAGCAGCATGAACAGTCAATAATTTACATAAGCATTTTCTCTTGATTGTGGCAATCGTTCACAGGTATGAAAAAAGGTCTGTCAAAGTCTTCAAACTGTATGCTTTAAATAAAAATACTTTGTGGCATATAAATCATAACACAGGAAGTTGACAATAATCATTTTTACTGTCTTCAAACATACTTCTAATATGATTGAAACAGGTTATTTACTATGACTGGATTAATTTTACACTATTATTTCTTTTATTTCAAAGAAAACGTTCTTGCAAAAATATACCTGATAGGCTAGATTTTTTATTCCAGAACATACTACCTTATTTACATGGTATCATATCTGTATTTATGAGCACCTGCTATTGAATATATTGGGTACTGTGCTGCTTGGCACTTAAGTGCTATTTTCCTTCTGTCTTCACAAGCTTTATGACAGATATCATTATGCCCATTTTCTAAAGAAAACGGGTTCAAAAAGGTCAAGTTATCTGCGCAAGTCAACACCTAGTATAAGGCATACCCTAATTTGAAGTCACATCTATATGATTTCAAAGTCAATGTCTTTTTCAGGACATTAAGAAAGCCCTTGGAAGATCCTTTCCTAATATGAAGGCAATATCACTGTAAAACACATTAATTCAAAGTATGTGGTATGTAGTTTAAAATGACCCAGAGGTTTATTCGATCAACATTTAAATTTTCATGACACTTAAAATGTGTAGTAGAGATATAAAAAAAAAAATTAGGAACAGACAATATCAGCTGGAGGAAATTATTAAAACAATAGTTTCTAGATAAAAAATCAAATATAAAAAATACTTAAGTTTCTTTCATAGAACTTTTGCAATTTAATGCCAGAGAAAGTTTTCAAAATGAGAAAGGGCTTACAATAGCATTCTTTTAAAGTAGGAAAAAATTAGAGAACTAGATGCTAAGTTCAAATTAAACTGATCCTGCAGTCTATCTATTCTCTTTAAAAATCCTATAGTCTTCATTTGATAGAGGATAAATACCTTTGCCCCCCTTACAAATCAATAGAATATTTTTTATACTTTACTGAATGTCAGACATATTATCTCTTAGGTGCTTTACTGGTCTTCCTTTAAAAATGCAAAAGATATAAATTAAAGCTAAAATGATAAAAAAAACAAAATATTAACCATGTTACCAAAGACCCTGGATTATCTAAAGAGTTTGAGACAGAACTATGATTCAGTATATAAGATCTATTTTACCTGCTGAAAGAGTCTAATGTCCTCAGAGGTCTTAACTGGTTCTGGTGTTTCCTTCAATTTCAGCTGTAACTGCTTTCTCCAGTAATCTTTTGCATGCTGAATAAGACTGTGTTTTTCAGTAGCTGGAGGTATAATAACCCCCTGTGATGCCAAATACTTAAATATAACATCTCGGTGGACTTTTTTACGTTTCAGCAGTTCTTCTACACTTTGACTATATGCTAATATTGCACGAATAGCATCTAGAAGGAAATTGTAAAGATTAATAGAAAATCATGAGTCACTTAAAAATTTGTCTAGGGTCAGCAGAAACTATATCAATATTTATAAACTCTTTATCATGGTACTATTGCTTTTGCATGAGGTGGTTATCATTTTTTAAAAAACAGGAAGTGGGTTGTCAGGCTTGGGGTTTAAAAAAATATTGTTTCAAAATTCCCCACCGAATATTCTCTTTCTTTCACTTCTCATAAGATATAGTAACATTTCAGCATTTTCTTCTAAAGAATGGTGTGTTTCAAGAAAAAATCTGAGACAGAAAAAATTTGTGTTTTTTTGCTAATAAGGCCAATGGACCTAAATTCAGTTATAATCCCTAAAAATGGTTGTAAAATTACAATACTTTAGATGTGTAAGGACTTTTAGTTCAATATCCTCACTCTACAGATAATGAAACTTAAAGGTACATGAGGTATCAACAATCATACTTCTAAGAAGTGGCAGAACCCTGACTTGTATTTTTATTTTTAACATGTGTGAGGTATACAGAATAGCAATAAAATGAACTCCCTTGTACACACCATGCAGAAAATTAATATCTTTGAGGTGGTCATTTTACCCCTCCCTAGCTATTCCTTCTCTTCCCACCCACCTCAAGGTAGCTATTATCCTAAATGTTACCATTCCTTTGCTTTTGTTTATAGTAGTACAGCATACTATATATCACTAAACAATATAGTTTGGTATTTTTGAACACTCTAAAAATTCACTCCGTCAATATATATAGTCTTCTGTAATCAGTTTTTCACTCAACATTGTTTCTGAGATCTACATGAGTATATGTAGCTCTAGTTGATTCATTTTCACTGCTGTACCATAGTTAATTATATGATTACATCGCAAGCTTATCCATCCTGTTTACAGGCTTTTACTGTGTGTGTCTAATTACAAACACTATTATTCTAATGCATGTCTCCCACTACACCACTACACAGAGGGTTAAGCAGTGTAAGCATTACATTGGGAGCTTGTTAAAAATATGTAATTTCTGCACCCTTCCCCGCAAAACAGCAACAACAACAAAACTACTGAATCAGAATTTTCATTTTAACAAGATCTTGAGGGATTCATAGGCACATTCAAGTGTGAGAAGCTCAGGTCTAGAATATGTGCGTAGAAGTAACTAAATCTTCCATTTTAGGAGATAATGTCAAACTTGTTTTCAAAGTGGGTAGTTCTAATTTACACTACTGCAGTAACTGTCAACAAATTTTTTTCACATGGTCACCAAAACTTGACGTTTATATATTTAGTTTTTTTTATCTATCTGGTACACGGAAAAGACTGTGTGTTTCGGTTTTTGTTTCGGTTTTCATTTCACTACTTTCTAAAGAGGTTATCTTTTCATGTTTATTGATTTATTTTTTCCCTCTGAGAAACACCACTTCAAATCATTTAACATATATGTACTGGGGAAGTTTCTTTTTCTTATTTGCTTTTAGAAACATCAATTAAATCCAGCATTTTGATCTAATACAATTTTAAATTCAGTAACCCTGACTTTAGAGGTGATTACCATGTAAAATACATGAATTCTGAAGAACTACATTAAATCTAAAACCAGTCTAAATTCTTAGGAATTTCTTCTAATGCTCATGGTTCGAAGTTTCAAATGATTTTCTTAAATGGTAAAAATATAAATTTGACTTAAGTAGATAGTTTTAAAAAAGCAGAATCTTTTGTAGAAAAGTCATACGCTAACATAGGGTGCTGGAATTTTCACATTTTAGAGTAAAATTCAGCGAGTTTAAACTAGTAGGTGATATAAAAAATGGAATCAACGCTTAAGTTACTCATTACATTTTTATACGGACTCATTACAACCAGGCTGAATATTAATAATCCTCGTAATTTATTCTACCGAAATGTTTGTTTGGCTCTGAAGAAATATATTCCTATAACACAATATCATCAAATCTCGATCAAAAAAAAAAGAAACGGAACCAAACTATATTTTTATTACAGTAGTCGTTTTATCTAGGAGACTGACACAAAAATGCTTATATCTCCTCTAAGCTTGAAGAAAAAAGCCTGAGCAGCAAACACTCCTCAGCTGATCGAAACAAAATGGAAAACACCCTGGCACCCCAGACATTTTTCTTTTTGGCCAGTTTTCTTAAAACGACTATTCACGTACTCTGATTCCTCGAAACAAGCATTTGCCAATAACATTACATGGATAAAACCTGGAAGCAGCGCTGTTTTCAGCAATCACCTCCTTCAGGTGCAGGGAGCAGCGGGGCGGCCCGAGGCTGCGTCGCGGCCCCAAGGCACCGGCGAGGCCCGAGATTCCCCAGCGTTCCGGGAGGGACTGAGAGCGAAGCCTCGAAGCTCCTCCGCTCCCACAGCCTGGGGCGTAGGTGAGGCCTGGGGAGGCGCAGCCGCCTTTGGGGAGAAGGGTCTATCCTTACCTTGGCGGTTCTCAGGCTGCACCAAACGGTTGGTAATGGTGTCGCATAGGGCTATGATCTCGCCGTTGTCTAGTAGGCCGAGCAGGTTACGACAGCCTTCTCTCTCTGGGTGGCTAAGGCCCGACATCTCGACCCCCAGAAAAGGGGGAGAGGACGACGCCAATAATGTCGCTCCTTTAGGCCCAAGGGGCCGGCGCCTTGGCAACAGGCACCGGAAGTGCTTTTCCTGTTCTTCGCCACCAAAGAGCCTTGGGTATTCCAGACCGCTGGGCGGAAGTGGTCGCCAATGAGGTCAATCAGGAAATGCGGTGTTCCATTTTGCCGTTCCGGGCAGGCCAGGATGGAGTGGAGTCCCACAGATCTCACTTTAGAGAGAAGGACCGCGTTTACACCGATAACATAGACCATCCACAAGGGAGTTGGTAGCGGGAAGCGAAACTTTGAACTCTTCGGGAGTCCCGCCTCCAAAAGAACACCTGGGAGAGCTGCGCAATTGCAGGTGCGTGGAAAGCGGGCGCCGGCCCTCAGGCGATGGCGAGCTCCCGTGATGCCGCGGGGCCGGCCAATGGAGGCCCGTCGGTCCCGCCTGCCGGCACGGCCCCCGGGACCACGTGAAAGTCTTTGGCCATTTCTGAGCTGGGTGTGCTTATAGTTTGATATTCTTAAATTACATATAACTTACTTAAAATAAGTTGGTTTCACCTGTCCTACGTCAAGCCTGCCCGCCTCTCAGCTGACTTTCAAAGATAGGCTATTGCTTCCATTCCTGTCCTCGCGAGCTTGGTCGTAGGCGGGGCGGTATCGGGTAGTAGTTTAAAGTTGGAGACTCCGGAAGCCGGATTATCTGAGTTTCACTACTCCATTTACTAACGGTGCGGTGGGGCAAGCTCTTTAGCCTTTTTGTCCCTCAGTTTCCTATCTCGAAATGGATCTAGTAGAGATGCTTACCTCATAGGGTTGTTGGTGAAGGGTGGGGAGATGAAGAACAATCCCTGGCCCAAGAAAGAGTTCAGTAAATATTAGCTGTTATTATTACTAATAGTATGACAGCAACACACATTCACGAGAGGGAAACAGTCATGCTCTGCTGGACCAAGCCCGGATTAGGAATCATACTTAAAGCGCTTGCCTCTATATCCTTTCATTTTTTAGCCGGTTTGGTAATATTTAATTAGGATGTTGCCAGTAGCTGAAATGTATACATCTGTATATCCGGTTAGCAAATTTAACATTAAAAAAAAATTAGCCATAAAATATGCTGTAAATATAGTATTTAAAACAGGCATTCAAAGCATGGTTAATATAATTTGCCAGTGGAGATTATTTGGGGTATTTTACTAAACAGATATCAATTCTACATTTTTCATTAAGCATTAAGTGCTTACTACGCTAGGTATTGAAGATTGAGAGAAATGGCAGACTTTCTTCAAGAAGCTCTTGGGAGTTTGGCAAGTAAAGAGATGACAAGTAAGTGTTCATAATGCTGGTGTGGGACTACATGGAAGGCATGCCCAACTTTTACATTCATTCTTTCAAAAAATGTAAGTACTTGCCAGGCTCTGTTCTTTATGCTGTGAACAAGTCAAGGCACTTGCATTCTGGTGGGAAGAAACAGACAAACTACTGTGTCGGGAAATGGAGGAAAATACATCAAAAGGAGGATGATGAGGAGGATGTTATTTTATACTACTGTCAAGAAAGTCTTCTCTAAGCAACATTGAAAGACCTGAAGAAAATGAGAGCATGAACCACAGAAGAAACCTAGGAAAAAGCAACAGTAGAGGTTATGAGGAAAGGATGGAGTGCTTGGCATGTAGGAAGGAGGTGGAGAGTCTGGAGGAGCTTATGCAAGGAAGAGGCAATGAGCAATAAAATTAGAGTTGTAATCAAGATTGATCTAGAGCAGGGTTCCTGAACAAGAGCGCTATAAACATTTTGGACAGGATAATTCTTTGTTGTGGGGGCCGTCCTATGCATTGTAGGATGCCAGTAGCACCTCTTCCCCCATTTGTATATACCAAAAATTTCTCCAATTTTCCACCATTTTCCTGGGTGGAAAAATCATCCCCAATTGAGAACCGCTGATATAGAAACACCTGTCCAAGTGCTTTCTGAGAGGATGAAAATGTTCTGTATCAGTGCTGTCCAGTACATCATCCACCAGCCACATGTGGCTATTGAGCTCTTGTGATGTGGTTGAGGAACTCAAATTTTATTTGAATTTTAATTAAATTTTAATAGCTGTGTGTGGCTGGTGGCTACCGTATTAATGTAGATCTAGAGCCTGGTAGGCCATTATGGACTTTGGCTTTTATCTTTTATCTCTGTCTTCATTTCCTGTTATTCTCTCTCTCACTGCAGACTAGTCACAGTGCTGTTTGTTCCTTAAACTTGCCGTGTAGGTCCCTTTGCTTTTGCTATTCTGCCTGGCACAGCTTTCCCTCAGACATTTAAATGGTTCTCTTTCCCTTCCTTTATTCGGGTCCTTGCTCAAAAATCACCTTATCAAAGAGTCCTTCCCCTATCATCATTTAAAATGATCACTAACAATGCCATGCTTATTTAAACCTTCCCTACCCTACTTAAGTTTTCTTTGTAGCACTTATATGATACTATATGTTTGCTGCCCTACAGTAAAATGTGAGTTTTGTGAGCCAAGGATTTTTATCTTTTATTTTTATTGTCTATTACAGAACCTGGCACATAGTACGAAATATTTGTTGAATAAATGAATGTATTGTAAAGCCATTGGAGGATTTTAAACTGAAGAATGCCATGGTCTAACTTGTTTCAAACAAGACCATTTTGAGGTGCTTCCTGGTGTGAAGAACAGTCTGGAGAAGGGCAAAAGTAGAGGCAGAGGACCCAATTAGGAGACTAGTATTATAGTCCAATGGAGATAAGATGGTAGATCGATTTAGAGTGGAGGATATGATAAGGAGTCAGGGATGACTTAAAGGTTTTGGTTCGTGCAAGTGGAGCATTTACTGAGAGGAGGAAGACGAGGAGAAGTAATGGATAAATCAGTTTTCAAGAGAGAAAGTGGTGATCCCCAAGGATTAGGCATAGAATGAGGGGTGGGACAGAAAGGGAGTGAAGAATTACAAGTAAAGGGAGCAGTCATGAATAATGCATGGAATAAAACAGCAGGGCTGTTTTTGGCTGGAGCCGAAGACAGTACAGGAGCCATTACGTGAAATTTAATAAAATTATAACAGTAAGGGCTCGGCACCAGGCCCCCTCCACAGACTTAATTCTTATAACCTTGCAAGAACAACTTTTAATAGATGTGGAAATCTGAGTTCAGTAGGATGCACTTAATTGCTTAAGGATTTACAAGCATAAAACTATCATGTTGGAATTTGAATACAAATGATCCCCACACCTCTTTGAGCTGTTTCCATTAAATCATATTCTGGTAGTTTCACTTATTGAATGCTTTTTGAGGAAAAAAAAGTTTTCTAGATTGAAGTGGTTTGAAGTATTAGATCTTAATATTAAAATATACATTTACCGATCTTCAAAGTCCTGAGAGAGGGAGAGGAGGAAGATGGCGGACTAGGTAAAAGCAGGGTTTGTCTCTTCCCAGGACTGCATTAAAATTACAACCAAATTATAAAATAATCAACATGGAGAATCACCTGATGTCCAGCTGATTATAACACCTACATCTGATAATGTAAAGGAGCCACATCAAAACCGGTAGGAGGAGCAAAGTCCTAAATTGGGCTGGACCCGCACCCTCGGGTGGTGGAGGATCACTAATAGGGAGAGAGAGAGGTTGCAGAGGCTCTCCTGAAGGAGAGCGGTGTCCTGGTCACATTTGGGGGCTCCCCAGCCCAGGGAAGAGGAAATTCCAATAACTCTGTAGAAACTAGAGGAGATTCTGGCTTTCTCGGTGAGCCGGAAGGAGACTAAGCCCCTAGACTTCCCTTTGAAGGACCTATGCAAAGGTTTTCTGACTTGTGGACACTTGCCCGGGACATCAGCTGTGGGTCTGAGGCTTGTGTGGGATTCATTCTGAAAAAGTCTCCATTACCTAGAGTCAGAAAGAGGGCTGGAAAGGCAGCCACCATTGTGCTTTGGTCCGCCCGCCCCTTCCCCGCCACAGACCACACCAGCTTGATTGTGCAGACCCCTCCCACAGAGCCATTAGGAGAAGCTGGTCTGAGGGGGATCAGCCTGTCCCACCTAACCTGTAGACTGCCTGGGGAAGTTGTTTATGGTTGGCTGCCAAGCCCTGAGCTGAGTGATTCAGAGTGAAGTACTCACAGCAGGGCGGCCATTGTTGTGAGCAGCGTTTTTAATCCCAGCAACAGTGGCCAGCCAGCACAGTGAGCCCCATTTCAGAGATAAGAGTCAAGCAGATCACTGCTGCCAACACAAACTTGGGCAGATATCGAGGACTTGTGAGCCAGTCCCAAACAGCAGTTGGTCTTGCTGTGATCTGGATCATCTGCAGGAACTTACAACAGTTAACAAATTTCTGGCAAGACAGGCTGTTTTGATCTGACAGCCACTGTCTCTCTGAGACCCCACACACCCAACCAGCAGGTATTATTGGCTTGCGGCCAAGCTCAGCTCCAAGTGATTCAGAACCAAGTGTTCACAGTGAGATAGCCATTGTTGTGAGTGGCTTTTCCAATCACAGCAAAAGCAGCCAGCCCTGTAAGCTACATTTCCATTCCCGGCAGGTGACGGTGCTGTGAGCCACACTTCAGCAGTAGGGATAGGCAGATCACTGCTGCCATCAGGAACTTGGGCAGATATCGAGGGCCTGTGGGCCAGTCTCAGATAGCAACTGGTCTTGCTGTGACCTAGGTCTTATGTGGGAACTCACAACACTTACCAAATTTGCAGCAAGACTGAGGATGTACTGATCTGACTGCCAGTGTCTCTCTAACACTCCACCCCAACCCGACCTGCAGACTACCCGGGGCACTATTATTAGCTTGCTACCAAGCTCAGCTCCAAATGATTCAGGACCAAGTGTTCACACTGGGCAGCCATCACTGTGAGTGGCCTTTCCACTCGCAGCAAAAGCTGCAAGCCCTGTAAGCTACATTTCAGTTCCCAGTGGGTGACGAATGCTATGAGCCGCATTTCAGTGGAAAACATGGAGAGTGAGAGACAGCCTCAGATCTCTCTCCTTGAAATGACAATAAGCTGAACATCTAAAACGCAACAAAAAACACCCAAACTGCACACCATCACTTCTGAGCCTGGGATCTGCACATGAGAGCTACCACAGGTACTTTAAGGCATTATATAAAGCAGGGATCCAAGAGGCTTAGACACCACCTACTGGAAACCAAAAGAAAAGCACCTTCTTTGCAACAAACTACAGTCAGACCTTTATATAATAAACCTTCTTTCGGGAAAACAGCAATAATACACTTCTATTAATGCCTACGTGGAGAAATAGTCCATTAAACACCATGAACAACCAAGGTGACAAGGCATCTCAGAAAGAGAAAAATCTCCAGAAAATAAGCTTACAGACATAGAAATATGTGACTTAAGTGACAGAGAATTTAGGATGATACTTCTGAAAAAACTCAATGAGATCAAAAACAAATCATGTCAACAATTTCAGGAATTGAAGAAACAACTAGAAGAGCAGAGCAAGGAGATTGAAACCCTCAAAAAGAACCAAATAGAACGTCTGGTGATGAAGAACTCACTGCAAGAGTTGAAAAATGAAATAGCAAGATTGGGAAATAGAGTTGACCAAAAGGAGGAAAGGATCAGTGATATCGAAGACAGAAATCTAGAAATGCATCAGAAGGAAGAGAACGAAACCGAGGAATGAAAAATAATGAAAGAGAAATATAAGAACTAGCTGATACCATCAGGAGAGGAAACATAATAATAATTCGCATTATCAAAGGCGAGGAAAAGGAGCAGGGACTAGAGAGCATTCTCAGACAAATAGTGGACGAGAATTTCCAAAATCTAAGGAATGAGCTGGAGCTTGGAATTCAAGAAGTCAACAGAACACCCAATTATCTCAACGCAAAAAGGCCTTCACCAAGACACATTGTATTAAAGTTATCAAAAATCAGTGACAAAGATAGAATTCTCAAGGCAGCCAGGGAAAAGAAAATGGTAACATATAAAGGTAAACCTATTGGATTATCCTCAGACTTCTCAGTACCAATCTTATAAGCCAGAAAGGAATGGAATCAAATATTTAAACTATCAAGTCAAAGGAACTGCCAGCCGAGAATAATGTATCCAGCTAAGCTCTTTAGATATGAAGGAGAAATTAAGATCTTTCCAGACATACAAAAATTGAGGGAATTCTCCAATACAATACCTGCACTACAGGGAATACTGAAAGGGGTCAGCTCACCTAAAACAAAATGACAACAACAACAAAAATACATAATTAGGAGTAAAGTGACTATCAGGCAAATAGAAGCAGAGGAGTGCAGCCCTTACTAAGAACAGGGCGTTATGAGCTTAAATAATAAGATGAGAATTGTTATAACAAGATAGTAATGAACATTCAGCATACATAGGGACAAACAGACAACAATGACTAAGAAGGGGAGGATTCAAAGATCCAAATTTGCAAAGGGGAATGGAGATAAGGCAGATGCAGAAGACTGTATGTATGTATATTACTATCTTTTTCATAATTGTAATGGTAACCACACACCAAAGATTCAGAACTGAAGTATATAACATAAAACAAGAAGAACCAGAGGCAAAACCCACAGAAGCCAACCAAAATAAAGAAAACAAACACCAGGACAGGGAAGCAATGGAAACATCGAGCTACCAGAAAACAAAAAGTAAAATGGCTATAAGAAGACCTCATATTTCAATAATCACCCTAAATGTAAATGGACTGATCTCACCAATAAAAAGGCACAAAGCTGCATAATGGATCAAAAAACAAAACCCAACCATATGCTGCTTCCAGGAGACACATCTTAGCTCCAAAGACAAATACAGACTCAAAGTGAATGGGTGAAAAATGTTTCAAGCAAATGGCATTCAGAGAAAAGCGAGAGTAGCGGTACTAATATCGGACAAAAGAGAGTTCAAAAATAAAAAAGATAAAGATACTGAGAGACACTTCATAATGAGAAAGGGAATCATGCACCAAGACAACATAACAATTATTAATATCTATGCTCCCAATCAGGGAGCTCTGAAATATGAATGTAAAGCAATTACTAACAGAACTAAAAGGAGAAACAGACCAAAACAATATCGTAGTAGGGGATCTAAATACTCCACTGCCGGACATGGACAGATCATCCAAACAAAATCAATAAGGAAATAATATCCTTAAATGACATATTAGACCAACTGGACATAACTGATGTTTACAGAGCCTTCCATCTCAAAATGGCTGCTTATACATCCTTCTCTAGTGCAAATGGAACATTCTCAAGAATCGACCACATACTGGGACACAGAGATAGCCTCAACAAATACAAGAGGGTTGAAACCATACCAGCCATTTTCTCTGATCATAATGCTTTGAAACTAGAGATCAACTGCAAAAAGAAAGCAGGAAGAACCACAAATACATGGAGATTAAACAACATCCTACTGAAGAATAACTGGGTCAGAGAAGAAATAAAAAGAGATCTAGAGATACGTAGAAACGAATAATAATGATAGTACAACATATCAAAACTTTTGGGACACTGCAAAAACGGTCAAAAGAGGAAAGTTCACATCATTACAGGCCTATCTCCAAAAACAAGAACGAGCCCAAATAAACAACCTAATGCTTCATCTTAAAAAACTAGAAAAGGAAGAACAAATGAAGCCTAAAGTCGGCAGAAGGAAAGAAATCATCAAAATTAGAGCAGAAATAAATGAAATTGAAAACACAAAAAACAATAGAAAAAATAAATGCAACAAAGAGCTGGTTCTTTGAGAAGGTTAATAAAATCGACAAACCCCTGGCTAGATTCACTATAGAAAAAAGAGAAAGGACACAAATAAACAAAATCATAGATGAAAGACGGGAAATTACAACTGATATCACAGAAATACAAAGGATCATACAAGAATACTATGAAAAAGTATATAACACCAAATTTAATAACCTAGAAGAAATGGACCACGACTTAGAAAAATACAACCTTCTTAGACTGAATCAAAAGAAGTGGAAAATCTAAATAGACTGATCAGCAGCATGGAAATTGAAACAATCATCAAAAGACTACGAAAGTAAAAGTCCAAGACTAGATGGCTTCACCAGTGAATTCTACCAAACATTCAAAGAACATTTAATACTTATTCTCCTCAAACTCTTCCAAAATATGGAAGAGGAGGCAATACTTCCCAACTCATTTCATGAGGCCAATATTACTTCGATACCGAAACCTGGTAAAGATAATACAAAAAAAGAAAACTACAGACCAGTATCTCTCATGAACACACATGCAAAAATCCTAAATAAGATACTAGCAAACCGAATACAGCAATATGTTGAAAAGATTATACACCATGATCAAGTGGGCTTCATCCCAGGGGCATAGGGATGGTTCAATATACGCAAATCGATTAATATGATACATCACAAACAAATTAAAAAATAAGAATCAGATGATCGTATTAATACATGCAGAAAAAGCCTTCAATAAGATACAGCATCCATTTATGATCAAAACACTTCACAAAATCATTATAGAAGGAAAATAACATAATCAACACCATATATGACAAACTCTCAGCCAACATTATACTTAATGGTGAAAAACTAAAAACCTTCCGTCTAAGATCAACAACAAGACAAGGCTGTCCATTCTTGCCACTTTTATTCAATATAACATTGGAGGTGCTATCGCGTGCAGTTAGACAAGCGAAAGATATAAAAGGCATCCAAATAGGAAACGAATAAGTCAAACTGTTTCTATTTGCAGATGACTTGATTCTCTATATAGAAAACCCTAAAGACTCCACAAGAACACCACTAGAAACAATAAGCAAATACAGTAAAGTTTCTGGTTACAATATCAACGTTCAAAAATCCATAGCATTCTTATATTCTAACAACGAAGTGTCAGAAAAAGAAGTGGAAAAAATAATTCCTTTCACAATTGCAACAAAAAGAATAAAATACTTAGAAATAATTTTAACGAAATGTGAAGGACCTATATAATGACAACTACAAAACTCTATTAAATGAAATCAAATCATCCAAAGAAATGGAAAGATATTCCGTGTTCTTGGATTGGAAGAATCAACATAGTTAAAATGACCATATTACCTACAGCATTCTACAGATTTAATGCAATCTCCATTGAAATCCCATCGGCATTTTTTAAAGAAAAAGAACAACAAATCATCAGATTCATATGGAAGCACGAAAGACCCCAAACTGCCAAAGCCATCCTGAGAAAAAGGAATGAGGCTGGAAGCATCACTCTGACCACTTCAAATTATACTAAAGTGACAGTAATCAAAACAGCATGGTACTGGCAGCAAAACAGACAAACGGACCAGTGGATCAGAACTGAGAGTCCAGAAGCAGACCCATATTTATATGGGCAAACAATTTTTGACAAAGAAGCCAAAAACATACAGTGGAGAAAGGAAAGCCTCTTTAATAAATGGTGCTAGGAAAACTAGAAAGCTACCTGCAAAAGAACAAAAGTAGACTGTTGTCTATCACCACACAGCAAAATTAACTCAAAATGGATTAAGGACCTCAATATAAAACCTGAAACAATAAAATGCATGGAAGGAAACAGGAACGAAACTCAAGGACATTGGACTTAAAGTGGATTTTATGAATTTGACCTCAAAGGCAAGGGAAATGAAAGCAAAAATAAATGAATGGGACTACATCAAACTAAAAAGCTTCTGCACAGGAAAGTCATCAACAAGGTAAAGAGACAACCATCTGAATGGGAAAATATATTTGCAAGCAATGCCTCTGATAAGGGCCTAAGATCCAAAATATACAAAGAACTCATATGACTCAATAACAACAAAAAAAACAAACAATCCAATCAAAAAATGGGCCTAAGATCTGAACGGCTTCTTCTCCCCAGAGGACATACAAATGGCCAACAAACATGAAAAGATGCTCAACATCACTATTAGAGAAATGCAAATCAAAACCACAATGATATACCATC
This sequence comes from Pteropus medius, assembly GCF_902729225.1. Classification (NCBI taxonomy): domain Eukaryota; kingdom Metazoa; phylum Chordata; class Mammalia; order Chiroptera; family Pteropodidae; genus Pteropus; species Pteropus medius. The sequence goes on from NW_024347791.1 coordinate 25,365,757, forward strand.
TCGCACTTGTTAGAATGGCTATAATCGACAGGACAAGTAATAAATGCTGGAGAGGATGCGGAGAAAAAGGAGCCTTCATACACTGCTGGTGGGACTGCAAAGTGGAAAACAGTATGGAAAACAGTATGGAGGCTCCTCAAAAAACTAAGAATTGATCTACCATATGATCCAGCAATCCCTCTACTGGGTATTTACCTCAAAGACTTAAAAAATCATATCCATAAAGATATTTGCACACCAGTGTTCATAGCAGTATTATTCACAGTGACCAGGACATGGAAGTAACCGAAATGTCCTATGATAGATAATTGGCTAAAGAAGCTGTGGTACAAACATACGAAGGAATATTACTCAGCCATAACAAAAGATGAAATACAGCCATTTGCGACAACATGGATGGAACTCGAGATAATTATGTTAAGTGAAATAAGCCAGACAGAATAAGTTGAAAATCACATGATATCACTTGTATGTGAGATATAAACCTAAAAGCAACAAACAAACAGGAGAAACAAACAGACTCATGGACAAAGACTACAAGTCTAGTGGTTACCAGAGGAACCAGAGGGTGGGGGGTGGGTAGATGGAGTAAAGGAGGTCAAATATAGTGGGGTATGGGTAGGGTGAAGTGGGTAAAGGGGATCAAATATATGGTAGCTTCAGAAAACTGGATTTGGGTGGTAAACACACAATAGAATATACAGATGTTAAATTATTACACCTGAAAATTATATAATTGTATTAACCAATGTTACCCCAATAAACTTAATTTAGAAAAAAACATACACACACACACACACACACACACACATTTATCCAAAAGCAGTTAATTTAAGTAATTATTAATAGGGGACTTTAACTATTTTGGAAACTGAGTTTCTATGAAGGCTCTATGAATTTAAGGGGAAATAGTTTACCTTCTAGGGAAATACGAAGAACCTTGTTGCTTTAGGTATGTGGTTTTTCTAACCTTAGCGTGTATCAGAATCAGTTGGACTTGTCACAAGACAGATGGGTGCCCCACCTTACCAAAATTTAGCATTTCTAACGAGTTCTCAGGTGACCCGATTCTGCTGAGGAGACCACGCTGTAAGAATTACTGCTGGTAGGAGAGAATAAAACATCAATCAGCTATGTCTGTGGCAGACTTCATCTTTTGTCTCTGAAATCACTAATCCTCAGGCAAGTCTGGCCCTCTCAACTTGGACATATTAGATCTACTCATACTCTACATTTGTTGGCAGAGTGGTTTTAGGATACATCTGATTTTTCAATTCCACCTCTCTACTTATTAGCTGTGTGACTTCAAGTTATTTCAGCTTTCTGAGCCTTGGTTTCTAAAAAGCAATGTTCTTACAATGTTTTAACAATTAGGGGTTACACATATAAAGTAGATGGTGCACAGTAATTAGTAAAACGAGAAGCCATTTCTTCTCCAGTGTGCAGCACCCTTAATAAGGCATGAACCTCCTAGCCATTTGTTTTTATTCATGTAGAATTGGATTGCTTCTATATCAAATCTTGATATATAGCTAAAACTTCTATGTCTGCTATCAGTTGATTTTTGAAATTGGTATAGATCTTATGCTATGAAACGCAACTTAATTTATCTTGGAAGCCTACTTAGTAATATTTAATTGCTTCCCAGAATACCTCATTTCTGAAAAATGGAAAGTCACCCCAATAATTTTATCTAAATACCTCAATACATTTAAGTCGAAGATCATATGATCATAAATTATATACTTTAAATTCTAGATCTCGGCTCTAGAATGCTTCAATAACTTAGTGTTTTTCAAAGTGTGTAATATGTGCAAATAACTATTTAACACAGTATCTTTTCTTTCATTTGCAGTGCTATCTGATCACATCAAAGAGGTTCTTTTTCTACATCAGCCCCATTTTTTCCAGTTCCAGACCAGCAAATAGTATAGGGCTTTTTCTTTTTTTAGTGAACAAAAAAGTAGGAGCCTTCATGCCCAAGGACCTTTTAGATACGAATTGACTTAGACATTTTCCCATTGAAATATTTTTGTAGGTAGTAATTTTCATCATTTACATCTTATTTCCAAGTGACTTCATCATCTAAGTTCCACCAGAGGTTATCTTTGAAGAATTACCAACGAGGATAAATCCATCCAGTCTTGCTTTTTGAGAGTTCTCATATTTGTCTTCCACCTGCTGAATTTGCAGAGTGCGCTATCTCACACTGAAACCATTTACCTGAAATGGCTTTAGTAACCACCATTCTGTCAATGTGTAATTCCTGCATATGGACATTAGTAAAAATAATTTCTAAAAAGGTCTATTTTATATAAACTTTTAGATTTTTCCTTTTTTCTATATTCTTTTTAAAATCACTCAGTAATCAGAATATGGTAATATTAACTGGAATACCTTTCCCTTGAGACATAATAGAAATTTCTTATTTAACATATACCTTAAGCCTGATCATTCCTTTTGAAGCATTGCTACATAAAACTGAACACGTCTTTACCAACAAGGACGTTTTATTGAACAAATCTATGTACAGTACAAAAAATTTCTTGAAATGAGACACTATTGTTGATTTATTGCAGTTCAATGGCTCAGTTTTAATTTGTACTCTTATAAAATGCAAAGTAAAATAATTTAATGTTCAACAAGGAAGCACAAATTTCCTTTCTTGCTGAATCTGTAATCTTTCACATATTAACAATTCCAAAATGCATATGCAGCATTTAGTCATTCTGAAAAGGTGTTTTACAGTACCAAATAAATTAAAAAATAAACACTATCATCCCTTTTAGGTTTCTCATCCATACAACAGTTTATACCAAACATGAAAGGAGTACGGCTGAACCTTCAAGTGTGATTTGAGAAGAATAACAAGTTCAATGTTATAAATTATCTATTCATATAATTGGTGGTTTAAAAAACGAATATGGCTAAAGCCCAAAGTACCAGTGTCCTTGTCCACGGAGAGTCCCCCTTTCTACCTCCTTTCATAATATTGAGCAGCAAAAATTCAGATTTGCTATTTTCTTGACCTTACTGAAACATAGCAGAAAGTTATTAATCTTTTGAAGAAAATTTTTATTTAAAAACAAACAATTGAAACTTGGCCCATGTAAGATAAAAATATCCTCAAAATAGAAGGAGCAGAAAAGAAAAAAAAAAAAATCTGAAGAAGAAAGCTTCCTTTTCTTCTGAATCCCAAATTAGAACTGTTGGAAGTTTATGCACCCTCTAAAAGCAAAATGATTTAAGTTCATGTCTTATAAAACATACATAAAATGTACACATTCTTTCAATAGCAATTATTTGAGAAGTATATAAACAGGTTAGAACAGTGTGGTCAAATAGAATTTTATAAACCATTCCTTGACTTAGTTATGTATAAACTGATTTGACCTCAGTCCTTCAGAAAGTTTTCCCTTAGCAACACAAAAGTAGAAATAAAACCTCAAATTAAAGACAAAAAATAGCAAGCGGAACGTTTAAAACATCTTAGTATGAACTGCAAAACAAATGAAAATAATTTACAGAGATGGATTTATGTTGATCGTTACAGCTTACAAAAAGAGTTAAAAATGTGATAAAATGTTAAGTTGTAATTTTAAACTTCTGAAAAATATACAAAGCAGAAATTATATTTCAAAAAAAACTTAATTGTTCAAATGAACTAGTTTCCAAACAGACTTTTTATTACATGATGAATATTAGACCGAACTGAAATAGAACTCACTCATGTTATATTTTTAGTATCAGGAAATATGGAAACTTTTTTAAGTTGATCTGAAAGAATTTAAAAATCTGATTGTGTTTATTTAAATATAAATCCCACAGCCTAATGTAGGCTACATAAAAAAACAAAAACCTACATTTGATTGGAATGGATTTATGACTATCAATTGCATAGTAATGAATGTCCATGATAAATAAACGTGGGAACTCTTTTTTTAGATCTTTAATCTATCATGACCTGCAAATCCTAATTTAATAAAGCCTGAATGCTACCCTGGAAGAAATGTCCCACTTTCTTGGTAACTTCATTCAAGAAGCTTTAATATCCAAAAATTTATAATAGCAGGGTCTGATAAGATTATCTGCTTTGAACAAAAATGTATAAGTTGGAATAACCGGAATATTTATTGACATTGGTACATTAGTAGCTCAGTTTTTGAAGAATTTGCCTTTGCATTTTTGTTCATTTTATCCCTGCTATAGATCAACACATTAGGTAAAAGGAAGCCTTTAGGCTTCCTCTTTTAGAGAATGTACAAGTGGAACATATCTGAGGGTATTTTAAAAAACATTTTAACAATTGGCTGTTAAAATCTTTCTTAGGAAAATTACTGGTCGTCAAGGAAAATAAATGCATCAATATATCTTATTGTGTTGCTGTGCAATTTTTTTTGTGTAACTATTTCCTTTTATATATATAGAAAAATTACTGTTCAGACCAAATTCATTACTAATAAATAAGAAAGCATGAGAAGTATGGCTTATTTTATAATTAGCTCTCCTAAGTGAATAAGACCAATGAATTCTTCACCTGATTCTTAGCTTACATATTTTTTTACAGCCAGTTATTTTTATAGGACTATACTTAGATAACTCACATTAATGTCTAAGGGACCTTACTATGAATCATCAAGCAATGTCCTAATGCTACTCTATATACAAATAGAAATATCCCAGTGTGCTTATACCATTATTCACATTGAGGAATTTGCAATTCAGTGTTTTTTTTTCAACCAGATAGCCTTTAATGATCTTAGATTCCTCATATCCTTCCCCAAAGTTATTGATGGTACTTCTTCTATTTAACTGGCACTGTTTGCCTTTTAAATATAACTCATTGGTATGACAAAAATAGAAAGTGGAAGGTTCTATCAAAGCATTGTTATTTTGTTTTCTTTAGTTTTTTAATTTTCAATGCTGGCATGCTATTCATTGAACTTTGTCTACTCAAACATCTGGAAACAAGTTACAATCTTTTAAAGGTTAGTATGATGATATGTCAAGTTTTATTTTCATGTATCCATTTTTAAATGATAATAAACCAAATAGCAGTGATTCCTTAAACCATGTTTGACCAAATGGGAGGACATAATTCGATTATGCATGACAAGAAAACAAATCTCATTTGTAGAATACTTTAAGTTGTTTATTGTAACCAACCCCTCCCTTTTTTTTTTTTAAATAATGGGTTAACTTTTCCCTTTTTGTAAGGCCATAGCTGGTTTCTCATTTTGACTAGTTGCCTGAACATGTTTCTCACACAAGCGAAACTGAACATGCTGCTATTATTATGAACTTTTTTAAAAAATGTGGTTTTCTGGATAACTGGTACTTTGGGAGTTTTGTAATAACCCTTTTGGAATCTAAACCAGCAGATCTCTGAGTTCATTCTAGACAATGTGCTTTGTCTTTATCTTTAGTAATCTGAGACCGCTCTAAAATTAAGGCCATCAGGGAAATAGCAAACTGATGATGCATTTTCTTGTAGTGCCTTTTTCACACTACTGATTGATCGACAGATCTTTCTGAAACATTTTTATCAGGCACCTGTAAAACAGAACACAAAATTTGATTAATTCAAATTTTATAGATGTTCAACTGGAATTCTAAGATTCCTGTTTATTTATATCCTTACTCATTCAAAGAATATTGATATCAGTAGAAAGACAAGCTCTTCCTTTGCTCAGTTTTGTTTTTCAGTTATTTTCTGATTCTTTTGACTTGTTGTAATGGAGGCTCAACTTCACTTGGTTTATATTCTGGTATGCAGATGAAAAACATTTTCATCATAATTCCTGTTTCCAGAACTTTTATTACATGAAACTTAAAATGAAGAAAAGTTTCAGATACACTGAAAGATAATGATCAGAGTATGAAAAACCTGTGTACAAATTCTGGCTTCCACAAGTTCATAGGCCTGTGCCTATGCAAATTACTTGTGAATTTCAGTTGCTTGCTCTATAAAACAGGATGAGTAATATCACTTCATGTTTGCATGGATTAAAGGATGTACAGGTGGTGCTTTATGACCAGTGCTATACAAACATTAATTTTTTAAACCTCAAAGACCTATGGCATTTTTTATTTCTATAGATAAACCTATTAAGAAGATAGAAGACTTACTTTCATCATCTGAATCAAATCCAAAGAGTGTCTGACATTTCTTTTGTGCAAGGTGAGCCTCAAGTGCTTCTGCATTACAGTAGGTGGTCAGGCATTTGCCACATCTCAATCTTTTCATTGATTTTTTACAAACATCTTGATCAGAACAGGTATCTATTCTATCAGTCAGAAATTTTCTGCGTTTTGGCATACTAAGGTACCGTTCATCAAGGTAACTGGGAGGCAATGGTCTGACATATGGCTTTGATAAAATTAAGCCATATGAAGTATGTTCACTTGTAACATTTGGTTTGGAGGGTGCCTGAGATACTGGCAGGGTACTGTGTTCTTGTGGTACAACACTGGGTAAAATGGAACCGTTTTCTGTCCTGATTCTATTTGTATCAATTTTCAAAGCAGGATCTGATGAAACTAAAGGTGTCTGCTCTATTTCACTGTGTCCATTGACTAACTCACTAATACTACAATTATTTTCAGAATTTGGCTCTATGTCAGGCATCTTTTGGTCTATCAAGCTTACATCAGAAACAGTACCATCAGAATGTTCATTTCCATTCTGAACTAAATTTTCTTTCTTTTCCATACTTTCTATACATGTCTTTGGTTCTGTAGAATCTTTCCTTGATTTGCTAGCAGAAACTGGCAGATTAATAGCTTGTTTCTCATTACTAGATGAGTCTTTTTCCTGATGATTAGGATTTGAGTCTGTAAGAACATCCCAAAGAATTGCTTCACTTGGTTGTGCAGAAGATTCTGGTGTTTTACTTAAATAGTGCTGAGCTTCATGTTCATATAGCAGAGGAAGATCTTCAAACAGCTCATGGCATTCTGGAAAACTACACTGAGCTTGAAATATCCTGTGACTTTTTGTGTGCTGAGCAAGCTGGAATGGCAGCTTAAACGACTCATTGCAATTAAAATGCAAACAAAAGTACACATTTGGATAGCTGTGTCTATTAAGGTGATCTATAAAGTGTTGAGAATCTTCAAACTGCCTTTGACAAAATTTACATTTTCCTTTGCTCCACTTCATTACCGTTTGCCGCACATTTAAGTCAGTTGGATGTACAGTTCTTGCATGTTTATTTAGAAATCCAATTCTTTTAAATATCCTGACACAGCCAAGAGCAGGGCACTTAAAGTTTCCTTCTTGATCTGTAGCATATATGTCTTTTGGATGGCATACAGTTCCATTGATTTTATGAAGTACTGAAGTTTCTTGATTCAGGTCATAATCATCTTCTTCATAATTACCTTCTTCATCCTCTTCTTCCTCATAGTCATCCTCACATACAGGTAAAGGCTCCGATGCATTATTTAAAGAAGTATCCAGACTGCCATTTTCAATAACGTTTTCAATTACATCTTCCGACACACTTACGGGAATTTCAATGAATTCAGCCATATGCGCAGGGATGACTTCTTTAGTTCCATTACTGGAAGCATTTATAGCCTGCCCTTCCAAATCCTTATTATCAGAATTCCCATTTTCAAATGAAAGGAAAGTATTGGAACAATGTATTTCTTCCAAAGCAGGGATCTCCTGATTCTCCTGTTGAGCTGCAGCAATTTGTTGTCTCTGTATTTTCTTAACATGATTCTTTAAATGCTTCTGCATAAGTCCTCTGTTCCTAAATTTCCTACCACATATTACACATGAAAAACTGCCCTTTTTCTGATGAGCCTGGGCATGTCTTACAATGTGACCACCTAGAAATTCTTTGTTACATAACATACACCGATGCCTTGGGACACTGTGATCTACTTTGGAAGCATTAAGAACTGTAAGGTTTTTCTTTGTATTAATAAGACTTTTAGGTTGCACTCCAGATATACTATCAGGATCAAGCTCTCCAGTGCTCTGATCTGTAAGCGAGTCAAGCCCTTCATCTAAACCTTGCTGTTCTGCCGCCTTTTTTAGATTACCTGTAGCATTTTCCAGTGTACTTTCATCAATAAATCTAACTGCTGATTTATCGCTTAATAATGCTACACAGTTTTTCTTAATCATTACAAAGTTCCAGAATTCAGGATCAAAAAACAATCCCTTTTTCAAAATTGGAAGTAATTCAAAACGAACACGATTTTGAACACTACTGGTGCCTTCATTATATTCTTCATCTGGACGTTTGTAAAGCTCTTCAACAGTATGATAAGCTTCCAAGGAGCGCTCAAGAAAAAATATTGAGAGTGCACAAATCCTGAGGATCTCCAAATCATTTGGCAAAAAATGTGCAATTGTTTTATAAATTAGACATTTAGTTTTGGGATCATCATAAAGGTCTAGCTGTAGAGCACAACCACATATTTCAACACAGATTTGTAAACCTTCTTCTTCAACCTGTAAAAAGAAAAAAATATTACTACTAAATACCTTTTTAAAAATATTACACTATCTTTTTAAAATACTCTGAAATGAAAGCTAAATAAACATAGTATTCCAAATGTGCAATTTTCCTCAATGGGTAGCCTTTTTAAATTCTTTTTTAATATATATATAAATCTTACTTAAGTTGAGAATAATCTGGAAAAAAGCATTTTTACTTCCAACTGATTTAATTTTCAAGTCTGTCAGCCCCTACTACTAACCATAATATAAAATGCTTCACAACTTTATGGTGATTACAATACAAAATGCTTCATAAACTTATGAAGACTGAAGTTTTTTACATATCTAGACAGCATTTATTATTTTAGGGATCAATCTTACATTCTCTGGCGGAAGGGTTAAATTATATGTATTTAAACACATGTATCAATTTTTTATTTTAAAAATTTAATAACTGCTTATGGAAACTCGTAAAGCTGCACTAAATAATATTACCTATTTGTACTTAAGTAATATTATATATCCAAATAAGGGGAAAAGAGTAGGCCACATGAAGAAGGCAATTACAATCTTTCCAAATTTAATACGGTATCAGATGAACCTACTAGAAATAATGAACCTACTAGAAATGAACCTACTAGAAATTATGTGAAAGTTGTTCAAGCTTTCAAACTTTTAGTGATGACTTAAAGATAACTGCATCAACTTTTATTTGGGAATCTGTTGTCTACCCCTAATTCAAGTTATAAATAATGCTGCCAGTGATTTGGAACGGTCTAAATGCTTGTTTGAATAGAAAGAGATACAAAAGTAATATGTTTTTAAAATTGAGAGAGAGAGAGAGAGAGAGAGAGAGAGTGTGTGTGTGTGTGTGTGTGTGTGTGTAAATATCATACTGCCTGCATATGGTATATTATAGATGACAGAGAGGAACGCTGCCTTACCATCTTTATGTCCTCTTAGTCCCTTTCATGCTATGTAACCCTACTTAACTACTTAGAGTTCCACAAGCAGACCTTAACTTTGCACATCATACTCCCATATTATCTAGCCGGTAAATTCCTACCTATCTCCTATTCATTCTTTGAGAATCAGTTCTACACTGAAAGTTTTTCTCACCATTCATTCTGGCCCCTTCATGGGGTAGAGTTAAACATTCCCTATTATAAACATTCCCTGTTCTTTCCATTGATAATAACTTTTACTTATTTCTAAAAAGCATATATATATTGTTTTATAACTATCTATGTATGCTCCTACCCCTGACTTTGAATTCTTAAATTCCTACGAATCACTTTGAATTCCTAAATAATACAGTATCTCATTTATTGTATCCTCTTATGGTTAGCATAGAAGTTCACATGTAGTGACCTTTGTGTGATGTTCAGGTATCTCGCTATGATTGTCTAGTGGTTAGTACTCTGCATTGTGACCTTTGAGTAAATGTTTACAGAATGAATGGGATCAGATCTATTCCACTAATTTTAGTTTTTTTCCTATAAATCCATCATTTCCATCTTTGAATCCTTTTCTGAATTCAAATTTCCTATTTCTAATTGTTACTATTAGATATTCCCATCTAGATTTTCCAGATATAACAAATTCAAAATCCACTGCTTCAAAGCAGAATTCCTTCTCTTTAAGTTCTGTCTACATTCTTTCTCTTGACTCATGAAGTTATAATGCACCCAGCTGCCCAAGTTTAAAAATTTCAGGATCATGACAAAAGGACAAAAGGGAACAGGATACTTCCTTACCTGAAATTCTTTAACCATTCCAGTATATGTATGGACTGAAGTTCCAAGTCTCAGTGTAGCATTCAAGTCCCTTTTAGGATCTCCAGCATCCCACCCCCTACCTCCTGCAGTCCCTCCTATTAGTTTCATCTCCTACACTCTCTCCTATGGTTTCTCTGCTGCTCTATTAATGTCATTGGGCAGTTGTGTGAAATAATAAAATAAGGCACAAGTGCTCTGTAAAATACAAAATCCTCTACAAATGTTAGTATTATCCTCCTCTATCATTCAAAACCCAGCTTAAAGCATCTTCCTCCATGAAGCCTTTTCAGATATGCCAACTGTGATGTCTTCTGAACTCATGCAGCATTGTCTGTGCCTCTTTTCACAGTACTGAGGCATGTGAATGATATATTCCATCAGATAAAAATGTTTTAATAAACGATTAATCATATATTTCATATTTATTTCATCTTTGAACTTTTCCACTTATAATGTATTCTTAGGGTTGACCAGACTTGTGAAAATAAGAAAGCTTTACGATAATTGGCTGAACTTCACCTATATTATACACTTTTTATAACAAAGTCACCTTTTGGTGCAAATTAGAATATGTAAAACACAGATATATCTTTATTTTTTTTTAAAGTTTTACAGGTGATTCTGATGCGCTTTAAATGTTGAGAAGTATTCTATAGCATAGTTTGTTTTTTCTCCCTCTTTTGGTGGGGAGAGGGGATAACTTTGACAATGCATTTGAATGACACTTCACTATTAATAACGAAGATATTAATGCGGTTAGCAAAATAAGTAGGAAACAAGTAAAACAAACCCTCTGATACAGTGCTGCCAACTTGATATCATGGGAATATGATCACTACATGATCATACATCTAATGAGTGATATGATAATGAATGTGATAAATATATAAAAAAATTAAAATATATTATTTAAAGGATGCCTCTTATGTATTTAAAAATAACCCATGTAAAGATTCAGTTAAAATTAGGGTAGCTATATCTTTCCTATCTTTGTATTCAAACTTCTGTTAACATTTGGGAAAAAAGTTAAAGGATCTGCAGGATTCATTTTCATGTCTATGTAAAAGTCATATTTAAAATTGTACTCAAGTACTTGTTAGTGGCCCTTGAAAAACTTGCTTCAGAACTATTTTTAGAAACAGGTAATGGGTTTATATTACCTTACTTAAACACTTTAAAATTTGTCCTTAAGTTTCAAAAATTCTTCAGTATTCATGGTTTCTTTTCACCTAAACACCAGACTTAAAACTATGAACTATATTTCTCTATGACAGTGAGCAGGTATTGCCTATAGATATATAAAGTTCATCTGCAAATTAGTGAAGATTCTACAAACAGGACTTAGGATAGTGTTAAAAGGGACAAACTTATTTAATTATACGAAAAAATAGCTTCTATGGAAGCAGCTATTAAATTATAAGTAACGCTAAATTTACTTTTTCTCTCTTTTAGTTATTTTCATTTATATATAAGTATATATATGTGTATATACATCTATATATGCGTATATATACGTGTGTATATATATATATACACACACACACACACACATACATACATGCATACACACCCTTGTATAATGTTGGGAGTTTGAAGTTGAGGGGAGAAGATGTGATAGATGGAGAATGTGGTTTTAAATTGCTCCTTTTCTTCAACTTTATAATTAAATTTTATCATAAGAGATTCAAGTTTCAGCAAACTGTAATTTAATTTTCATTTAAAATGAAGGGTAAATATATCCTATTTACCTCATCTTTAATGATTTTCATGAAAGGAAATATGACTCTCACATTAGTTGCTGTTCTTAAAAGCTGGTAGCATTGATCTACAAAAACTTGTTTTGAAGGATTAGACTTAAGCTGAAGTTTACTCCATATGAAAATCAACTCCCTGTAAATGAGAAAAAAAAGAGATGTCAAAAATATAGTTAATTCAAATATAGACATTAGTTATCTTTCCCTGATTCTATAGTGCCCTGCTTGAGATGTATACAAAGTGGGCATAAATGGATATTATGTTAACTCCCAAGCTACTTCTGCTACTTATATGGGAGAAAAAAGATCAGAAATTGCAATTTTGCAGTGGTAAGGGATGAATTCAAATCATATGCTGACAAACCTAAGGCACCTTTAGTATTTGATCAAAATAAGTTCTAATCCCAATATACCAATATTAATTATATTTAAAAAAAATAAACTTTGGTCATTAATGAATCCCCTACTTGCAAATTTAGAAATAAATGCTGCAGACTTTCTGCAAAGAAGTGGTTCATATTTTCCGTTTTCAATCTATTAAGATATCAAAGTACTACAGATTAAAAGTGTAAGTATATTATAGTACTAATTCTGAAATGTTTTAGATTATCTGCTCTTCCATTAAAATGTAGTACTTTGAAACAGACAAGCTATGGACCATTTAAAGTGTTTCACAGTAGATCCTTTTCTAAAATATGGCCAAGGTTATTAGATGAACAAGGTAGGAGCAGTGGGTTTTGGGGCAAAGGAAATCTAAGATATAATTGATATATTTTGATATCACATTTTAGCAAATTAGAATTCTTTAATGGTGTCATTAGTTACATAAAGCATCATAATCTAAAAAGTATTAAATTGATGAAAATGTTTTTAAAAAGTGACTTACTGAGTATATATCTTGAGCCAAGTACATACAATTATTAAATCTAAGGGCAGCATGATTACTATGCCTACTTAGAGAGACAGTACAGAAAACACATAACAGAAAATGATGGAAATGACATATTAGAAGCAAAACCAAAATTCCACCTCCATTTCATACTAGCCGCGTGGGTGTTTATAAGTTTTAGTCCATCATCCACTTTTTTTTGCACACGTACTCCTTTAGAAAGCTCATCAGGTTTCACACCTTGCGCTAACTCTCTAGCTCTGATTTCTTTACCAATTTCTATATCTGGGTATATTTCAATTTAGATTGCTTTCTATCATCTTAACCCTTCATATAACAAATGATATTTCTGCAAAATTGATTATCTTTTCCTAAATCAGTCAATGACACTAAACATTTCTATAACCTATTTGGTTCTAACGTAATTATTTTCCACAGGCTTTACATTTCAATTACATTTTTCCCTACAGCCATACCATTCTTTCTTAATGCAATCACGTAAGGCCCTCGAATTTTACATAGTACTTTCTACAAGGTTGCTAAACTGATGTTTCCAGCCTTCTAGATCATTTCATTTAGTGCTTCTTCAATACACCATATAGTGTCAATAGCAACAGAAACATGAGTTTTAGAGTCAGAAGCATCATAATTTGGGTCCTGGGAACTCTTCTAGGATGATCTCCTCACTGTCAGTTATTTGCTTCATTTATTCTCACTTTTGTTTATGCTGATTGCTCCACTTGGAAAGTATTTATTTATGTCTAAGATGAGCTCATCTTTCAAAGTCCATATCAAGTGCCTCTTCTTCATGAATACCCCAAATTAAGTGATAACTACTTCAGAACAGATCTTATCCCCTGTTTGATTTCATGCCTTTCATATACTTCTTTGCTTATATTTTATAGGTTCTATTTTCCCAACTACTAATACTTTAAAAAATCTCCTCAATGACACACTGTATAGTGGAAGTAGTAGAAAAAACATATGAGACCAGGAATAAGAAAGATCTACATTATTAATAGGGCATTATACAATAACTGGCATGACACTACCCATTTACAGTGAGGCACCTTTTTCTGGCAATAGCCCTAATACACAAAGTTGAAACCCCAGTTGCCATGTCTCCTACGAGACCCTTCTAACCTAAGATATTAATTTAAGAATAGGAAACTGACCCTAGTAAGAGTCCCTGGAATGTTCTCAATTCTACACTGTAAGGCGTGGAGATTGTTGGCATTCCTTCTGGTCTGCAATAGGAGAGACCGGAACCAAGTGGCACAAGAGAGAAACATTTTTTTAAAAAAACCTTAGCAATCTCAGTGTCCCTGACAGCACTTCTCTTTTTAGGATCAATTATATCGCTGTACTTCTTGTGACTCAGTCATACCCCAGTATCCTTTCATTAAATACAGGCATACCTTGTTTTATTGCACTTTGCTTTACTGTGATTCCCAGATGTTGCATGTTTTTACAAATTGAAGGCAAGACCCTCCATGAATAAAAAGATTATGGCTTCCTGTATCATGATGTTTGCTTTATTCTGGTGGCTAGAACTAGACTTGTAATCTCTGAGGTATGCCTATACGTTTTCCCTAAACTAGTTAGATATAGGATGCTATCACTTGCAAACTGACTAATATAAATTCCAACTTCATTTTGTTACCAGCTGTGTGACTTTTATCTTTTATCCAGTTTTCTTATACATAAAAAGAATTGAGAGCAGTAACACCTAAGTAAAATATCTGGTACATACTGATGTTTAATAAATCACTAGTTTCCATGTTCACTTTGGCAGCACATATACTAAAATAAATCACCAGTTCCTGTATTCTTGTCTTTATAATCTTAATAGTACCAAGCAATGAGATTTATTCAATAAATATTGGTTAAGAGTATAAAAAAAATGTATTCCTAAATGCTAAAAGCATTTAGAGGAAGCCTCTTGAGGATATATATTAAAGTAAAATGTACACATAGAATGAAATAAAAGATGATGATGGACATTCTAAGTAAGGGGTATATTAAGAACAAAGGGCTATGGATGGAAAAAGGCAAACACATCAACTATGTTTAAAAAGATGTAGATTAGTTCTGCAACAGATTTAAAGACAAAAATGATAGTTGGAAATTATGGGAAAATATTCCATCCAATATTACACAAATGAATGTTTAACATATTAGAAATGCATATATTTATTCTCCAACTTACTCCAAAAAAAAATTTGAAATTCCTTAGAGACATTCTTAAGGTACAATATTATTTTTTTTTCTCTTCTGAAGAGAGATCTTACTTCCCTCTATCTCTGTTAACTCAAGAGAAAACTTTGTAAACAAAATGTAATACCAAGATCTTAATAAATTTGCCAGGAGAGGGCTACCAATATGGATTTTAGCTTTCTAGCAGGCAAAACAAATCTCAGGATATGGTTATGCAGCTCCCTTTTGATTGAATTTACAAAAAGAGTCTCAGGTGTTACTTGTACATTGGGTTTTGAAGGGGGGGTAAAAAAAAAAACACCCTAAAAACCACTGATAGTCTTCTTTGTGAAGACCAATGGGAATGTTTAATGAAGCTTAAATTTTCTTTTCAAACAGAGGGTCCTTTAGAAGACAAAGCACCAATTTGATGTACAAACACCAGATAGCTAAGTACTAATAAAATCATCAAGTTCATCGAGTTATTTAGTTGCAGGAGAATAGGCTATAATAGGGTCTGTGGCCACCCATACAACATAGTTTTTCTTTTTTTTTTTTCATACTTGACCCACTTATAGTAAGTAATGTTTAATAGCAGAGGCTGTGAATCAGCCTGCCTGGATTTGAATTTTGGTTTTATTATTTACTAGTTGAATGGCTTGAGCATAATATTATCTACCCCATAAAATCGTTGGAATGAATGAGATAATACACATATAAAGCAAAGACTATAGGAAGCACTCAGCAACTATTTGCAGCTGCTATTCTATATTTTTATTCATTCATTCATTCATTCAGTGATGATGAGAGAAATGGGGTTAGTAGCTTACTCCACTGGCTTGAGATAGAGCAAAACTGGACTGTGGGTCAGGTACTGTCCTTAAGAGAGACAAAGGGTAAGCTGGTTTATAGGGAAGGCCAGATGAAAAAGACAACATAGACCTTATATATTGGAAAGAATCCTGCTCTTGAAATTATAGTGAAAATCAATTTTTAGGAGCAAGAAAAAGGATCCCAGCATTCACAAATATAGAGAAGTAGAAGAAATAAGAGGGCAGACGATCAGAACTTAGCCTACTCAGAAGGAAGGACAAAGAAGCAAGCAAAGGATTCCTTTCCAGTTAGGCAACTGAGAGTTGCACACCCAATTTCTATTTATAGAGGGTGACTGTGGCCAGGAGCAGGAAAGATAGGCATTGTTCTATTTTTAAGGTCCTTCCTTAAAGAGTAGAAATTGGTTAGCTATGAAAAGAAGAAAATATGTTTTCCTGTTTGTTGTTTATACTTGATTCCAGTTTACTTGAGTATATTAAAATGAAAAGACTAAAATACCTGTTTAAATAGTTTAAAACAGACAAGGACAGAGAACATTCCTAACCCCAGAGGAAAAGACATACTGTAATAGTTATGACTATATTCTGTTTGGGAATGACTACGTATCAAGAAATGATAATGCCTCCTGATTCCCTCCTCAATTGAAATTCCAACTTATAGGGTAAACTTTTGAATAAAAATTTATATAATCTAATAAAAGTATACTCTCCTACAAGTTTTAAGTCCATGAGTTTCTAGATCCAGCTCTGCTACTAATTGGCTATTTAACTCTCTTAGTCTGAAGATTTTAATCTGTAAAACAAGAATTATTAAATGAGTTTAGCTTTAAATCTTCCTTCAAACTATTGTTTTAAATATTTAAAAATTTAAAATTCAAGAGCACTGATTAAAAAATGTTTATAGCCCATTATCATTTCAGATTACATTCAGCAAATGAAACCTAGTTTTCCCTTAAAAATAATGAAAAGGTGATATGGTAGGGTGAATGCATGTATGTGTGTGGGAGGGTATGTATTGGAAGCAGAAGTTATTAGAATCTTTTATAACTATTATTCATGGTTTCACCTAATAGCACTTGAAGGGTACATACTACACTCTAAATTACATGATTGCTAGGTAAACATGATGCTTCATGTATCCTACTAATAACTCTGAAGTAATTCTTAAAATGTTTGAAAAAAATAATGTTCACACATTACCATTTACATTAGCACCTCAAAAACAAAATTCTTAGGTATAAATCTAACAAAATATGCACAAGATTTTTATGAAGAAAACTTCAAAACTGGTTAATTAAATCCCAACTCAAGATTTAATATTTATTCTTCCCAACTTGAACTACAGAGATTTAATGCAATCTCAATAAAAATCTCAGCAGGTTATTTTATAGATATTTACAAACTAATTCTAAAGTTTATATGGGGACGCAAAAGACCTAGAATAGTCAATACAGTACTGAAGAAGAACAAAGTTGGAGGACTGATGCTACTCAACGTCAAGACTTACTATAAAGCTAAAGTGATGAGGACACTGTTGTATTGGTTAAAGAATAGACACGCAAATCAATGGAACAGAATAGAGAGGCCAGAAATTGACCTACATAAATAGGTCTAATCTTTGATAAAGGAGCAAAAGTAATACAATGGAGCAAAGACAGTCTCTTCAAAAATGATGCTGGAACAAGTGGACATCCACATGCAAAAAAAAAAAAAAAAATGAATATAGATGCAGACATTTTACCCTTCACAAAAAATTAACTCACAGACCTAAATATAAAATACAAAATCATAAAACTGAATACGTAGATGACCTTGGGTATTGTGATACCCTTTCAGACATAACACCAAAGATATGATCCATGAAAGAAATAATTGATAAGCTGGACTTCATTAAAATTAAAAACCTCTGCTCTGTGAAAGACAATATCAAGAGAATTAAAAGACAAGCCACAGACTGGGATAAAATATTTATAAAAGATACATCTGATAAAGGACTGTAACCTACAATATACAAAGAACTCTTAAAACTCAATAATAAGCAACTCGATTTAAAAAAAATGGGCCAAAAACCTTAACAGACACCTTACCAAAGAAGATATACAGATAGCAAATAGCATATGAAAAGATACTCCACATCATATGTCATTAGGGAAATGCAAATAATAAAAAAAAAAAAAATGAAATACCACTACACACCTATTAGTATGGCCAAAATCTGGAACCCTGACAACAACAAATGCTGGTGAAGATGAGCAACAAGAACTCTCATAATGTTGTTGGTCGTAATAAGAAATGGTACAACCACTTTGGATGACATTTTGGCAGTTTCTTACAAAACAAAACATATTCTTACCATACATTCCAGCAATCATGTTCCTTATAATGACAGATAAATGTCATTATATATTTGTCCAAACCCACAGACTATATAACACCAAAAGTGAACCCTAAGATAAACTGTAGACTTTATGTGATTATGATATGTCAGTGTAGGTTCATCCTTGGTAAAAACTTCTGGTGAGTGATATTGTTATGTATGTGTAGTGGCAGGGGGTATGTAGAAAATGTCTGTACCTCCCTCTTAATTTTGCTGTAAATCTAAAACTGCTCTAAAAAGCTTATGTCTTAAAACTAACACTCCAAAATATAATTGGTTCATTAGGATACATACCTTAAACACACTATCAGTTTACTGGTACATGATCTTTTTTTTTTTAATTTTTAGTTTTTACAACCTACTATTGTTTCTTGCTTAACATTTTCACATAACTTTTTAAAAAATATAAAGTTTAAACTCTGCTAATCAGTCCTCCTCCTGTTCCCCATCTTAACATTTCAATTTCTACATTAAGAACACTTACCAGATACAGTACATGTCCCCACTCTGGAGCTGTGGAATAAGAAAAGATTCACAGAGTTGCAAGGCTAACATAGTCTTGCCTTCTTTTTCTGTGTTACAGATGATATCAATTCCACTCTTACAATCAGTTTTCAATAAATGCTATAAGAAGAAAAGAAAAATCAGTTCATATCATTAAAAATATCTAAAAAAACTAGTTGCAATAAATGTTTAAACATTGAGAAGAAATTAGATTTCTCGTTTTCTTCTACAAAGACAGTAATGAATTGTACAACAATTCTCATGGTTTATAATATCTACAGTTTAGGACTATTAATCTCATTAATGTCCATAACTTGTAAGAGTCTATATTAGGAAAAGATTCTTTCATTTTGAAAAAACAAAATAACAAACATGAACATTTAATTTTTTAATATTTTATTTAAAAGGCAAAATCATAATGCTTCTCGGTTTTTATTTGACCTCTGTTACACCAGAAATTCAACATAAATATGCTTATTAACGAATGTTTTAATTTCATCATTTGTTAATATTAGATTCTAATTCAATAGGAGCTTAAAGAATGGTGCCAGAGAGAACACATTTAGTAATATAATCTTGAAACCTTTGGTATCTGTGTAAAAGGAATTTAATAAGAATGGGCTACATTTTTTTTTTATTGTAAGGTTACAATGAAGATAGGCAAACAAAATCTTAAACAATACCTCCCGGAATAGCTGATCTTCTACAGGTGACATAAAAAGACATGTGAAGAGTGCTTGATGGAAGTATAAGTCTTTACTGATTTCTGGGTGATTTATACAAGATTTAATAAGAGCCATTGCTTCAGGTATGCGTTCACAAGCAATTAGGTATCTGGCACGTAGTTCAAAGAACAGTGGATTTTCAGAACTTAAATATTTGTTCACTATATTAAAAAGAAAACAGACTCATTACTCTCAACAAAGATTTTCTCAAATGGATCACTGTTTGAAACTTTATCACTAACATGTGGTACCTAATTAGATTAACTAGTTATTTAAACAGCATTTTCTTAGTAGGAGTTTATTTGTGAAAAGAATATACAGTTATGTGATTGGAAAAATGAAATAAGAGTGACACCAACAGTACTCAAGAAATATCTGTGGATCCCTTCTCAGTCTAAAAAGTAAAAAACAAAATTAAAAAAAGCAACACCATGAAATATTATTTTTTCAGTTCACTAATGTTAAAGTATGTTTCAAATAAAATGGGGTCTGGAATTTCTTCCTCGTCTAAGATTATGTAGTTCATCTCCTTACTGCCCAGTATTTTCATTACTATTAAGATTAAAAGGATGAATCCTAATTTGTCATTAAAACCACATTAATTCAAATTATAGAGAAATATATCAATTAATGAAAAAGTTAAATCATAAGAGAAATATGTTCTATTACTTTTCAACAAAAGATTAAGCCAAAAGTAGGACTGCTTATTCATATGTGCTCATGTATCACTAAGGATAATTACTAACAAATACTTTTACACAATTTTAAAATATACAAATACCTTTATCTACATAAGTTTATTTAGACCTAACAACAACCTATGATAGGTATTATAGTATTTGTTTTACAGATCATAAAACCGAGTCTTAGAGAGGTCAAATGACTTGCCCAAGGATAAAAATTAAGTGGCAGAGCAGGAATTGGAACCCATATCTCGTTCTGAACTCAAACATATTTTAATTAGTTATATATATTTCATCATTAGCTTCTAAAATGCCTAAGAGTGATATTTTATTTAGGTTTCAACATTTGCCTTGCAATTCTGTTTACAATATATGATAAGCAGACACTGAGTTGTATAGTTAATACAAAGATAAACTTCAGACTAGTCTTTACCCTAATAATCCCAACTGGAAGAGAGTCATCCATATTAATGATGCTCTAGAGCAGCTTTTCCCAGAGTGAGGTCAGTTTAAGTATGAAAGGACTAAGTATGAAGGACTATATATACATATATTGAGGCCATCAGCCCTTATACCAACCTATAACAGGTATGTTCTACTCCTACTCAGAGAAGTCTAAAAGCCCAAACTTTCTTTCTCCATGCTTTCACTCCTTTTGAAGCTGTCTTTGTCTAGCTCCTGTCCTCTCTGGCCTCATTCCCTATTCTCCTCATAGTTTCCTTCAGTCTATTACTCTTATCTTTCCTATATTAAACTCTTCATACTTTTCCTCAATAATCCAACTCTTCCTCTTCAGTTCTAAATGGCCTCCCTTTTCAGTTCTTTAATTCCTTCCTCAGACCCTCACATCAAGTGCAGTATATACCCTTTGTATTCCCTGGGTATATACCACTATACCACTGTCACATATACATTAGCCCTTTCCTCCTACTCTTGTCCTACCTCCCACCTCAACCCATCACTTTGCACTACTTCTCCTGGACGTATCTCTTCCTCTTCTCTTATGTCTTTGTCACAGTTGTCCACACTTGTATCTGGAGTCATCTTGCTTGCTCTTCAGCCCAAGAATCACAGCCCCTTCTCCACTCCTTTCTACTCACAACCCACCTCCACCGCTTAACCTGAGACAAATGGAAAGATCCTAACCTGCTCAGCACAATCTGTGGTGTAAAGTGTCTTTCTCACCAGACCAATGTCTGAATGGTTCCAGAGCTGGGAGGTCTTGTTTTTTCCCTTTGACCATCTTATAATTGCACTCCATAGCTCTCTCCATGCTTTAAAATGTTTTCCACAGTTTGGTGCTTACTTACTACTCCTGAGCTTACATTCTAAGTTTTGGTGATCCAAAATATTCTATGGCTCAGGAATAATATGGCAAATATTTTTTTTAAAGAATTAATTAGAAGCAATTGACAGAGCCTCCTGCCTCAAAAGAAAACTGTGGCTCACAGGAACCACTGTGGATCTAGGTTGGAGAGGAGGAGATGTCAAAGAAGAATGCAGGTGATAAGAGAATGAGAGAAAATTTAACTTCTATTAATGGATGAAGTTTGGGAAATACTGCTCTAGAGTATTTGGAATTGAAATTTACTTAGTCACCCATTCACTTATGCAGTCATCATGTGGTCATGCAATCAACTAATACTTATACTTGAGTACCTACTCTGTACCAGGCACTGGGCTAGGTGTAGGATAGATAGTAGTGGTGACAAAAATTAAATGAGTTCTAGCACTCACAGTTTCCTATATAAGGGAGATCCCAAGGGCTTAAGCAGGGTGTTTTGTTTTTATAAGAGTGTTCCTACTTAAATAGATTTTTAAAATATAAAGTGGCAAAAACAAATGAACTCTGTAAGTAAGTAACATCTGGACAGTAAATGCCTTAACACTCTGAATTCACATCAGAATAAGTGGGAAATAACTAGAAATAAATGTACCTAGTCTGGTGTCAAAATTCACTCTTAGGGCAGGTTAGTACAACAAATTAAACACACTTCCTGTGAAAATACATAACTCTTATTTAGTATTATAAAATAAAATAAAAAAATCACTATTACTGCTCTAGTTAGAAAATGAAATTGTGTTAACTTCTCACAAATGCTGGTTTTGATTTTGAATCTCCTGAAGTACCTATCTCCTGAGATGCTGGCTGGGCTTTAAGAACAGCTTGCAACACTGGATCTTCCCATGGGCCACCATCTCTAATGATTCGAGTCACCAGTTCCAGATTCACATTTCCATATCTGCGGAGGTGATTCTGGCATTCCTAGGAGAGAAAAATCATTTTGGCTTTGTGAATTTAAAGGGGTTAAAAACTAAACTTGATCATCATTGTCAATAAAATGACTGATGGCCAATGAGGCAGCTATTAAATTATAAAAGAAAAAAGGCTGCTAAGTAACCTACATAGGGTATCAAAACCCCATTAGTACACAAATAGACTTTAATGCCAAAGGTTACACAGTTTGTACATAATTGGACTTAGGAAATCCCATTATAATAGGGATGAAGTGTAACCTAAGGAAAAAACTTAAAGGATGCACCATTTCTAGGAAAAGAACCAGGTTGCAAAAATGTAAAGCTTAAATTAAATGCTCAGTTAAATTTACTTGAGGGCTCATGAAGTTTCTGTTAACAATGGCAGGCAAGAGCCTGACAATAAGCGGCAGTTAGAGGGGTCCAGTGCAGACTCTGGTTGTCAGGTAGACACATAGGTGCCCTGCCCCAATCCCAAATGTATAATCTTAGTTGTGGTAGAAGGCTGGAAGATAGAAATGCTATTCCGTTTTGTTGTGTAAGTAGATTTGTAGTCTTGAGATGAAGAAATGACAGGCTGAAGGAACAAACCCAACCTATAATATGAAGACTTTGCATTAGGTTTAAGGTAAAACTGTATTAATAAGTTGGGCATTAACTGATAATTTGTCTATGCATTTTGTTTTTTTTAATATATATGAAACGTTTTTAGAGAATCTGTTATCTTAGACTTGTGATTATATATGTAACAGAAGTTAAATATGTAAGCAATGTTTAATATTTAGGAAAACCTGGTTTGCTGAATTTATAAATTTGATTTATTAGATTTAGATTTACAAGATTTAAATGATTATGCTTTTTTAGTTGTTATATATTTTGTTCGGTGTTGTATTTTAAAATGTTTCAGGGTACTTAATTTGGTAATTTTAAATGATTAACTGAAAGCTTAGTGAAGGTATGAATAGATTTATATTTTTAAATGCATAAATTGAGCTTAAATCCTTGAGAAAAAAGGATATTAGAATTGGCAATGTTAAAAATTTGAATAAATTGCACATCAATTAAAACAAAAAAATGCCAGAATTTCTTTCTGTGCTCAAAGAAAAAAAATCCCTCAGACATTAAAAGCTTATTAACAGTTAAAAAGCAAAGCTTCAGAATAAAACGATATATGTATATTCACTTATTTTACTTATCGGATAAATAAATCACCAGGCTATATACTCAAAAGTCACAATAAACACGTTGCTTTTATTAAAGTGTCATGTTTTTTCGTCATATGAACATTCCAAAGTGATATCTATATGTCACTTCTCATTCCTTGTTAAAATATACAAGAGGTTTTCTTTGTTTTATAAGAGAACAAGGCAGTAGAAGAAATCAAATTTTAAGATTCAATCAAAGAAGTCAAAGGATCATTAAATCAAAACATGAAAATAAGTATATTCTAAAATTCATTTAGGACATTCCCAAATTTAAACAAGCAAGCAGGCAAACAAACCCTCTAAACAATGGGCAAGTTACTTAACCTCTCTGTGCCCCTTCATTTAACTCCTGCAGAAAGGATACTAAAAACACCACTTTCATAGGATTGTTGTGAGGATTAAATAATATACAATATTGAAAAGTCCCTGGTACAGTGCCTGGCACATAGTAAGCACTTAATAAATGCTAGCTGTTTTTTTATTATTATTATTTTTTAACATTTTGAATAAATATTTTAGGACACTCAATTGTCTCAGTATAAAATTAACTTCTACATTTCCATGTGTCAGCATGTTATAGCATTTATAAAAAAAAGACATAAAATTATTGATCAGCTGTGCCTTTTTTAACACATGGGACATAGTAATGATCTATGTCAACAGCTTAATGGTAAAAACAATCAACAATATCAAACCTCAAGGTAAATAAATTCCTAAATTACACTAGACACATATATTGGTGCCCCTAAAATTCAAGCTGGCTTTTAGTCCAGTCAGAGCACAAGAAATAAATAAGGTGAGCTGGGTGCTATCCCCTGAATCACCTGGTGAAATTTAGCTCTGCTGTTGAGCCCCTGGACAACCCATCTTTCTAGCTGTCTGAGGGTAAGTGAGGCATCAAACATGCAGACATTAGCACTGCAGGACATAAAACTGAACTTAGGCCTAAGTCAAGATATGGTGAAACAAGTCTATTGCAAATTTCCTAAACTTCGCTGAAAATAAGAAACATTTCAAGGTCTTATTAAATAACAGATTCCCAGGCCCCAGTTCAAACCTAGTGAATCAAAATTTCTAAGAGAAAGCCTTGATGATTTGTAAATCTAACAACCCCTACACCACAGCCAATTTTGGCATACTTTTTGACTGCAACTCCTACAGTTAGTATGTACTTTCATAAATGTTTATACTATAAATTATATACTTGCATTCCTATCTATCCTTCCATTAAAAATTAGTAGAGTAGCTTAAATTCATTTTTTCTAAGATAAAAATTATAAATATGAGTTTGTATTTTATGTGTCTACTTCTTGAGTCAAGTATACCATATTTTGGTGACAAATTCTATGGAAAATAGCTCTAGATAGGAAATAAAGATGAAGTAACATTTCATTTTAGCTTCTTTAAAAAGAAACAGGATGAAAGAGGAACAAATAAGTTTGTATTTTTTGGCTCCTCTTTCCTTAAGTAGTATGGTAGCTTTTTTTGATATTTAGTGTAAAAGCCTTCAAAGTGAAAAAGGAAGCACAGAAATCACTGCAGAATTCACAACTTATCTTTCCTAGATTATACACATATTGTGTTTTTTTAAAAATGTTTACTTAATCAAAGATTGGGACCTATATATTAACTTAATCCTTTATTAATAAGTCATCTGTCTGCTGTCACTGATACCCACTGCACAGTGCTAAATATAATTCCCTCAGAAATGTCCATTCAACCTGTGTCACTGCCAAAGGTAGAGAGAAAACACAACTCCTTCCTTTTTCTTTTAGAATCCATGTGGCATGTTCTGGAAGATTTTTCTTCCCTGAACTCATTGCCACTTTGCTGAATTCTCATTGGCCACTAGAAGATGTCTGTGAAGCTGTAGATCAGTGTTCTAGCTATTCTACATACTTGATCTGACCCTTTGGCACCTTATCACAGGATGAAAGTCATAGTGCTCCAACTTCATATTTAAAGACCTCTGGACTTACCTACATACTCATTTATCTATTAAACTTCATGAATTATTTTCTCCAGTCTGGTCTCTTCCATGTTTCTCACACTCATCTTGTACTTTCTTACATATGCTTTTTCTCATATCACGCTCTTTCCCCTACAACTTCCTATAAACCTATCTAAACCTTCCTGTAAACCTATTTAAGTCCTTTCCTATCTTTTCGCAGTCCCATTTTTCCCTGAGAAGGCTTCACTAGCTACCTCAATACATAATAAACTTAATTCCTTCTCTTGCAGTATTGAAAGTCTCTACCAGTCCACTCTTCTGGTATTCATATGAGAAAGGCCTTGCATTATTTAGTGTTAATATCTTCCTGCGCAGTTAAATTCTTCTTTAAACAGAGTCAGGAAAGGAAAGGTGTGCCAAAAAAGATATATTCTAAATAATAAATAACTTTTTAAATCAAAATACGGTTTTACTGAAATACGTGTAAGTAGAAAAACTATGCAGTATACTTATTTTTATAACGAAATGCAGATTTCAGAGTAAAATCCACAGCCATATTCATTTATAAGCAAGCTATTGTAGCCATTCAAAGCAGAAATATAAAAGGTCTTCCATGTGGTTAATTTTATTTTTTAAAAAGCATTTAAAATACAGTAAAATATTTATAATACTTTGAAATGAAAAAGATCATATCTTTTATTATATAATAAGTTTATTATTATATAATAAATAATTTTTTTATTGGTTATCTTATGGCACAGCTCTTGAAAAAGTTGTAAAATTTAAAGATGCTATGCAGTTTTCTTTTACAGAAAGACAATTATCACAAATTTGCTATTCTTTTCTGTGGTTTCTAAAGAGTATTTACCTGATGTTTTTGAAAAATTAAACACTGAGTTTGTCCACATAAAGAGGACAATATAACAATGAAAAAGTTACTGTTTTTTCAAAAGAAAAGTTCTTATGAAGAAAGTCATTTAAAATGAATGTTTGGAAATGTCTGCATTATTACATGATTGTTGTTGCCAAAAATCAATGTCACCTGCAATGCTTGTATCTGTGCCATTCAAAATCTTAAACTAGAATTTTCTGTTGAAAAATCTTTCAACTAGAGAATTTTAATGAGTTTTCAGTTCATTTGTTAAAAATGGTTAGTATTCAAGAAAACATTGATTGACCTCCGGAACAACAGAAATTCAGTACTCAGATTTCAACAAAACTCTGTATATTTGGTGAAAGGCATTTAAAACCAATAATCATAATTTAGAAGAAATTTTTTGTCTATGTGGATCTACCAAAGTTATCAAAGTTTCACCTATAATAACTTTTAAAACCTAGTACCAAAGTAAATTGAACTTAAAATAAGACTTTGAAATACTATATGACCAAGTGTTAAAATTTTTTAAAAAAGCATATTCACTCACACTGGTGTCATTAAAGCTTTTATAATTTTAAAACACTATTTATATTTATCCTTAAATGTATTTTTATGTTTCATAATGTATATAGTATTAGTACACATATATAAATAACAAATATACATATAATCGGGATATGCACTTAAACTTTTTTAAAAAATACCTGGATGGGAGTGATATCAAAAGTCTGAAACTCCTGGTTTAGATATTACTTGTTTTTACATTTGTGTCTGGAATCAAATATAAAACTTATTTTCTTCTGTTAATCCTAATGTCATATCAGTTTTCTTTAACATCTCCCCATCTGCTTCTTCCTAGCCACTTATATAGGCTTACACTCTAGTCTAGGACTTTCATCTGCTGTCACTCAGATAACCACATTAAAGTTTCTTCTTCCCTCTCCCCAATAAGGCAGTCTTTAGAAGGTTTTAAAATGTTAGACCATGAAGCATTTAAAACAGTACAAATAAAACATTCCTTTAAACCTATTCTTTCGATATATACATTATTGCAAACACATGGTTATTACATCATTTCTTATAATAGATTAGGGTATACTGGAAAGAATGCTGGTTGAGAGTAAGACTTAGGCCGTTATTCTGCTTCTAAAAACCTCAACTCCATTGGAGCTTAATTTTCTGATATGCAAAATAAGGTATTATTGGATTAAATAATTTGTAAGGTGGCTCCCAGTCTCAAAATTATAAAAATTCATGAATACCTATAAATTACACATATCTGATTTACTAGAATCATGTACTTTAAGACACTGCTTTTGGGACTTTTTAAAAAAATGAATATTTAAATTAAGCAACTGGTCTCTGTTTAATACTCATTAAGTAGTAAATGTAAATGTTACTTAAATTAGTAATCAGAGTTTTATCTGAAGGGTAAGCCAATCACAAATACAGTAAAACCATCAACTGAGAGCATAATCAAATTTCAAAATTAACTTGTGGTTGCTATGCTAATGAAAGCATGAAAGGTGAGGAAATACTCCTCCATTAACATTTTTAAATAAGTAATGGAATACTGGCCAACAGAGAAGTGCTCTTGTTACAGTTCTAACCTGTAAGACAGACCCTGAAGCAGAGTTAAGGTGTATGCAAGATTTATTTGAACACAGATTCCCACACAAAGGAATAAATATGAAATCTGATTCAGCAAAAAAAAAGCACTAGAGTCACTCAAGAGAACAGATCGCAGTCCTGGCTATGCCACAAATTGGGCAAGTTATTGAATCTCCAATAAATATTGCTGAATGGATAAATGGACAAAATCTCTCTGGCCTTTCGTTTCATCATTTATTAAACAGATTGGACTTAATGCACTCTACAGTTCTTTACAGCTAAATTTTCTATTATCTAATATTTTACCTTGGAAAATATAAACTACTTCAAGCACTAACATGCAGATACTTCTAGTTATTATGTATTAGGGCACTAAAGAATCAGCTTTCAGTGAACAATGAATGCCTCACTGATCCTGATGTGCTTTCAGAGCAGTTTCAAAGTGTTAATCCTATCACTAATTTTGAAAGCACTTATATGCCTGCTCCTGACAACCCAAGAATGCAAGATGCTCAGAATATAAGATCTTTGTTTATGGTTGGATACTATGGTGTGAATAACTATTAATGTAGAATGTTTAGTACCCTCTTTTAGATGACTGCTGTTCCATGTATTAGGGCATACTGACGTTTCCGAAATATGGAACTTATTGATGCTGACAGCCCTATTTTTTGGAGACTTGCTCTTGGTCCCTTGAGCTTAAATGTCTCAAATTTATTTATTATATATTTTAAGCTAGAAATAACTCTGACTCTCGTGTCTCTTCAAAGTGATAATAGAATCTCAACAGTTGAACCGAAGTAAGGTGTTTCCTTCTCAAACAGATTATTAAAAAAAAAATACACAGAGAAAGTGAAAATATTTCTGAGGTCATGATATACAAGAATTATTAATCAGGAGCAATAATTTCAAAAAGATAAATGCCAGTGGGAAATTATCAAAGCTTTACCCATTTCAGCACAAGATTTATCTGAGGAATACAATCTTTACAAAATGATTTCAGAATCTGAAACTTTAATTTTAACATTAATCTTTTCCACTCCCAGTGCTAAATATGTGGCACAGTTGTGTTTCTTTCATAGAGTGAAATATTTTCCCTTATACTTTTCTTACGATTTAGCATACTCAATTTCTTTTTCCTACACTGTAAAAGTAGAATACGCAAGTAGACATTTGATGGTTTCACCCTATGAATACATTTATTGATTTCTCCCCCATCTCACTGTACACAGTGGTAACCAATGGACATAAGGTAAATGTTTCGGACAATATATCTCATTGTTTCTTGTGTTTTAGAGTTCAGCTGGATGATACATCTCTAAAAGAGTTTTTTAAAAAAGAAATGGCTAGACATCAGATAGAAATGTCTGTGGAGTGATTTATCCTTCATTTGTGTAGGCAAATATATCAGTACGAAGGGATTAAGACTACAAAGTATTGTAAACCCAGGAATGAAAGTCAGTCTCTGCATTGTTAGAGAAACTATCAAACCACAGATAGAATATAGAGGGATTAATGTATTGATAATAGTGGAAAAATTTAAGGAAGAAATGTCAAAATGGTGTTGAGCAGAGAGAGAAAAGAACTTCTATTAGAGCAGAAAACAAGGGAACACAATTTTGAAAATGCTACTCACAAAATATCTTGCTATTAAGCTTTAAAAAGCCTGTAAACCAGGACTACAAAGGTGGTTTTCAATACCAAGATTAGGACTTTGCCAAATTAAGTTTTTTGGACAACTTATTCCAAGAAGTCTAAGATTTTAGTGGAAAGTCAATAGTTATGAATTTTTTTCATATGAGCAAAAATAATAAAATCTATGAAGTATGCTGGTTTATGATGCCAATAAATATACGCTAACTTCTTAGGGGAGATCAACATTTACTCCAGTGAAATAGGGTGGACACAACAATTTATTTAACCTCCTCTCTTATGGCTGGTTCTTTTACTTTTGATTATTTTCTGCCCTCTTCTTATGATGCTATTGCAGTAAGACAGCCTGAGCTTCCTCCTGCTTGGGAGGTTATGTCCTCTACCTCCTTCCCTCACTAACTCAAAGAAGGACAAGCAGAATAAAAAATTAGGTAGAGTCCCAGGAAAGAATGTTTAAGGACTACTTCTAGTCTGAACAGAACAGATCTCTGTGACTTATACACTGACCCCAAGGGATGGGGATAGAATTGTCTCTGAGGTCAGGGCAGGCTCATTAAAACATCTGCAGAACTCTAGCAGTAAGGCTTTTAGATTACTGGTTGGCATTTTGTGGACTACCCCAAGGTCTCTTATTTTTCTAAAAACAAACAAACAAACAAACAAACAAAAACAAAAAACACCCTTTATAATATTTATTTTTCTCTTGATTTATGAAAGTAATACATGTTCTTGGTTAAACAAACAAACAAACAAACTAGGAAGGTACAAATATAGACCCACGAATCTAACTATCATTAGACACTAGTACTTGGATGTTCCAAAGATATTTAAAACTGTGTCTAGAATGGAACTTACTTGCCTTCTTTCTATACCCTGCTCTTTCCCCTATACCATTGCCACATAGTGAATGGCCCTATACTGTGTGGTTACTTCAGCTTAGATACCCAAGAATATACTCCTCTATCTCCTCTATATTCTCCTCTATCTTCCTTACCCCCAATCCGATCAGTGCATTAATATAAGATTTTAGTTCCAGATTATTGTGTGTGCTCTTATTTAAAACCTGTATTTTCTTTTTCCAAAATCACTTCTGACATTAATAGATTTTTCACAATAGGCAAATTGACAATAGTCTACTAATTTTAACTTGTTTCCTCAAGTCTGCCCTATTTCTTTTATTCTGTAACAACTCTATTTGTAAGTTCTTTGTTTTGATCATCTATTTATTTATTTATTTATTTATTTATTTATTTATTTATTTATTTATTTATTTATTTATTCATCCATCTATCTATCCATCCATTTATTCATTCATTCATTTATTTATTTATTTTCCTGATAAGAGGGATGTAGTTGGTTTGTTTTCCAAGTATTTGGACGATTTATTTCTGTTGCTCTCTCTTACAAACTATAGGGCTTGGCAGCTATATTATTAAACAATATTTTTCTCTAGAAAAACTCCTTAGACATTATCTATTGATTCTGGCATTTGTTATAATGGAAAAGTTCATTGCAAGCCTGATTATATTTTTTTCCTTTGTGGAAATCTTGTTTGTTCGACATGCATCCTGCATTTGTAGGAACTTTCCTTTATCCTGAAAATTGGAGACTATAATAAGATAGGCTACATGTAACTATGAATTGAAAATTAATTTTTACAGATCATTTCCTTCATTGATTTGCTTTTTTCTAGAGCTACTGATTGCCTTTACTACACTTTGAATTTAGTAGTTTCATCTCTATACAATATTTTACCCAGACATTCTTTGGGGTTGTCCCTTCTTTCCAATGTCACTTCCAGTTGCATGGAAGATACCCTGAACTCAACCACAGCAAAAACATAACTGATACTTTTTAACTGTCTTATCTTACCACGTAATTGATAGTAACTGCTGTCATTCTCTTTATTCATCCTCATCTAGACTATCTAGAACAGAGATATTTACTAATAGGTAAATAAGTCTTTGTCAAACCCTTCAAGCCCAAACTATGAAAGAAGGGAGAAGTTTATAAGTTAATTTGTTAAATCAATGGTCCAAGAGGCAGTAAAGAGGAAACTACAATGGGAGACAATCACACCTTTATAAGACTTTCATACCTTTGGGTATTGGGACAGGCTACTTTTGGTTTAGGTCATACCTACCTTCTCTCAATGGAAGGAATGCTCTCAGGCAGAGCCATATATCCCATGTTTTAAAATGCAGGTATAACGGTCAGGATTCCAGTTCTGTGGGCTCTGGTACACATCTGGTGCACTTTCAAGAAGCACCAAGAAGAATGAGATTGGTCACAACCAAATGCCCCACCATCTGCTGTTTCCTCCACAGCCTCTGTTATAAAGCTGGTATGGGTAGGGGCATTACTGGATAGTACTGGAAGGTCTCACTTCTCTCTCTCTCTCTCTCTCTCACTCATTCCTCTATTTAATAACACATCTGGTTAATCAAGTACTATTTGGCCCATCCCACACTCTGGTTTTGTTCCCCAAGTTCTTAATATAGGTCCTTGTCCTAGTTTCTAGAATTCATAAGGAGTATTTTCTTTATTTTATATTATTTTTGTCATTTCACTGGGAATCTACAAGATTTAATTAAATTAACGGGGTTTGGAAACCCAGTGTATAAATTCAATCATAAGCCTATGGGAACTCAACAATGAACAGTTAATAATGAAGTAGATACATCATATAAGAAATGTGTCACTGTCTTGTGTTGAGGTAAAGGAAAATTATTGGAAGCCAAGGGCTAAGCAAGCTTTTAGAAGCCAGTAAATGGAACATCTGGCTCTAAGAATGAAGTTTCTTCTTGGATTAAGGCAGAAGAAAAATTATAGTCAGTGGATAAGAAGACTTAAAAATTTCGACTTAAATAGCTCACGTTTTAGAATATCAGAAATTCATGGAAGAACATAATAAGCTTAATCGAAGGCTGGGTTTTGGTCTTATTGTGAAATTAGAAATCCAGGTAGTATGACTACAGAGCCCACATCCTTCGCCAGACAGGTTAATCAGGCTTGCCCTAAACCTTAAGACAGATCATTTTGCTAAGAATGTTGCCAAGCTGATGACTCTATGCAGCAAGTACAATATTGTTTCCATTTACAAATGAAGAAACTGACACAGAAATTAGCTAAGATGATAGAGAGTGAGTGGCAAACTAGGATACTCAATTGTTAGAATATGTGGTTGGGGGTGGGGAGTGGACACAGAAGGAATAATTAACTTAAATCCAGCAAAGAATGTTAGTCCCTTGATGACTCAGTGTGGTCCAGAAACCAGCTCCATAAACATCATCTCAGAGCTGGTTAGAAATGCAGACTCTCAGTCCATAAGCTGCATTTTAACAAGATCCCCCAGATATATGGTAGAGGAGAAAGAACATGATCTTAAGCTGGTATGAAACTATATGAAAAGAGGACAGAAAGGAACCACTTGGGGAGTTAGTTTGCACTAGTATATAAATTTTATTTTAATTCTAAATGGTGACATTGAGATTGCTATTGGTTTATCAAAAGTCAGTTGAAAGCCTGGAAAATCCACAAAGCTTTTAGTAATGCAAAGTTTTAGAGGGATGTACATGATGGACTTCATGTTGGCCACTCCTGGGTCTCTAAGGGCATAGACCTGGGAAGTACCTGCAGCAACAGCTCAGTTCAGAAAATGGAGGACGATTCTCCAAGTAAAGTGAAAATGGTAACAAAAGGTGAACTCTCTCCTAGGAGGCAGGAGTTAGAGGCTCAACAAAAATTGAGAGTAGGAAGAAGCCACAGCAACAAAAATGGCAGATATAATTTTTAAAAACACAATAAAAAAGGGAAGGAGTGGGCTTTAGAATTTGAGGAGGAGATAGAAAAAGGTGTAAAACTATGAACTCTTCCTTGAGAAAATGATTATTTTGATAACTAAATTGAAATCTTGCTCACAAGGAAAATAATAAAAGATATCCCTTCAAAATGTTATTTCACAAACTTAAAACAGAAATCAAATATCATCTCTCACCTACAGACATTTCAGAGGGTTCCCATTGTCAGTGCTCAGCTGACATTTCCATGAGGCATTCCCTGACCACTCATTTAAAACTGAAATTTCTTCCCCCAATACCACTACGCCAGCATTCCCTTTCTCCCTGGCCTGCTTCATTTTTCTCTAAATTATTTGTCACTTTCTAAAACATTTTTACTTTACAAAAGTTTGGTTTATGTCTTTCTGTTTCTACACTAGAATTAAATTCCACAATAAGTGGGTTTTACTGTTTTTGCTTACTAGTATTTGTCTCAGAGCTTGGCATCTAGCACATAGTAGGGACTCAATAAATATTTGCTGAGTAAAAGTTAAAGAATATCCGATTGCCAAGAACACAAGTGTCAAAGCAAAAACCGAAAAATCAGTAAGATTTAAATACTTCAGTATAGGCTATAATTAAAATGTAAGCTCCATGAGAATAAGTATTTTTACCTTTTTTGCTGAATGTAAGAATGGATAAAGTAAAATGTTCAATATAATGTACCTAATTTCACTGATTTAACGTGCACCTTTTTTTTTCATATTTATACAGCTCTGAAATCATAATAAGCTGTATAATCAGTGCTGTATAAATCCAATGATATCTAATATCCAGTTGTATATCCAATGATATCTTAGAGTCCACGTCAGCCTGGTAATGAGGTTATGACGTAGTTGTCATTCTGCTTGCATAGATATTCAAAGAGACAGCATGAAAACTTGCAAAAGGGTATACTGGTGACAGAATAAAATCCAAGACTAGCAGAGCACTTTAACTCTTGGGAACCAAATGGTATGAGTTGGGTATAGGGAAATTAAACTAATTTAACAATACCCCTGAAGTGGGAGTCAAAGTTGGCTAGTTAAACAGAACCATAAAGCCAGCTTCAGCTTTTAAAAGCCAAGTACCAACAGCTTTTAGTTTTTCACCAACACTTTTGATGTTATTGAAAACCAAATGATATAGAAAAAAAGACATTGCTGACTAAGTGGAAAGGCAAATCTAGAGTCAGATTCTGAATGTGAAGAAGTTTTAGATATACCTTACCAGTGGTTCCCAACCTTTTTGGCACCAGGGACTAGTGCTCCTCTGAGAATCTAATGCCTGATGATCTGAGGTGGAGCTGAGGCAGTGATGCTGGAGCTGGGGAGTGGCTGCAAATACAGATGAAGCTTCGCTCACTTGCCTGTCACTCACTTCCTGCTGTGCGGCCTGGTTCCTAACAGGCCACGGACTGGTACTGGTCCATAGCCGAGAGGTTGGGGACCCCTGCCTTTGTCAATTTAGTTCATTTATAATCTTCTTATTTTGTGTATGCACCAGAGGATCAACCATAAAAATCTATTCAGTCTAAAAGCTTGCTTTCAATAAATATGAAATAAAAATTCTGAGTGAAAGAAAGCACTGCATAACTTTTCTGTTACTCTTTTGATCTCCTTCCTCAAGGCAGGCAGTAATACTTCTGGTTGACCATCAACCTTTCTTGATATTGCCACAGGAATAAATGTAAGATATGTTATCTGAACACTTTACCCCTAAGGGTAGTTCTAAGCACATCTTCCTTTATTCCGCCCCAGAGAAGTGGTGATGAGACAATGCCAAAAACACATTAATGAGTCATAGTACTAAGTACTGCTTCCTAAGTAAATGGTAAAAAGATCAAATGTTCTTGCCATCTACAGGAGAGGTCTTGGATCTTTTTTATTCTCTTCTTTCATACAGATTGTGCAAAAAAACAAAAAAAAAAACAAAAAACAAAAACAAAAAAACTACCTCCTATGTTGGGAAGGCTATTGAGAAAATAGATGAGAAAATCAGGGTACAGCCAAGGGAAAAAGTGGCATGGGACTGACAGCCTGATTCTAATCTAGGTTAAAAAAAAAAAAAGCCTTTTTCACTAGGGCTGAGCTCTACATGGGGCTTTAAAACCTATGCCTGTAGCAATAAAGTGAGTATATGTCCAGGATGTGCTTAGGAATTTATAAGGGTGGTGGCCGCAGGCTCTGGTATACCAAATATAGAATTGGAACTGCTTAGAAATACAGCTAAAAGTTCATTTTAAGAAACATTTTTTTTCCTCCTGCATAACAGGATCCTAAGCATCACCACTTTAGTAAATATAGAAACTTATAAGCAATAAATAACCAATATGCCATTTTTAGGGATGAATAAAGTTCCGTTTTAAATGTAGAAAAAAATGAGAAGTAGTAAATTGTTTTACCTTAAATGATCCAAGAATATCCTTTAAGGGCTCTTCATAAAACTCATCTCTTCCAAAGAACAGCAGTAACTCAAAGAAACTCCTAAAAAGAATAAGTGAATGATAACTTTTATCACTTCTTTGATTTTTTGCCCCAATTTAAAAGTCTCAAAAAATAATAGCTATGTAATAACAGATATCTAGTTTTTAAATAGTGGTTTTGAAACAGTAATCAATTAGGATTCGTGTTGTTTTTATAAAATAGAAGTGTCTTCAAGGAAAATGCAAAGAAATACACTGATGTTCTAGAACTACAGAATGAACAATTACATTATTCATGTCTACCAGTGTTTACTGCAAAAAAAAAAGAAAATGCAGCAGTATATCAGGTGGCAAAAATATGGGTACACATGTGAAGATGAGCTAAATGGGCATACATTTCTAGTAAAATGGGCTCCAGAGAAAATTCAAAATCTAATTTTTTTCAGAGGGATATAAAGGATGAATCAACTGACATAAAAATATAAGTTAGAGAGTTACCCTGAAACTCTCAGCCAACATTTACATATTAGCAATATCATTGCTTATATAGCCATGGATCCTCAAACTCTAGGCTTACCTTGATTATCCCACTCATGGCAACTCCCCAAATTCTGTGGTTCCTTATTTTTAAATAAATTATTTTGGAAAATACCATTATTAAATATTTTATGTGCCTTTAATAATTCATGAGTTCATACAGGAAAAAATATGACTTCCTAATCATGAGCAAGGAAACCTATAAAATTATCATATATTACTTAGTAATCCTAAAGTAGAGCAAATAATAAACCCCTTGAAATCTTTAAATTTTAATTCATGCAGAAGATACTCAACTAGGAATAGCTAAAGTTGTATTTTTTATAAATACTTGCCTTTAATCAAAATTAATCACTAATGAAGACTGAAAATTTTAAAATGCAAACATTAACTGAGACTATATCATTTTAAAAATTATATAAAAGACCTAAGTATTACACAATAGTTACAAAAACTCTTCTAAATGTAGCATAGCAACCATACCCAATAAACCAATATTTTTATAAATTTGACTAGTTAAAATTTAAAATGTCAATAGACTAAAAACCATAAAAGCAATCAAAAGCAAAATGATACAGAGAAATAATCTTTGCTGATTTTCTTACTTAAAAAGCTTATATAAGTAATTTTAAAAAGTCAATACCCCAGTAGAAAAATGGGAGACATTACTCACAGAAAAGAAATGCAAGCAGATTTTTTTCAAATATGAAACGATGCTTTACTTTACTCATAATTAAATAGTATTTATGAAGATGAAATACCATTTCTCCTTCATATTTTTTAAAATAAAAATGCCGAATTAATTATATTCATATTTTTAAAAATGAAAATGCTGATATGTTCTATGACAGTTCTGATGTGGAAGAATAGGCTCTGATACCTGCTGGAGGGATGACAAATAGTACCTCTTTTAAGGGCAACACAGTAATAGTCATCAAAATTTAAAATGCACATATGCCATCTGACTGAACAACTCCACTGCTAAGAATTTAATCCTCCAAATATACACATATAAACTCAAAGATGTATATATAAGGATATGCAACCACAGATGGTTTGTAGTAGCAAAAGAACGGACACATACTAAATGTCTAACTCTTCCAGGGAACTAGGTAATTACAATACATCCATACAATGAAATATAATGCAAATATTAATGAAAGTATTAGTGAGAATATATATTTATATCTCTATGAGTAGATAAGAAAAAAGTCCAAGATATATTGCTAAGCAAAGATGCAGAAATATATTTATTGAATTATCATTTGTGTACATGTAGAAGTAGAAACTCATGTTTCATACCTGTTGTATTTCCTATTGACTAGTAGTCCAAGGGATCAACTAAATGTTTAGAAATCAAGTTGTCTAACCCTCATGGAAGAAAACAATTCAAGGGCACAGAGTAAATATGTCCAAAATAGAACAAAGTAGGACCTCAAATTATACATAGCACTCTAGAGCTGAGCTGGCAAACTACTGCTCACAGGCCAAATCTGGCCCAAGGAAGGCCTGTTGCTATCTAATGCAAGAGTAAGAATAGTTAGCCATATTTAAATTGTTAAAAGAAAAATCAAAAGAGTATTTCATGACAAGAAAAAACTACATCAAATTCAAATATCACCATAAATAAATAAGTTATTATTGGAACACAATCACATCCATCTATTTACATATTGACAATGGCTGCTTTCACACTACAGTGAGTAGTGGCAACAGAGACCTTAAGTGTTAAGCCTAAAATATCTGGCTCTTTTACTTACCTGTGGTCTAGAACCACACTGGGTTTGAATCTCAACTCCACCACTCACTTGACATGTAACCCTGGGCAAGTCACTTAATATCTATATGCCTCAGTTTCTTTATTTATAAAATAGAAACAGTAATAGTAGCTACCTCTTATAAAGCACTTAGAAAAATCCCTGGTAGAGCTATAGGTGTTTGCTAATAATATAGTACACTACTTTTACTGTTAACATTGCCATTCAAGTTTCCTTCAACAATCTAAGAGGAAACACAAGATCTTCACAGATTTGTTCTTCTCAGCTGTGTATGTTTCAATTTTGTTGAAATAAGACATTTTTCTTCACGTAAATTATGAAGATTGTTAGAAAAGGTTTCTTTCCAACAATGTAATATTGTATAATGTTTACATCAGTTTTTAATGCTGAATGTTTAAGATGTTTGTAAGTATATATTTAATATGTTTAATATGTAATAGTCTATATATTAATCAATTTATAATTAATCCTAGTCCAAATTATAGGTTACCTACAGTTCATTTACCTAAATTATTCAAAACAGAATTATCTAAACAAAATGACATATAAAAATATAGACTACATTATAGATAGTATGCCTTCCGAATTTAAAAAAGATACCATACATAATCATACTTATTTGACTTTCATCAATCAGTATACTCCTATTAGCTATGCAAGCTTAAATAACCAGAGTACCACTACAGTCCCTATTTATGAAATAAATTATATTCTGTCAGCAGGATGCTTAGAAGTCAGACCATATTTTCCCATATATTACAAATGGTAAAAACTTACCAGACTTTTTTGGGTTGAGTAATTTTATGATTCCACTTCATTTCCACTTTGGCTTAATATATACACCTCTGTATTCTAAGTTTTTAGTGATTACCCCAAGGTTGACAATATATATCTTTAATAAGTCCCAGCCTGCCTTCAAATAATATTATGTTGCTTTGGGTACAACATAATAAATCTTTGTGCTATTTTTGTCATTCACTTTAATTTAAAATATTCTATAAACCAACAGTACCTCTACTGCAATTTTTGCTTTAGTTTTGGCATTTAGAGAATATGACACATAGGCTGGATGCCGGTTTTTGTAAAAGTTTTACTGGAACAAAGAAATATACATTCATTTATGTATTGTCAAAGGCTACAAGAACAGAGTTGAATAGTTACAACACTCTATGGTCTGCAAGTCTAAACTATCTGGCCTTTTAAAAAATTGTTTGCCCCCTCCCTGCTCTACAACAGTTACGTTTCATGGTGATTAAAAATAATCAAAATTCCATTTTATATATATTTTCAGTTTTTATCATTTCAAGTTCTCTTAATTTCTTTAGGTAGATTTTCTATCTGGCATCATATTTGTGGTACACTTTTTTGTAGTTCAGGTCTTCTGGGAATGAAGTCTTTCAGTTTTTGCTTCCCTGAAAACATTCTTATTTCTCTTTCTCAAATTGAGAGTTAAAAGTTTTTTTTTCTTTCAGCACAATAAAGATGTCACTTCATTGTGTTCCAGCTTGCATAGTTCCTGAGATGTTGGCTGTATTTCTTAACTTTAGTCTTCTAAATTATGTAACATCTTTTACTCTAGTGGCCTTCAAGATGTTCTGTGATTTACCAGAGTTTGAATTTATGCATCTCTGTGATCTAGGTGATAGGTGTTGTGTGTGTGTTTCAAATTATCCTCCTTGTTCTCCGCGTTTTTTGAATCTGTGGTTTCAGGGTCCTCTACAGCAATAATTACATCTCTTATGAGGTCCCTTCTCATATAAATCAGTGCCTCTTCCTTTCATCAACCAACTCTAGTCTCTGGGCTCTACCAATAGCTCATCCTTTCTTTGTTCTTCTATTCCTTGAGCTAACAGCAACTTACTAGAGTGCTAAGTCTGGGTTTACCATCCATTCCTTGTCTTCTCTCTTGGATCTTCTAATAACTTTGAAAAAGATTCTATGAATTAAAATAAATTCTCTATCAAATTATCTAGCATGACTTATATTTCCCTAACTAGATCTTGATTGAAATAACCTATATATCTTAATCAAAAAGAAAATGAAAAAGGAAACAAAAATAAACTTACTGATGACCATTCCCTAACAAGACCAACAGGAAATTATTTTCTGTCCCTCCAGTTCCAAAATTAGAATGGAGAACTTTCAGAATATTATAGCTTAAGAACTATAACCAATAAGCTATAGACAAAATGAGTCACTTATTTATATTAAATATTAAAAAATATATGTTTGTCTTGGTGCCTTGATCGTATGAGATGTTCTTTTTTTTCCCCGATTGAGTTGTAATTGACATTTAACACTATATTAGATTCATGTGTACAACATGATTCAATATTTGCAAATATTACAAAATGAGCGCCAAAAGTCTAGTTAACATTCATTACCACACAGTTACAATTTTTGTCTTACAATAAGAACTTTCAAGATCTACTCTCAGCAACTTTCAAATATACAATAGAGTATTATTCACCATAGTCACCATGCTGTATATTACATCCCAATGACCTATTTATTTTATAACTGGAAGTTTGTATCTTCTGACCACCTCCACTCATTTGGCCTACCTTTCGACCCCCACCTATGGCAACCACCAACCTGTTCTCTGCATCTGAGTTTTGTTTTGTTTTAAATTCCACATATAAGTGAGATCATATTTTATCTTTCTCTATCTTATTTCACTTAGCATAATGCCTTCAAGGTCCATCCGTGTTGTCACAAATAGCAATATTTCCTTCTTTTTCTATGACTGATAGTATTCCATTACATATATATGTGTGGTATATCACATTTTCTTTATCCATTCATCCAATGATGTACACATAGGTTACTTCCATGTCTTGGCTACTATAAATAATGTTTCAGTGAACACAGAGATACAGATATCTTTTTGAATTAGTGTTTTTGTTTCTTTCAGATATGTAAGAGTAGAATTGCTGGATCATATGGTAGTTCTATTTTTAATTATCTGATGAACCTCCATAATTGTTTCCCAATTTACACATCCAGCAACAGTGCATAGGGTTGTCTCTTCTCTATATTCTTGCCAACACTTATTATCTTTTTAATAAAAGCCATTCTAACAGGTGTGAGGTGATATGTTATCGTGGTTTTGATTTTATTTTTATCGGTAGTTTCCTTTGCTGTGCAAAAGTTCCTTAGTTTGATGTAGTCCAACTTGTTTATTTTTGCTCTTGTTGTCTTTGCTTTTGTTATCAAATGAAAAAAAAAATCGCTCTTAAGACCAATGTCAAGGAGCTTACTGTCTGTTTTCTTCTGGGAGTTTTATGGTTTCGGGTTGTATGCTCAAGTCTTTAATACATTTTGAGTTGATTTTTGTGTATGATATAATAGTGGTTCAGTTTCATGCTTTTAAATGTGGCTGTCCAGTTCCCCCAACACCATTTATTGAAGAGACTATCCATTCCCCACTGTATATTCTTAGCTCCTTTGTTGTAAATGTATTGACCACACGTGTGGGTTTACTTTTGGGCTCTCTATTCTGTTCTACATGCTCTCTGTTGATCTATATGTTTCTTTTTATTCCAATACCATATTGTTTTGGTTAGCTTTATAATATAGTTTGAAATCAGGAAGAGTGATGCCTCCAGCTCTGTTTTTCATTCTCAATATTGCCTTGGCTATGCAGGATCTTTTGTGGTTCCACATAAATTTTATGAACTGTTTGTTCTAATTCCATGAAAAATGCCATTGTATTTTTGATAGACATTGCACTGAATCTTTAGTTTGCTTTGGGTATGGACATTCTAACAAAATTAATTTTACCTTCTTGGTGAAATTTATTCCTAGGTATTTTATTTTTAATGAAATTGTGAATATGATTGTTTTCTTAATTTCTCTGACATTTATTGGTGTATAGAAACACAACAGACTTTTAGCCACTGATTATGTATTCTGCAACCTTACTGAATTAGTTTATTAGTTTTAACAATTTTTTGGTAGAGTCTTTAGGGGTTTCTATATATATATCATGTCACCTGCAAATGGAGACAATTTTACTTCTTTTCTTATTTGGATGCCTTTTATTTATCTTGCTTGATTGCTCTGGCTAGGACTTCCAGTACTCTGTTGAATAAAAGTGGTATGAATAAGCATCCCTATCTTTTTCTCAATCCTAGAGGATAAACTTCAGCTTTTCACCATTAAGTATGAT
This sequence comes from Pteropus medius, assembly GCF_902729225.1. Lineage (NCBI taxonomy): Eukaryota > Metazoa > Chordata > Mammalia > Chiroptera > Pteropodidae > Pteropus > Pteropus medius. Next base: position 25,408,236 of record NW_024347791.1, read on the forward strand.
GATGTTAGATGATGAGGACTTGTCATATATGGCTATTACAAACTTGAGGAACATTTCCTCTATCCATTTTGTTGAGAGTTTTTATCATAAATGGATGCTGTATTTTGTTTAATGTTTAATGTTCTGCATCTATTAAGAAGATCATATGGTTTTATCCTTCATTTTCTTAATGTGGTATATCACAGTGATTGATATGCAGATATTGAACCATCCTTGCATCTGTGAAATAACTACCACTTGGTCATGGTGTATAATCCTCTTCATGTATTGTTGTATTTGGTTGCTGATATTTTGTTGAAAATTTTTGCATCTATGTTTATCAGGGATATTGACCTGTAATTTTCTTTTCTTGTGGTGCCTTTGTCCAGTTTGGGTATAAGGGTAATGCCTGCCTCATAAAGTAATTTTGGAAGTGTTTCCTCTTCTTTGATTTTTTGCAAGAGTTTGAGAAAGATTGATATTAATTCTTCTTTGAATGTTTGGTATAATTTACCAGTGAAGCTGTCTGATCTTTAACTTTTGTTTGTTGAGAGGTTTGTGATTACTGATTAAATTTCTTTACTAGTAATCAGTCTGTTCAGATTTTCTATTTCTGCACGATTCAATCAGGGTAGGCTGTATGTTTCTAAGAATTTATTAATCTCTTCTAGGTTATCCAATTAGTTGGCACATATTTGTTCATATTAGTTTCTTCTGATCCTTTGTATCAGTTGTAACATCTATTTCTGATTTATTTATTTGAGCCTCTTTATATCCTAGGTGAGTCTACCTAAAGATTTACTTTTATCATTTCAGAAAACCAGCTCTTAGTTTCATCAATCTTTTCTATTATCTTTTTAGTCCCTATGTCATTTATTTCTGCGCTGATCATTATTTCCTTCCTCCTGCTAAATTTGAGCTTTATTTGCTCTTCTTTTTCTAGTTCCTTTAGGTGTAAAGTTAGATTGTTTATTTGCAAACTTTCTTGTTTCTTGAGATAGGCATTTATTGCTATATAGAATTGCTTTTGCTCCATCCCATAAGTGGTGTTATACTGTATACCCATTTTCATTTGTTTCAAGGTTATTTTTTTTTTTAATTTCTCTGTGATTTCTTCTTTGACTAACTGGTTGTTTAGTAGCATGTTGTTTATTCTCTACATATTTGTGAGTTTTCCAGCTTCCTTCTTGTAGTTGATTTCTTTTTTCATACAACTGTGGTCAGAAAAGATGCTTGATATGACTTCAATCTTAAATTTGTTAAGACTTGCTTTGTGGCTTAACATATATCTATTCCATGAGCTTGAGAAGAATGTGTATTTTGTTGCTTTTGGATGGAATATTATGTATATGTCTATTAAGTCCATAGCAATATGAACAGCTTTTAGTCTACTGCTTTTTAACTTTTTTTGTGTGTGTACCATGACTAAGAGGATTATCAAGCTCTTTCCTTTAGTTATATTAGAAGAACAAATACCATTTTAAAAAATGACACATGTACCTCCCTCTAGATTCTGATACATACAAATCCTCAAATAACATTGTTTTGTTCAATGTAATTTTGTTATAATGTTGATGAGATGCTGTAGGAATTTAATTCTTATTTATATCAATTAGCCTATGATAAAACGGGTATCATTATACATCGTTTCACTTAAAGTCACCTATCAACAATGTTAAGTGAGGACTTACTATATTAATATGGGTGAGAATAGGGTATGTCATCACCTGATCACTTTTCATCTCTGCCAACACAAATATACTAGTTAATAATCCCTCTTTTTGGCCATAAATTACTATAGTCTCAACTACTTCACTCCAAAATTAAAAGGAGCAATAAAGACCAAAATTACAGGGAAAAAGATTCTAGTCACAACTAGCACCAAATAAAATTTGGAGTTTCTAAAATGGCCAGTATAAATAAATGCACACAGGTTTCTCTCATGTTGACTTTAGCTACAACAAATCCTGGGAACAAAATGTTATAATGCAGTGATAAAGAAAAACAAAACAACGTTTAAGGAATTTAGTAAGGGAATCAAATCAAAACCACCACCTTCCCCCTAAAAAACAAATGGCCCTTTACAATTAGTCCTTCTTCCTCTGATTTCTTGGCTGTTTCTAAATTAGTTAAAGTCTAGACCCAAGTTATAAATACAACCAAATAAAACTTGGCTGTAACAGAGACTGAAATTAGACACAAATTCTATGTTCAAAATATAGTACAATTCAGCAACATAATCGGAAAGTGTCTCTAGGTCACGACATGTGTGGGCTAGCACATGAATGTGTAGCCATTCTAAATAAGAGGCTGATTATACCCACTCGATTCCATGAAAAAGAAGGCCCTCTGGTATTCTTTCATAGGCAGTTTGGCATACTATACACTTTTAGTGTTTGCCACTACATATGCTAAACGCTACTAGATGAACTAGTGCCCTCCTCCTGTGGACCTTGTGAATCCTTGTGGACCTAATGGCTGCCAAGCAAATACCGCCTGTCTCACACTTAACCGTGCCTGGAATGCTGAAATCTATGAACATTTACTTTCCATTGGGCTAAAGGAGGCTGAGAAGGCACCATTAAAGTTTACTTTAATTTTATGTAAAACTGGTAAAGTCTATGTTATTTATCTTAAAGGTCCACTTAGTTTCAAGGTGTTCAACTTTGTTCTACTTTTAAAACTTAGGAATTATTTACCCAATCTAAAACACAAAAACACTAAGAAAAAAGTCAGAACTTAACTCAGATTTGCAAAATTTTCCTAAATTCTCAGGCCTCAGTCTTCTTATATATAAAAGGGAATTAATTTGAGGTTCTTTTTTGTGCAAATACATACATACACACATAGCAAAATCTTCATTTCTTTCAAAAATACGGTTTACAGGGAGGGTCATCCCAGCTAAAATTATAGTTGATTTAAGACAAATCTCTATATGACTATTCATTACCATAAAATCTAAAAAACAGTAATGAATAAAAATAGAATCTATTTCCCTTCCCTGTAAAGAACAAACCTGTAGTTTTTAGAGTCTCCAAGCCTATAGAAGGCAGATCTTCATATATAAATGTATAATTGGGTATAGGCTTTTATGAAGGTGGACATATAGACCAGACTACCACAGAATATAGAAACTTATATGTTATGTAGATATCTATGTTATATAGATAGATGCACTTATATAGAGAATATTATAGATATTACTTAAGTTGATCCTTTAGTTCATCTATAAATTTTAGGCATGTCATGATTTAAAAATTAAAAATACATGATATACATCATAAATAAGAATTCTACAAATAGATATGAATTATAATGAAATCCATTAATATCCTGACATCCTGTCCAGGCACCTTGAACATTCTGTTTGCAGTCCCTGGGAGGCTCTAATGCTCCTTCATGTAATTAAATGCTACCATTTCTTCAGATCTCAGCTCAAGTGTTAGTTCATCTAGCATTTCCCTGACTTCCAAGACCAAGTCAAGTTCCCTGTTAGACTTTCTCATTGTACCCTGTAATTCTTTCATGATTACAATTACACAATAATGTGACTCTTAATATCTTTTAGCTCTGTAAAGTCTTTAAGAACAAGGACTTAAGTATCTTATTTTCTACTTTATCCCTAAAACCAAGCACAGAGATTTACAGAATGACTGAATGAATAACTATGGAATAATTGTCAGATAAATTTTCTGGCTTATATATTTATTTACATAAAACAGAATTATAGACCTACTACTCTTTTAATAGTACCACCACATTCTTTTGGTATTAAAAATATAATTAAATGTTGTTAAAGTAAATTCAAACAATGCAAAATCTTTTCTTTATAAGAAACACTACTATAAATTATAAGATAATTTTCTTCTGCCTACACTGTCTTAGATAAGGTTTGCTTCTGCTTAATACGTTATTCTTTTCATGAGCAGTAGTAGAAAAGCTAGCAAGCAATAAAACGGAAGTCAACCAATGACTTAAATTTTTTTTAAAAGTACTTTTATAAGCCTTAAAAGCAATTTCACATTACAACATTAAAGTTAACAAAGATCATAGAATAAATGAAGAAAATCCATATAGGCACTGAAAGAGAAATAATACTTCTTGCTTACAAATAACATATTTCTAGTAATACTTTTTTTTTGCTCAGAAATCAGTAGAGATTAACTGAAATCATTTTGGAAGCTTTCAAAACAACATATAAAAATATTCCCTGTAGTGGACATCTATTATGTTTGTCTACCTAGCCAGTTCTTCATGCTACCTCACTCACTTCTTGAGGGAACTGCTTATCCTTCCAATATTTCTATGGTTCTGATGGGGCTGCTGATGCAGTGTCCTCATTTCTCCTAGCCACAAGGTGGGTCTGTCATCAGACTGAAACAAAAATGTTACCACACTTTCTTCAAACAGTGATTAGTCCAAGCAATAGACACATAACCTCAGCTGGACCCAAGTCCTCCAAATATTCTGGGTATTAAAGGTGGAAGGAGGGGGTCTCTTCTTCCTTGGTTAATAAACTAAGTTTAATGCCAAAACTGTCAGCAGCCCTGAGAGAATGAAGCCAAAAGGGAAAAAATGGAAAGGGAGAGAAAAGTTTTGGATAATATTTTGTTCTCCAGATTCAGAAAATCCTGAAACTAGTACTAATGCTTGATTTTCCATGGTTTAGTCATCTAATAAATCCCTCTGCATCCCCTCCCCCTGCCTCTTTGTTTGTTTGTTTAAATTAGCTTGAGTAAGATTTGTCAATTATAACAAAAGTCCTAATACATTTCCCATATTTATTTAGGCATGATAAACTAAATGTAAAAATATAGTTCTCTTTAACTGTCTCGCTCTTACAAATCTAAGTAATGTTATATTCTGAACTCTCCTCCCCACCCCTACAATTTTTTTCAGCTTTATTGGGGGGTATAATGGACCAATAAAAATTGTATATAGTTAAGGTGTATAACTTGATGCCTTGATATACATATAGATGGTGAAATAATAATCACAATGAAGCTGGTTAACATATCCATCTCCTCACATAGTTCCCTCCTACAGTGTTAAATATATACAAATACACTTTTAAAGAAGCACAATGTACATACACTCTTCAATTTTTTATATAGAAATAAAACAAAAAAAATCTAGTTATATATGAAATTAACAAACCTTTAAGATTGAAAAATGCTAAGTGCATAGAAAGCCTTCGACCTTCTCTCTCGCTAGTCCAATGCCTCAGAATTAACAACTTTGAATATTTTTAATAATCTTTGCTATTATTTCTTGATTTTCATGAGCATTAGTAGAAAAGCTAGCAAGCAATAAAATATTATCTCTTGACTTCCTGCATGGGAGAATTTAATTCCTCACACAACCAATTCCACCTTCTCAATATTATTATTTCCTCTATTATTTATCTTTGTAACGTTACTTCTTTATTTATGGTTTCACGTACAACTGATACTCCAGTTTGTAAAATAAGAATTAAAGGAAGGATACCGTGTCCTTGTACTTCACTTTCAACTCACAAGTTCCATTAAATATTCTTATATTGAAAGTTAATAATTTCCCTCTGTTCTATAATTATTTTTGTACTTTTAAGTTTAAAGTCAATAAGCATCATTTACATTAAGAAAACTATATAAATAATATTCAGAGCACATCTAAGGTTTCTATGACTCTGAGTCCTTTCCTGTTCAGATTATTTTTAATTTTCCTGACGTGTCTAATTTCCTTTTTATTTCCTTTGCCTTGTCTTTTAGCATTACCTTTAATGGTTCCAAATTCTCAAGGTTAGTCTCAAATCTCCAATTTTACTGGATATTTCCCTTATGAAGTGACGTATCTGTAAAACCTATTGCTATCCTGAGACTTCTCTTCCCTCTAAAGTAAAAACTACTGTTTTCTAGGTTCACTGTCATCTGACTTTTTATATTATACTCTCACCTGGAGCACTCTCTCTAATAACTTCCCAAGAAAGGGTATGTGGACAAGTCAATCTTCTAGGTCTTTTCATGACTGGAAATGTTCTTTCTACTCCCATACTTCACTGACAGTTTGAGTGTAAAATTCTACATTGAAAGTAATTTCCCCTCAAATCTTTAAAGACACTGATTAATTATAGTCTATCACCCACTGTTGGTTGTATAAAGACTGAAATCAATCTGATGTTTGTTCCTCTACAGGTAACCTAGTTTTTCCTCTCTAGAAGGTATTCAAGTCTTTTCTTCATTTTTGATATTTTGAATTAGCAAAATGATGTATTTAGCTGAGTATCTTTCATATTCATTGTGCTGAGCATTTCTTGGTCTCTTTCAGCCTGGAAACCCATGACTTTCAGTTCTGGGGAATTCTTTTATTACATCTTCAAAAATTTCCTCCAGTGTATTTTCTCTAAATTCTTTTCTGGCACTCTAATTAGAACCACCATATTATTATTATTATTATTATTATTATTTTTAATGATACATTCCTTCTCTTTGGTTTTGGTTTACATTCTTCATTATTTCTTCAACTTTACTTTCCAACCTTCCTACGGAAAGAGTTTAAAATTTAGCCATCGTATTTTCTTAATTTCCTCAAACTCATTTTTGGTATCTCATTATTCCTTTCATACAGCATGATACGTTGATGTTTTAATGTTATACATATTTTCTCAACTCTCTCTGAAATATTCATTATAAATTTTATATTTTGCTTTTTTCCCTCCAATAGTAACACTATTACTTCCAGATATTTTGTTTGTTTTCACTGTATTTTATTCAAGTTAAAGGCATTCCTCATATGTTTGATGATTCCTGAATACCTATTAATATTTAAGAATAAGGCCATGAGCAAATTAATTGGGAACCCTATGAACATGTCTAGAGTTTGGTGACTGATAATTTTTTCTTCAGGATAATTAAGTGGTTAGCTAGCTGTCTCAAAGAGGAACCCTTAATTGACAGAACGTAAAAAGTAGCAATACTGTTTCCCCACCCCACTCTAGGCCCTAAGGCCTGGTGACTGGCCTGAATGGAAAAATTGCAATTAACTTCTTTATCTGCATTGTCCCAAAGTATCATTCCCTACTCTCTAGTTCATACCTTGCAAGTTCAAATTCTAGACCTCTCTAAGATTCTGGGGGGAGGGGGTAAAGCCAGACTATCTTCCTATTTTACAAGGCAGAGGGTAATTTTGTTTTAAAAAATGTTTTACATATAAGTCATGAGTTGCTTAAAAATAGGAATATGTCCTGAGAAATGCATTGATAGGTGATTCTGACATTGTAAGAGCATTATAGAGTGCACTTACATAAACCTAGATGGTATAATCTACTACACACCTAGACTATAAAGTATATATACCTTATTGCTACTAGGCTATAAGCCTATACAGCATGTTACTATACTGAATACTGTAGGCAACTGAAACACAATCATAAGTATTTGTGTATATAAACCTATCTAAAAATAGAAAAGGTACAGTAAAAATACAGCAATAAAGATAAAAAATGGTACACCTGTATAGGGCACTTAGCATAAATGGAGCTTGTAGGACTGGAAGTTGCTCTAGGTGAGTTACTGAGTGAGTAGTGACTGAATGTGAAGGCCTAGGATTATTACTGTACAGTACTATAAGCTTTATAAACACTGTACATTTAGGCTATGCTAAATTTAAAAAATGTTTTTCTTTCTTTAATAATAAATTAACCTTTGCTTACTGTAACATTTTTACTGTATAAACTTTGTGTTTTTTAACTTAACTCTTTTGTAATAATATTTAGCTTAAAACACAAAGACATTGAACAGTTGTACAAAAATATTTTCTTAATATCCATATTCTATAAGTTTTATATTTTTAAATTTTTATTTATTTATTTACTATTTATATATTCTTTGTTAAAAACTAAGACACAAACATGCACATTAGTGTAGGCCTAAAGAGGGTCAGGATTATCAATATCACTATCTCTCACTTCCACATCTTATCTCAATGGACAGTCTTCAGGGGCAATAACACACATAGAGCTGTCATCTCCTGTGATAACTATGACTTCTGGAATATCTCCAGGTGGACCTGCCTGAGTCATTTCTTCAGGATCTCACTCTTCAGAAATATGTCCATGGTAGTTTGTTTGGTTTATTTCTTTTTTCTTCATAGATTTGCCTGTAAGCATAAAATGCACATTCCTCTCTATTAATGAAAACCTTTTGGTGTTGGAGTCCATATTTTCAAACTTTTTAAGGAGCCTGATGAGATCTGCAAAAGCTTCTGCTAAACCCTTCACTGCGAATTTTCTTGGGTGTTCTTTTTTTTCTGTCAATTCTTTACACTAATTATAGGAGGGTAAAAAGGATAAACCCAAGTGCTCAGTTTATGATCTTTAACTCAAAGTCTTCTACAAGTATTTTTTAAAACAAGGAGTTTCCTAACCTTTTTCTGGCCAATTTAAGGTCCTTCTGTTCAGTGGTCCCCAACCTTTTTGGCACCAGGGACCAGTGTTCCTGTGAGAATCTAATGCCTGATGATCTGAGGTGGAGCTGAGGCGGTGATGCTAGCTGGGGAGCAGCTTCAAATACAGATGAAGCTTTGCTCGCTCGCCCACTGCTGACCTCATCCTGGGCTGCCCAGCTCCTGAGAGGACATAAACTAGTACTGGTTCCGGTCCGGGGGTTAGGGACCCCTTCTGTTAACTATGATGGCCTCAAATGCTGTATTATGGAACCTAACATAACAGTTTGCCAAGGCAATCTGGGAAATTAACAAGGAAAGGAAAGTGCTGGTAGTGACCATAAGAATCCATATAATAATTCCATTTAACTCTAAAACTAAAATTGTGGTTAACTGTTCAATGTTAAACCTAAAAACTTAAATGAAAAAAATGGAAATTTCTTTTTGAGGGAAGACTTTAGGAAAGGTACCTTCTACAGAGAAAATAAAAACCAATTCTCAAATACATCAAGAAAAATAATACTTTATAAGAAGAGTACTTACAAAGCAAGGCTACTCAAAACATATTGTACGTGCTCACATTCATCTGGGAATGATGTGCTGGCTGATGTAAAACAGCAAAGTGCAGTCTGAAGAACTTGAAGCTGTGGCAAAGGGACCTGCCATCTTCCAGCATAATCTTCAACCACCTGATAGGAAAGCAATCCAAAAGTACATTTTTTTTTAAACTTGGATAAAATGTACTACATAATACATTTAAATGTACTACATAATACATAATATAATATTAGTTAAGCATGAACACACATGATTGGGTGGGAGCTCCATATTGTTTGTTTTCATGGTAAACATCTGAAAATTAACCATTATCTTTAAAAATGTGGAAAAGAACATTATATGAATGACTGTACTGTTCAGCTGCTAAATCTTTACCAAACTTTGTAACATGCATACTCTTCACTTCCTATATCATGCTTGTCAAAATACCAGTTATCAAATATTAAAACAGCTAGACAGCAAAATATAGTCATAAAGAAAATCAGAAATGATTATGCATTATTATTATCATTATTTGTAAGACTGAACTCTAAGCATTCTGGCAACAAGTGAGAATTAAAGATATAGTGACATGATGTTCTCATTATGAAAATTTAAACTGTACTATATTATGGAGAAAATAGTCCATAACATAGTTTTGGCTCTGTCACTTGTTTTAGGTCATCTTCCTTCTCTATGCATTAGTTTCCTCACAATAAAATGGAGACACTAATGCTTACCTTGGGATAATTTGAGAGAACATTTTAGAACTATCAATTGCTATAAAATATTGACCTATAATATATATCTAAAAATGTATACCTATAAAATTATGATCTATAAAATTATGCCAGACTGCTGTATATTTTCAAAAATCATCATATAAAACATATTGGCAAATTATGGCCTACAAGCCAAATTTGGCCTGTTGCCTGTTTCTGTACAATCCATGAGCTAAGAATGGATGTTATATTTTTAAATGGTTGAAAAAAATATTTTGTGATGTGTGAAAATCATATGAAATTCAAATTTCAATGTCCATAAAGTTTTATGAGAACATACCCAGGTTCATCATTTATATATTACCTATGGTTGCTTTCTGGCTACAACAGCTGAGTTGAATAGTAATGACAGAAATCATAAAGCTCACAAAATGTAAAATGTTTAACATCTGCCCCTTTACAGAAAAAGTTTTCCAACACTGATTTAAAAGCTGGGAAAACTAGAGCAGAAGGAAAAAGCCAAGAATATTCAGAGCTTAAGGACTTCTCATACTAATCACTTCCCGTTGGGAGATAATTTTCCAGTCTCTTGTATTTCTATAGCTTTTCAAAGAGAGGCTCTGACTGCCTTCATCTTTTCAAATATATTTATAAGAAACAGCCTTGAAAAATAAAGATGATGTCTCCCTCAAGACCAGTGAGTCTATTTTCTGTCCAGAAAAATCGAGATGTCGTCTCCCTCTGGAGCAAAGGTTAGGCTGATATGCTTGCAGACCTTACAAGAGATTAGGGTTCCCTAAGTTTGGGGTTCCTCGGCTGTGATTAAAACCTACTTTGAGTGAAGAATCTGCTTGAGCCATTCCCAATACATTTATGAGACTTGAGGGGCAAAGGGAACCATCGTGAACTTTGAAGCTCATGCTGCTTGCTGTGCCATGAATAATAAAGTCCTTTATCTCTCACCTACGAGTTTCATGTTTTCTGCCAGCACCCATGATATTGTGGCAGGCTTTAGATAAACTGTCATACCCTTCATAGTTCTTTGACAAATTGCAATACCAGGTAGCTGGCATATGTCTCCAATGTTTCTAGGACCATGTGCCAGTAAAAAAGAAAGCTAGAGAGTATTATTTCTGTGTACTTGTATCCCTTCCAGATCTTATAGCCCTTATTATCTGGAAAGTAAAAATTACTACTAACTATGATAACCCCGAGTAGGACAGACTTTTCTAAAGCACTATAGGCCAAAAAAAGAATGTTAGATAAACATTCTTTTATGTAACATACTTTTGACGAAAGTATCTGACCGACCAGCTTAATTGTCTCTTTTTGGCCACACAACACTATATTGGTACCACATAAAAAACAGGCACCTGAGAGTCTCACATTTTTCCTGTTCTCAGTCCCAAATAGTTTGCCCTAATCCATGTCTACTTACAACCTTATTCGTTTCCTATTTGGAGGCTGGGTTTATCTCCTTAGAAGAGAAGCTTCCTACTTTTTCAGCTTCCATTTTCATTATAGCTTTCCATAACTCACCAACATTTAGCTACTAATACCCAGCCTGATTTTCCTGAGCCCAAATCTAACACAATAAAAGTCCTTGTTGACAACACTTACAATATGTTAGCCACAATACCCTTGAAGGGACATAAACAAAGCTGACTGAAATTTACATATCTTCTTACACTATTTACTGTCACACCAGACACTGCTAATTCACTATAATATTAACATACCACCATAACATTATTTCTTTTAAATATGTTCCTTAAAATATGTAATACTATATATTACATTATCCTTTTACTTTGAATTTTTTCTCCTATGCTATAAGTGCTATCATAAGCACTCAGCTAATAAGAGCTAATAACACAACATCATAATCTGCATGTGCTCTACCTGGCCACAGGACAGTGAGCAACACATCTTTCATTTTTCCTTTTCTTTTATATTCTATTAAGTAACAGATTTAACATAATGGTCAGAATCACGTTGAAGTTGCTGCAAACAAAGAAATAGTATTTACCGGGACCTTTAAAATCAACTATTTACTACAGTTCTAAATTCTCCAAGAAATAGGTCTAAGAAACAGAGACTCAAGATCAGCAGTCCATTAGGGATTGGTAGGAACCTTTTTTTTTTTTTTTTTTTTCCATTTTGAAGGTCATAACAAACATTACTGCAATGCAATTTACCATAAGGGATATAGCATATACTATACACTGTCATACCTTAATTTACCAAGGCAAATTACTGTGAGAATGAACACAGATTTATTCTCTGTTAAAACTGTCAAAATATCACACCCCGGGGGCGCCAGGCCCTGGGTGCACGCCCCGCCTTGAGAGATTCAGTTCTTAAGGGGAAACAGCAACATCCATAGGTCAGGGGTGGAAGTGGGGGAGGGGGAAATTAAGAAGGAGAAATAAAACTGTTAAAATAGAAACTAAATGTAAACTTATTAAGTTAAAATTACATTCATTGTTTAGGGACGCTAAAATGTATCATTTAAATTACTATAGACTGAAATGTATCCCCCTAAAATTTATGTGTTAAAGTCTTCACACCCAATGTGACTATATTTGGAGATCGAGTTTTGAGGGGAGAATTAAGCTAAATGATGTTGTAGGTTAGGGGTCCTACTCAGACAAGACTGGTAGCCTTGTAAGAGGAAAAGATCTCCTCCTTCCATTCTACCTTCCCCACTCCCTCCCACCCCACCCTCCCACCACTTCCCCTCCACCCCCCTCCCCACCCCACCATGGGCCATGGTGATGCCCAAAGAGAAGGCAGCTGTCTGCAAGCCAGGAAGAGAGACTTCACTAGAACCTGCCCATGCTGACATCCTGATCTCAAACTTCCAGCCTCCAGAACTGTGAGAAAATAAATTTCTGTTGTTCAAGCTACCAAATTTGATATTTTGTTATGGTAACTGGAGCTGACAAATACACAAATGCATAAAAATAATAGAAATGTAGCAGTTAAAGAACCCCAAAAATATAATGTGGTCAAATAAAATACGGTTATCTGTTTCTTAACTGATAGCTCTCATTTTTTCTAATACAACAATGAAGACTGCCAAACACAAATTTGTCACTGAGCAAACAATCCTCTTGATTTCTAAATCCAAGTAATAATAAACTAGATCATTAACACAGTATCAAGCATGACTGCATTTCTATTGGTTGCCCATTCACATCCTTGTCATTTTCCACCTTGAAGTCTCCCACTGTCATCAACTTTCAATATTTTATACACCTCGCTGAGTTCACAGGCGTCAGTAAAGCTGTTCACTAATGTTAATTTCATCATTTGTTTACAGTGAATCCATCCACTTTCTAAATCTGATTAACAAACCAGAAAACACATTACTATTACCTTCCATTATAAGAGACTCAAAAAATGGCTACATTGCATACCTGTATTAATCTGGTGAACAAAGATTAACACAATCTATACATTCAATGAATGTGTTAGTTTTCTACGTGGCTAAAATAAACACGGTAAGAAACATTAAGTTAGTCTTTTCCCCACCCCATCAGTATGATTATGTTATTCACTTGAAATGTAGCCACTGTATGTGTGTGTACACACACATACACACACACACACACACACACACAAATATTCCCTAGTTTTGTCCACTGAGAAGATCTAGGAGTGATGACATTCCAAGAGCAATATGCACACTTAGGGGCAAAATCTTGGTTTCTAAACACTATTCTCCAAAAAAGGGAACTTGGGCTCCTATAGCCCTCCCCTAGCAGGGCTGGTGCAGGGAAAATACAAGGAGACTGGAACATTCTGTGGTGTCAGAAAGTAATGAAATGCTGAAAAAACGATGGGATGCAGAAACACAGGAGCCAAGTGGAAAGAGCTCCTAATGACTAAAGCTGGAACAACTTAAGCAACAAAATAAATGATAATATTGGACTTTAATCCATAGAACCAGATAAATTTCCATGAGTCTATACTGATATAAATAATCAAATAAATAAATGCTAGAGATGAGACAGCTCTTCCTCACAATAGAATGCCAATAAAGATCATAGCAGGATAAAAAAGAAATAGAGAATCACCATCAGACAAATACAGAGTAATGACTGTTGCAGACAAGATCCATGGATCAACACTAATATTACATGTGAAAGTTTGAGCAGATGCAGGATCTGCTGTCTCAAAGTATCTCCCTCAAGACATTTATCAACTACAAAGAAATAGTAGCTTTAGAGCAGAGAAACCTGCCCCCCCCACACACAAATTTAAACAAGCCATCAAGGGAAATAAGACAAGAAAACACATCATTATCATAAATCTCTTGATATGATACACCAAGAAAGACACAATGGCATTTTTGTGGTACTTTTGCCAAAAAAATGCATAAACTCATTCCAATCATGAGAAATCATCAAACTAGAGAGTATTCTACAAGAAAACTGATCAGTACTCTTCAAACATGTCAGGGTCATCAAAGACAAGGAAAAACTGAAGAATTGTTACAGACTAGAAGAGACGAAAGGGAAATAACAGCTAAATACAACATGAGATCAGAGATAATATCCTGGAATAGAAAAAGCATTAGTGGATAAACCGGTAAATTTCTAATAAGGTCTATAATTTAGTGAATACTATATCCGTTATTTTCCTGTTCTTGATAACTGTACTGTTTTCTCCAAGTATAAAAATTAGCTCAATTTTTTTAAAATTTAAAAATAAATTATTTTGTTCCAACTCTTCCCCTCAAATTTCAATGTTCTCATTCATTTTCTGGAGGCTAATTTTATATTTACTTTCCCTACTTTGTTACCTGATTACACAGCAAGATCTACCCTTGCCTATGGATATTTTTTAAGAGTCGGATGGAAAAATGAAGCAGGTACCTTGGCAGCACTGTGGAAAAAGTATAGATTTTGGAATTAGACCTGGCTTTGTCATTTACTAACTGTAATATTAGCAAAGTTATTATACTTCTCAATCTAACTTTTCTACAAAGTGAATTTAACATTTAATCACAGAACTACTGAAGAACTAAGTAAACTATATATGAAAATCTAGGGTAATTCCTGACACCTAACAAACAAGAACTATTATTACCAACACACTTTGTTTTAAGAAAATGGTGAGGTAATCTTACTTTGGTAACTATTTCATTGCATCAATCTGTACTGCTTAATGATTTGTCTCCAAGTGTGATTAATTACAACAAATTGCGCTCACTTTTGGCAAGAAGACAGGCCACTCTCAGTCTATTCAGAGCTACTGCTGAGTTTCAACTATTTAGCTCAATACTCATTGACAAATGAAGCATATCCTAGATACAGCAATACCAATAAAACACTTCATGCTTAAACAGATACCTGAAGAATCTTTTTTTTTCCTTCCAGTTTTACACTGGAATCAAGATGATAAAGAAAAGCTTTGTTCAAGATAGGAAGAGTCACTTACCATTTGACTTTTTCTATCAGGATAATCATTGAAAGAAAATCTATAATTAAAGTTATATTTTAAAAACCATCAAAATGGTTTAGAAGTAGATTCTAATAAGTTAAAATTGTTGGGAATCTGCAAAGGGCATAATCTTTAGTAGCAAGCAACCTAAAACCCAGTTCTTTTGGGGGTCTCAATAAAGCATACTATTTAAGCTCACTACAGCTTAATATTACTGTAACATTAAGGTGTTTAATAGGTTCTATGAATGTAATAAGCTAATCTTTTTTTACAAAATAGAAAACAGAATAAGCATCCCAAATTTAATATTCCTTATAATCTTACTATTAAAAGGAATCTCCGTGATCATCTAGTGGAAGCTACTAACCATAGCCGGAATATCCATTACAATATCACACCCAGAAGGTTCTCAACTCCTCTTGAGTTTCCTGCATCCATATAGTATGACGCAGGCCAGGGTCCTCCACATGGCTGCCTGAGTATATGCTTAAAGACCCAACTTTCTTCTTAAGTAGATACAAAGAAGGTAAGAGTAAGCTCATTTTTAAGAGTTTAGATAAATTTTGATCCCTGCCAATTTTTCATGAGATTCCAGACTCACTAGAGAGAGTAAATATTTAACGCTTCCCTCATAAACATTAAAATTGACACAGAGACAAGGGAACACCAAAATATATGCATACGTAAATGTATATTAACATCAAATGGAAATGTGGACTAAAGAAAACTCTGTGTACCTGCAGCTAGTAGTATCCACAGATGTGTGTGCACATGATAATGTCTCAACTAGCATGGCTTAAGCAGAACTCTGTATCTGACTTCAATTTAGAATGGCCTGGCCACTCAGAGTATTGTAAGTTTAGCTGAGGCACTGGTTACTTTATTCATTTTTTTAAATGTCTTCTAGTCGCATAGGTTTTTTAGACACTAGTAGGTGGAAACTTTTTTTGTTCCTTCTGTCTGGTTTTTTGACAAAGACTACAAGCCAAGAAGAATAAATTGAAAAGTTGGTTAAGTTCCATATATAGGTCTTATAACACTAGTATGTGAACGTTTAGCCTTTAAATCATTAGTTTTAGCTTAATTCAGCTGAGCTAATTCAGTCCCTCTCTCTCTTATTAATTCTGTTCTCAAAGAGCAGCTCTTAGATTCATGTTACTTGTCCAAAAGCTTCTAGAGTCACTGTCATGATATGGTCTCAAGTAGCTTCTGAGATTGGTAAGTACATAAATCTAATCAAAGCTGTAGATGTCAAGATTTCCTCTGAGCTCAACGAAGATGGCCGATAAATTTTATCAAGTGAACAGATAAAGAAGGGTCAGGTTCCTTATTATATAGGGCATAAATCAGTTTTTTAGGCTAAGGCAGAAGAAAAAATGAAATTATTACAAATTCAAAGACCAAAAGGGAAAATTTAAAGGTCTGTGCCTCAAGCACTAATTTTAGGTACCAGGTTTGCTCAGTCTCAAGAATTAATTTTTTTTTTAAATGATGATACACTTGCAATTAAAATAACAGTTGGAGGGTTAAAAAAATAAAAGGAGGTCATGTTGATTAAGAAAGAAGAGAGGGAATTCCTTAAGAATAACTTCATTTTTAGAAACTAGACTAGACAGATATGAAAAAAATATATAGACCAGAACTATCTGTTCTTAAAAATAGAATAGGGGTGGGGAAGTATTTTAGTTGTTACTCATTAGAAAGGAAGGGTAACTGGTGCCAAAGGTACCTAACAGAGGGATAGAAGGTAACTGTAGGATGGAAATTGGAGTGAACCAGACTGGAAATCCAACTATGGCAAGATGCTCTTTTAAGGAAATAGAAAGTCCATAAGAGCAAATGAAAAAAAAACAACAACAACAAAAAAAACACACCTTGAAAACTGAGATTGCTATGTAAGGCAACATAAAGTCTGTACAGATTTGAAAAGTAAAAAGCAGCTAGATTACCTTAAAATATCTGAAGTATTTCAGATACACTTCAAATGACTACAGATGCTCTTTGACTTACAATGGAGTTACATTGAGATAAACTGATTGTAAGTTGAAAATACTATAAGTCGGAAATGCATTTAGTCACCTAACCTACCAAATACCACAGCTTAGCTTAGCCTAGCCTACCTTAAACATGCACAGAACACTTACATTAACCTACATTGGGCAAAATCCTATTTTATAGTAAAGTACCGAGGACCTCATGTAATTTATTGAATACTGCACTGAAAGTAAAAAACAGAATGGTTGTGTGGGTACTCACCATTAACATACAAAACTGAAAGCACACTGGCACAGAGATGGGCCATTTTGTAGACATGATGAGATGCCAAAACACAAAACACAATATCCAAAAAGCAGTGGCAACGCAGTACACTGTAGACTTGGTTGTTTACTCTCATGATCGCATGGCTGACTGGAAGCTGTGGCTAGCTGCTGCTACCCAGCATCACAAGAAAGTCTCTGACCACATACTTCTAGTCCAGGAAAAGACCAAAATTCAAAGTTCAAAGTAGTACGATTGCTACTGAATGCATAGTGCTTTTGCACTGTCCTGACATTGAAATATCGTAAGTGGAACCACTGTTAAGTCAGAGACCATGTGTAGTTATTACAGAAGGCAATGTACAGTATGACATGGTACCACAAAGGAAAGAGCCCCAAGAACTCAAGGTTAGTCCTCTGGGAGTGAATAAGGAAAAGCAACACTAAAGAAAAAGAAAACAGGAGGTCAGTCCTAGGTTTGATGTCGAGCTGGTAAGATTTTCTTAAGTCATGAGGTGAGAGTAGGCAAAATCTATTTGATAATGAATACTTTTTGATGAACTCAGAATTCTCTGACTTTCATTTCTGACTTTATGGGAGATCTTATAAGAGATAATCAAGAATATTAAAACCTGGGCCCAAAAGCAAAGAGAGGAAAAGGAAGACAGGAGTGGCCAACTTAAGAATAGGCTAAAATGTAAACAAAAACAAAACCCAAATATGTTTATCTGAAATAGCATATCCTACTGTTGCTGAAAGGAATATGACAAAAAGGAATGTTTACACTGCCAATGAAGTAGAACAAATTATGTATGGCCTAGAATAGTTAAAAGAAGAGTGAGAAAAGATCTAGATGAATAAGTGACAGCAGAAATATTGTCTTCACTGGCCTCCTATGTGAGCAGCCATCAGAAACATTAAAAGCAGCTTTATTTCAGGTACCAATTTATGGTTATTATACAAATAATACAAATATGGGGCACGACAGCAGTGCTTTTACGATTTTGGCTCAATAAGCCTAAAAATTTCGGGCGGAGTGGCAAAAGCCAAGTTAATATAAGACTAAAAATGACTGAGCACAAGGTTGGGGGCAGAGAAATCCAGAGACAAGGACAGAACACTGAGGCTGAGGAGACTGTGCACTACACTAAGTTAAGTAATGAACTCTTTACAAGAGGCAATATAGAAAAGCTGAGCCACTAAATGGAATCCACACCTACTGCAGCACACAAGTACTAGGACAGCACAAAACAAATGGATATTCAAACCTAATATGAAGGAAATCTGAAGAAGGAAACATTAAGTAAGACCTGGTGCCAGGGGCTGCCAGCCATGGAAATTTTTAAACTATGCAAGACAGAATTCAGATACAACTGAATTAAGTATATTCAAGAAAGTAGGTATATTCAGGTTAAGTGCTCCTACCCCACAAAAAATACAGTAAGCATACAGTGGCTCAATTAACCACTTGAATTTTCCCAATAAAACTTAAGTACAAGTTATAGACTTTGGCAGTTGGCACAACTGACTGGTACTCTGGCGAAGTTGAAACAAAAACTGACTTAGTACCCTGTTTTTCTGCACCATATTCTCTCTGATATCACTAAATCCTACTGGCAAAAGTCATGTCAGTCAACTCTACTATGTACTAAATTCAAGGAATTACTAGTGTTTCTAAATTTAGTGGGTACTGGGCTGGGCAGAGTAATAAATGTTTGCCCTACTGACCTTCTGGAGTCTTAAAAAAGGTTAAGACACACAAGAGATTGGAGGTTAAATAATAATGTTTTAGAAGTACAAAAGAAGCCACTCTCAATCAGAGGAAAACATCCAAGCTACAGCTCCTAAAAAATCCCCACCTCTAACCATGGAGGCATATGAGAGACCCATTGGCTCTGATTAAGCAATATTCTGGAAAGGGAGGACTTCGGGATCTTAACTTATTTGGACTTTAGACTTTAATTTCTCTTTATGAATGTGATAATAGGAGATAATTTATTTGATCAACTTTGATACATTATTATTTTTATTGACATTTGGTCCCCTGTCCCCAAATTAAAACCTGAAAGGAAATTTTAAACTCAAAAATTATCATAGGTAAATTAATTCTCAACAGAAGCAGCCTCTGTTAAAAAGCCATATACTCTAAGTACTGAAGTATTGCTAAAAAGAGGAAAGAAATTTTGAGTCCTGTATTTCAATAAACTTTCTCTTCAGTTACCTGAAAATGCATTGTTCTTAAATAGGAATGAGTATCCTCAAGATTAATAAAAATGTCCATTAACAATCTCTGTTCCTTTTTTTTTTAGAATGCACTAACTCTTCAAACCAATAGTCAAAACTCTACTACTGATCCTTTAATTGTCTCTTCTACCATTTACTGTTAATACTACCACCATATTCCCAGACATTTACACTAGAAACCTAATAATGCAATTTCATAAAATTCTTTGTGCCTTGTCTCCACATTCAACTAGATGCTAAACATTTCATTTCCATATTTTATTGAAACTGTTCCTGTCCCTTCATTTTCACTGCCACTACCCAGCTAGGCCCTCAATTACTCTCTTGCTGAAATACTGCAATTGCTTCCTTTTTTTATCTAGGCTTTCGTTCTTTACCTCCTTTTGTCCAGCTTAAAACGAAATTTATGACTAATGATGGCACTGCTTTGCCCTTAAACCTTCAGATCTTCCTACGAAATTCAAACTCCTAAGCGAAGATCTGGACCAATCTATTTTTCTAATTATAATACTCGTAAATACTTACTTTTCTGAGTACACGTTGTAGTCCAGTGTATACCTTTGGTATGCATCAGAATCACCTGGAAAGCTTATGAAAAACAGAGACTGCTGGGCCCCAGCCCAAGTTTTGGATCCTGCAAAACTGAGGTGGAGCCAAGAATTGACATTACTGAGGTGTCCTGGGGGTGCTCCTACCACCAGGCTGGGTAAGCACGCTTTGAAGAACCATGACTCTAGACAATTAACTACCCCCAATCATAAATACACCATGCCGTCCACCTTTTCACAAATTATCCACTCTCCTTATAATGTCCTCCTACCCATACCACTTCCTTTTTTATGCCTATATTTTATACTAACGATTCTGTAAGACTCAATTCAAAGTTATTTCATCCACTAAAACTTTCCCAAATTATCTCTATTAGAAATACTGTAGTCTCTCCGAGTGAACTTTCAGAAGACTTAATATACATTGTTTTATTATATAAATACCTAACCACTATGCTGTGCACCTGAAATACAAAACATTGAATGTCAACTGTAATTGAAAAAAAAAATTAATATATATATTGTTGTAGTGGCACTACTCACCAGTTTCACTGTTTTAGGAATTATTGATATTTACTCATTCATTTATTCAAACCTTATTGAATACAAGTACCCTGATGCTTAGTAGGGTACGAATAAATACTGGATGGTGTTAAGTACCTTAAAAACCAATACAACACAAGGTAAGGGAGTAGTAGAGGTGGGATGCTACTGTATACTTTATCTGAAACGTTCAGAGAAGGCCTCCATTTCTTTTATAAAAGCAAAGTGGAAGAGAGTTCTAGAGCAAACATACACATATCCAAATGAAAAGTATTTCTGGCTGACAAAACAAAAGCCAAGTGCAAAGGCCAAGAGACAATAACATACTTATTCAAGTTGAAAGAGGGGCAAAAATGGTAAGTAGTGGAAGCACAGAGTAATGAGAGACAAGTCAAAGAGCTAGACAGGGACCAGATCACGAAGTCCCTGCAGTCCATTTTAAGAATGTGGGCTTTGACTTTGAGATAGAAAATCATGGAAGGTTTAGAAGAGAGCTCACTCACTTCTTTAAAAGGACTACCCTTGGCTGTGTGGAGAATAAACTGTGAAAAACTGGAAGCAGGGAAATAAAATAATCCAGGAGAAAGATGGCTGTGGTTTGGACCAAGGTCATAACAGTCAACACAGTAGTCAGATAAAACTTTTCTCCCTTACTAGATGATTCAGCTCCTTGAGAGCAGGAGTTGTGACCCTTTCCTCCTAAATTCCCTATAATCATTAGGGTGAAGCGTTTCACATAGTACCGAGCCAATTTTTTTCTTTTGGCAATACTTTCTACAACACTTTTATCATACTTTATCTAGGTCTATGCCTAAAATAATTAAAGGTAATTCACTTGATATTAAGAAAAATTACATACTGTCAGACAGATACATATGCAGCGTTTTATAAGCATCTACTATGAACACTTAACAGTTGTTGAAGTTAACTTCAAAATATAAAAGACAAATCTCAAGAGTTACAAGACAAAATGGCTTCAGATAATATAATTTTTAAGAAACTGTCGATAGAATAATTTCATTTTTTTTTTTCATAAAATCAAGAGTTAAGGGACTACACAGTCAGAGTTAAGTGCCAACAAGGGAAGCAAAAATTGCATATCCATTCTTAAGTTCATAAACACAGGATGACATAGTAAGAAATCAAAATAAAAAATCATGAATGAGTTTTAAGATTTTTACAACCCATTTCTACCTAAATTTTTTCACAACTTTCTTCTCTCTTGATTTAAGCTATGTACGCTCACTGTAGCAAATGTAATAGATGAAAAAAAATCATACATCATTGTACTGCCCACATATAAACACTATTAACATCTTAGTATATTTCCCTTTTTTAGCTGTGTGATTTGGTGTTAGTTGATTAACCTCTCTGAATCTCAGATGCATCATTAATAAAATGAAGATAAAAACAGTCCCTGTCTCACAGAGTTGTCATAAAGAATAAATGAGAATCTAAGCCAGGAGCTGACAAACTTTTTCTTAAAGGGCCAGAAAGCAGCTAATGTCACACATTCTCCATCCCAACCACTCAACATGGCTGTTGTATCATGAAAGCAGCCACAGAAAATATAAATAGGCATATGCCAATAACGTTTTATTTGCAAAAAACAGGTAGTGCTTCTTATATCACAATGACTTACAGCAAAGGTCCATAACCTTTTGGGGTGTTTGGATTGTTGTTGGGCTGTGCTTGTTTAGCAAGTTTTGAAATTCTTAAGAGAATCTGATAAAAACAAAAAATGAACAAATGATGTTAGACCTGCTCACCAAGAAAATGCAAATATAACTTTTTGCAAATAATTTCAGAGAATTCACAGACTTCTGGAAGTAAATGAATGGTTCCGAAGGATTATCATCAAGAAATCCTGTTTCTAGTGAAGCAGCTCATTTGATTTTTCTTTATAGCACTTTCCTCCTCTAAAATTATGTGAATACAGTGGGAATGGACTAGCCTAATTAAAATTGTGTAATCCTGTTACAAATTTTTCTACCTAATTTTTTTATTTTCCTTGGTCATTATATAGTTATTGAAAACATCATTTTTAAAGCTGAATAACATTTTAGTTTATGAGAGCTGAGAAGCTTTCAACTATTTTAGATGTTCTAGTTTCTTTTCCATTTTTGATTAATTCCTTTTATTAATTAAAATCGGTGTTATGATGAAGTTCTATGTCCAAATTTATATTTCCTCAGAAATTAATGCTATAAGGAAAATTATCAAGTCAAAAGGTAGAAATTATTTTTAACATTTCTAATATATTTTGGTGAATAATGGTCCAGAAAAGTTGTGGTGATTTTTATTCCCACCAGCTGAAAATGAGATATCCATTTCACCACACCCTCATGAGCATGGAATATAAATTTTAGACTTTACTAATGAGTTCTAGAACCTGAGATATCATTAGCAAGAATTTTCAAAGCACGGTAAAAGGACAGATAATCAAATCTAAATGCATATCCATTGTACTCTGGATTACTAAGATTTCCAGATCTTCAAGGTTAAATCTGAATGCCACTGAGACTGAACCTTTAAAATTTAATCACTCAGGATACTCGTCTAAAACATTCTATATCTTTCTGCAAGAACACAAGATAAATAACATAAAATAACTTCTACTGGTTGTAATCATCATAACTCTTGTGAATAACCACTACAGTGGGCCACTGCTTCTGAGAGAAGGATATCCCATTCAAGTGGGCTGGAAAAAATAAAAGCATTGAGAGTCACTTCTTATAGGGAATTTTTGATAGCTCAGTTTGATTTCTTTTCACTTTCTTATATTCATGAACATCTTTAGTTATTGTGCTGCCCTGAGTCTTTTAAAATCACTTCTACTTGGTCAGTAACTTCTTTGGTATGCTATATTGAATAGATGTGCACAAATGCTATAATGAATACCAAATGCATATCCTCAGATGCAATATAATGTGCATATATTAGAATAGCTAAGTACATGGGCTCTTGACAGTCAGACTGGCCAGATTCCAATGTGACTTGTACATACTAGGTATGTTTACTTAGTCAAGCCATTTAATCTCTCTCATCTTAGTTTCCTGATCTGTAAAATGAGAACAATGGTACATATCCTGTAGGACAATGGATTAAATTAGATAAAACAGGTAAAGGACTTATCATAGTACCTGATACACGGTTGAGTTATGTACATCTACAGAGCAATATGAGTTATATACATCTACAGAGCATTCCAATAAAATAACTAAACCTTCCGGATACTAAAACATAACACACACATATTGAATCACTGGCAACAGTGATTAGAGAGTATTTAGAACATTTCAACTTTGGTGTAACCAAAACAGACACTGGTTAATTTTAGTAAACTCCAGTTAGGGAAATATATATTAATAAACTGTTAATATGGTTAATATGTACCTTAGTTATTAGGACATTACATATACCCATATACATGCACAAATTTTCACAAGTGCATAGAGCAATGTTGTATGCCTATTAATATCTACTGATAGAACTACTTCTCTTTCTTCTCTATATTTTCTTTTCACTTCTCTGTACTGTACTATTTTATCCTTACTGGTGCCAGAAAATGAGCCTGTTTTCATACTAATTGTGTTCTCCATGCCTTCCACACAGATAAACACTGCAGAACAAAAGTACAGACTAGTGGTCATCCATAATTGGCACACTCAAATGATTCTGTAGGCCAATTCAGTCTACCACTCTAAGAAGCTACTATTATAGACCTCCATTTACCTTTCATCTCCAACTACCTCCAAGGTATTCTCAACAGATGAACTTTCCTCCTACCCCAAAGCTCCTACATAAAGGAACCCCCTCCCTTGTGCTTTGAATCTTGTTCTTCCTTTCCTTTTTGGAATCTTATTTTATACATTATCCCCTCCTTCTTTTGTAGATTTATCTCTTCCTTTCAAATGCATGTCTCATCAGATTTTAAACATGCCAAACTCTCATCATTTTAAAAAAATCCTCACCTTCAATACACAACACGTCTCCAGCTCCCACCCATATCTTTCCTTCTCCTTTATAAATTATCTATACTTACTGGCTCTATTTCTTTACCTCTCACTCTTCAAACTACTCCACTCTGACTCCTGCTCCCATCACTACAACAAAATAGCTCTGCTTAAAGTCACCAAAAACCTCCGTGTAACTCAGTGGCTTGCTTGTGATACCAGTTACCATTCACACCATCCTAAAATATTCCCTTCCCATGTCTTCTGTGACACCACAGTTCCTTGGTTTTCTCCAATCTCTTTAATAACTAATCCTTCTCAGACTTCATTTGAAGACACAACCTTTCCTACAAGGCCATTTAACTGTGGAGTTTCTGAAGCTTCACTTCTAAGTCCTTTTCTTTTCCTACTCTATTATTTCTCTCTGTGAGCTCATTCACACACATGGCTTCAAATACCATCCATACAGCTCTGATGACCACATCTCACTTTTGATCTCTGGATTCTGTAAATCCCAACTATCTTTAAGATCTCTCCTTGGATAAGGAAAGTCACCTTGAATTCAATGTGTTCAAACTAAACCAAAGAATCTTAGCAGAGTTCAACTTGCCCAAGAATTCAAAAATAGGCAAAAGCCTCTTATTAGCCCCATCTTACAGTAATCCCCCTCTTATCCCCAGTTTCACTTTCCACAGTTTCAGTTTATCCACGGTTAACTGCAGTCCAAAAATATCAGATGGAAAATTCCAGAAATAAACAATTCATAAGTTTTAAATTACACACCATTCTGAAAAGCATGATATCTTGTGCAGTCTTGCACCTTCCCTCCCAGGACGTGGACCATCCCTTTGTCCAGTGTATCCACCTCACTTCATCTTATCACGTGAGCATTGTATCATTTCACATCATCACAAGAAGGGTGAGTACAGTCCAATAAAAATATTTTGAGAGAGACCACTTTTATTACAATATATTATTATAATTCTTCTATTTTATTATTAGTTGTTAATCTCTTACTGTGCCTAACTTATAAACTTTATCACAGGTAGGTATGTACAGGAAAAAAAAACAGTATATACAGGGTTTGGTACCAACTATGGTTTCAGGCATCCACTGGGGGTCTTGAAATGTATCCCCCATGGATAAGGGGGTACTACTGTTGTACACCTTTTCTTTATAGAACTTATCAGTTGTAACTGTATGCAAAAATAAAGCCTGTTTGCTTACCACTATATGCCAGTGCCTCATCTAACCTACAAGTTTCAACCCTAACATCAATGACTCCCTTCTCTATTGCTTAGATGGGAGAGTCTTTCAGCTATTTCCATATTCATCACTGCTCTGGAGAGTTGACGGTATTGAGTGTTAGAGAGTATTAAAGTCCTGGACTTTAGGACCTTATGTAACACATTATACAGATCCATCTCCTCTCATATTTAGTTTGTCACCAGTGTTCCACCATGGCTTTGATCAGGTGACACTAACTGGGTCTCATCTTAAGAGAGGAGATCCATACAGAATATTCTGCTGAAATGATGAACTGACCTGTCAGAGAAAAAGGGAGGCAAAAAATCTATGTGATATATATTATATGAAAGGTGAAGGTTCTCTTGTATTAGAATTTACTAGAAATTATAAAACTTAAACTCTCCAATTTTGATAAATAGAATTGATATTTACTCAAACAAATTACCTTAGATTTTAAATATCCTAATATCAATATACATTTAAAATGGGATATCGAATGACATATTTTACTGATCACATTTTATTTTTTCAAATATCTCGCCAGACACATATTTTACCAAGGCTTTCTTAAATTTAATTTAAAATTCTGCTTTTTGCTTTTGTTTGTAATTGTTAAAGTAAGATTTCACATGTTTTGGCAGAAAATCAAAAGATTTAGTGCCAGCAAAACCAGTGCAACTGGTGCCTTACTTCTGTTTGGCAGAATTTTAAAATGACAGTATCATTAAAAAACTTAAAAGCAGTGAACTTCATTTAAAGAGGTTACTTAAGATTAAGATCTCATTGGTTAACCTAAAATGACCTTCATAAGTTCACATAATCAAAAAGCATTTCATATATTTTTGAAAAACAAAGTAGTTAAAATTTCATCATACTCAAAATAATCTTGCATTTACTCACAGAAAATAAACAATATCTAAGGTAGAGAGAGAAAAAAATAAAATGTATTTCTTATTGTACTTTATTTTTCCTGATTTGGCAGTAGGTATTATCAAAACATAAAAATAAAAAATAGTTAAATGTAAAGATAAAAATAAAATTCAGCACTAAACATATTACTAAGAAGTTAGCAACTGTTAAAAGTTTGGCATATTTGTTTTTAGTCTTTTTTTATTTATAAAGGTGAAATTACCCATTTCTTGTGTCTTTTCAGTAATTATTTCACCATGAACAGTTTCCTATATGAATAGTCTTTAAAAACATGACTGTTAAGAGAACATAAGATTCCATTATATGTAACAACTCCCCTAATTTTGGTCAATAAGTTTATTTTCAATGATTTGCTATTACAAATATCATTACGAACAATGAGTACAATTCAGTTCTAAAAATCAACCTAAAAAAGCATTAAACAATCGCCACAAAGAATTTAGGCCCCCAAATACAGCCACCAAGATCTAGAGTTCATTTGGTTTTGTTTTTCCTAATTATAATAAAAAGTTAATGTCTTTCCATGAAATTCACCTTTTATGAACATTGGAAATGAACCAAATGTGTCAATTTTTGAAAACAATTTTAAAAACCACTAAAATTTTAATTTGCAATTTAGTAATAAAAATAATTTTGCCAAAAAGAACACATAAAAGTAAATTCATGTGATGAAATTATTTCTAGCTCTGAATATTCACTACATAGTAGATCAGGAAGAAGGATACTCTTTCAAAACTAAATAAATCACTGTGAATTAGTTTCAATACTTTTCATCATCTTTCTTATGTATTATTCTTTATTGAGCTAAAAAACTAATTTGAGATTTCTAGTTAAATGTGGCAAAATGAACATTTACTTCTGCTCCCACTCAAAACTCCACTAAAAAAACAGTAAAAATATGTTTGTTTTAAAAGACCTAAACCCATAAAGAGAAAACAACTAAAAAGGAGAGATGACCACATTTGGGTAGCTATTATTTAGAAAGGAGGGAGGAAGTTCAGGAACAAGCTGATTCGTGAAGAATCCCAGGAATCTGAAACACCACAGACCTCTAAAAATGGAGGTGAAAGTAGACTCAAAAAGAGAACGATCAGTTGAACATCTCCCCTAGGGCCCCTCCCCTGTTAGACCAATAGTAACTCCTAATTCTTTGGAGAGGCTGAACTCATAATGGGGCAGAGAAGGAAAGGATTAGAGAGAAGGAAGGGGATAAAAGAGAACGCAGGGTAAAATCAAAATGTACACACTGAACAGTAAGATAGATGGTAAAGTAGTCCTCACTTCTTCTGTCAACTAGGCTAAATGATCATATCTAGAAGTAGGAAAAAAAATTATAACCATAGAGGTAAATATTATAAAAACTAAGAGTTGCAAGTGATTGCCTCTGGGGAATATGTGAGGAAGGAGAGGGACAGAGTATGAATTGCTATTTTTTATTATATGCTTTGGGGAAAAAAAAAAAACTAGTTGCCTCTACAATATCCATTCTTATTTTCTTCCTTCCTTCCTAACAGTCATAGACATGTGTTTATCAAGGAGAAAAAATACAAAACAAAAAACAACAATTTCCTAAATTTCCTAACATTCTTTTCAGATGGAGATAGCTAATAAGACAAAAGGGGTAGTTACTAAGATTTAGTGCAAGATATTTGAGGCTTACCACAGAATTACTCTGATATGCTACTTGGAGCTCAGATGTGATGGCTGGAACTCCAGCAACTATATTGGAACATGAGGCGACCTTGAGATAAGACAGGGATGACTGATAAGAAAGAAATAGCAAATGATAGTGCAATGATGATAAAGCCATCATAACATCCCCACGCTATCTATTTGAGACTTTTCACATGAGTAATAAATGGTACTATTGTTTAAGATATTCAAGTAAGGTCTCTATTAGCAGCAAAATGCAATTCCTGATATGTAAGCCTTATGTGGCTTTTTAAACTAAGTATACATAAAGCATTTATAAAAATTAAAAGTATTTTTTTAATATCTCAATTAATAAGAATTACTTAAGATGTATTATATCCTAAAAAATTACTCAAAGAACTATGAATTCTATACAATGACTAAGAGATAAGGATTGTATTTTTCTAAAACAATTAAATTTTAATTTCTCTAAAGAAACATTAGTATGTATCTTTTAAAATCATGAGGCAAACCTTTTTTTCTGTTAGATTGTATCTTAGACAGCTAGTAAAGTGTCTAGTACACAGAAGTTGTTTCAAGTTATTTGAGGATCATTAAATACTTTTTTTTTTTTTTGCCACTTATATCAGCATTATAGATACAAAGTATCCACTAAGAGTTCCCAAGTAAAAGTAGAGCAGGGTTTCTCAGCTTTGGCACTGCTGATATTTTGGACCAGATTCTTTGTTGTTGGGGCTGCCCTGCACATTCTAGGATGTTCAACAGCATCCCTGGCCTCTATCCACTATATGACAGTACCAAATCCACACCCCCGTCAGGACAATCAAAAGTATCTCCAGACATTGCCAGTGTCCTCTACAGGAAACAAAATCTCTGAGAAAAAAATCATTTAGTACTTTATCAGCAGCGTTTGGCTTTTCTACTTAAATAACAGAATTTTAGAATTGTAACATTTCTAAAGTTTATTGTGGGATACAAAATATATGTGACCTACCGATTAGATTATCTCTAATGTCCCTCTTAAACCTTCAGAGGATTTCACATAAGAAATATTAGCTTCTATTTATTTAAGCCTATCTATGTCCTAGGTACACTACCAAGTACTTTCTCTCATTTTATACTTATGACATCCTCATGAGATGACTATTAACCCCACTGTAGTAAGAAACAATTTTAAAGCCTATTTTAATAAACATGTCAGAGTGTTTCCAGAAATACTTATCATTTGCTATATTCATTCTGGAACTGAATTAAAAAGAAAGAACTGAATTAAAAAGAAAGTACTTTAACTTGCTTAGTTTACAATCAATTTGTGGTCAAAACATTTTGATATATCTAGCAACAAAATAAAGTGAATTACGACAACCTTCAAGAATTGGGGAAATGTTCACAGCACCTAACAAGTCAGAGAAATAATAATTATCAGACTGTTTCTCAAAATATTTTTTACACTGTTCCATAATAAAGAGTACTTTTAATTTTTTTCATCCATGATTCCCTAAGTATGAGTATGAGTATGTCCAGGAACTTTTTTCCTCCTTTGCACAACTTGCCCAAAATAAGTCACTTTATAATCATTTGAGAATTCATTTGTAATCTCAAATCCACCTTTCAGTAGAAATTGAATGCTGGGTTCAAATCCCAGTTGATCCACCTACCAGAACTGAAGACTAGTTAACTTGTTCACATTTCAAGTTCAACTATGCAATTTACATAATAAGACCCATCTGAAGGTCTTAAGAGTTAGTAGGCCCTCAATAAAAATCAATTTCTCCTTCCTTTTACCCTCAAAGTAAATATCAGTTAAGAGCCAATTCTATTTAAGCATTTGAGAGTCTACTAATAAGAGCCAAGGGAAGATGTAATAGTGGCACTTAGTCAGACATTATACCGTGTAACTCTTTGAAAAATCAACACTTTCAATCTCCCAAATCCATCATCACAAAAATCAGCTGAAGTCTAAGGGACTATTCCCTTAGTTTGAGATTTTATAATTACTAGTATTGCTTCTCAAACAGAGAAGTATATCATCAAATACACTTGAATGCATGCATAATTTATCACTTATAATATCTACTGTCTTCTGTTTTACTTTTCCTTGTGGTAAAAGACACAAGAACCTCTCTTGAAGTGTTCCTTCCTCTCTTCCTTCACCCACACACTGCCAAGAAATTTTTATTCACATTTCTCTTTTAAAGGAGGAAGATAAATTAGAGCCTTTCTTCTCATTTCCAGGCTGTGTGTATAAGTCATATATTTAGTTAACCTGTCATCCGCCCAAGTCCATATTATCTATTTTATAGATTATTCACAATTAAATCATTTACTAATGAATGCAAATTACTTAACACTCCCCTTAGTAAATATTAAGAAACCAAATGTTTTAAAACATACATACATACACACACAATCTTTGGGAAATAGATTATATAATCTACTTTCCTTACTGGCAAATAAAACAATACTACCATACTACTAGAATTTTATTAATCAATGAATAAAATTCAACTTAATATAGGTAATCTTTTATTCTGTCTTAAAGTTTTAATACAAAAAAGGACTTTATAAAGCTCACCTGCATGGTGGAACCAGGACAGGAATCTTAAGAACAGATCTATTGCTCATCTAGAGTATTATAAAATATATAATGAGATTTCAAGTAAAAGTTGGTAACATGAAAGTATGTCAGTATAACATAAATTTAGCAATGTGAAATAAAAGTTAAGTTCTTCCTGTATAGTTTTATTTCCTTGCATATTTAGGAGGTAATGGACTTGTTTAAGTAGTCAACATTTGTTTTTAAAATAGTTTACTGTCACTTTGCAGACACTATATTTCACAGGTTAAATGTAGTCATTTGTTCTTAAGACTGATTTCAAAAAACAGAGTAAGAGTAGTTCTCTAAAAATGTTCTGATTCTCAAATAAAATTTCAAATTCTACAACAATTAAAGGTTATCTGATCAAGTAAATTAAAGCTAAAGGTAACCAAAACCAAGTTGCTCATTCGTAATATTAAAAGCAAAACATAGGGAAAAAAATAAAAACTTTCTGCCTGTGAGTCTATTAAAAAGGTCAATTATTTAAAATTCCTGTAGATACGACGTTTACCGATAACATTTTTTCTAGATGTAAAATGCATCAAAGACAAGTACTATAAAGGTACTGAACCTCTGAATCCAGTGAATGCCACTACCAAAAAAAAAAAAATACACTTTTGAAAAAGTCACTAAATAGAGAGCAATGCCAAAGAAAACTGATACACCCTTCTACACCAACACAATTTCCACCTTCAAGCCAACTTATCTATGGGAGGAATGAAATCAAAATCAAAACAATTTAAGTATTAAAAACTTATCTGAAAATTTCAACTTCATCCTTTTGCTTTCAATGCCTGCAAAGGCATAAAATCAAATTTCAGCAAATATGATGCCCACTTCTTGTTAACTTTATTTCCTACTTGTTACCAGAATGAAATTAATAGCTAACTTTAATTAATATGTGAAGGTTCCAATAACCTGTCCAAGGTAACATAACTAGGAAGTGGTGACGCCAATATGTGAACGAACTCTATATGTCCAAGATAATAAAATTTAAAAAAAAAGGAATAGTGTGAAAAAGGAGAACTTTTTTTCCAAAACAGTTTGCAAAACAAGACTGTTGTGAATGAGAAAATGTTTAAACTATAAATATACGTAGATGTGAATGTAGATTACACAACTTTTACCCCTAGACGAACACTTTGATGCTATATTTGATTATGGTCAAACACTTTAAACTACATCAATCGCAGTGGCAGTCGACTTAGTAAATAACTTACTGTCATTGTGCGGACACTGTATTGTATAGGCTAAATACATTGTAATTTAAAGAATGAGGGCGATGGTGATGCAACGAGAGCAATAGTTTAAGGAAAATTACTTTCTCTATTAGTAGTTAATTAGAAAAAAAAGTGCGTGTGTCGGGGAAAGGGGTAAAAAAAAAAAAAAGATGACAATCACACTGTCTTAACCCCACCTCCCTAAAAAGTAACTAAATCATCGTGGGTAAACCAACAGAATTGACCCATTGGGAT
Organism: Pteropus medius; assembly: GCF_902729225.1. NCBI lineage: Eukaryota > Metazoa > Chordata > Mammalia > Chiroptera > Pteropodidae > Pteropus > Pteropus medius. The sequence goes on from NW_024347791.1 coordinate 25,440,800, forward strand.
CTTGTGAGGGGATGACAGGAGACCCTAGCAGAGGGGGAGGGGTGGCAATGACAGGACAGGGAGCAGTAGAGAGATGGCATGCCTTCCGTCTCTGAAAAAGCGGAGAATACAGGGGGCTAGGGGCGGAGAAGGGAAGGCAGGAAATGTTGCCAGATTCCAAACGAGGTGAGAAGGAATAGGGTAGGAAACACAAGAAGGCGGGACCCTCAGGCAGAAAGAGGTTTGTCTGGGAAAGGGGAGGCATGTCAGTACTACAGTGCTTTCCTGCCAGCTGAACCCCTTTTTCAGCCCCTCCACTACCGACAAACTCACTTTCTCAGCAACCCTAAACCCACGGGTCATCCCCGTCTCGCTCCCCGCCCCCCAACCCAAGCCGGATAGGTGGAGGGGGAGCTTCACCCTCACTCTCCTTTTGGGTTGGTGGAGCAAGCACTGGACACAGCCCTGATTCGAGGACGAGAAGGCCAGGAGACACAGGGAGGCCCAGAACCCGGGTGACAAGTCCGAGCGGCCGACCAGCGCCTCACCTGACAGAAGCGTCGGCAGTAATCCCGACTGCTGATCCCAACGACGCCGCCACCGCAGCTGCTGTCGCCAATGCTGCCTTTGCCGTCGCCCGCAACTCTAAGCCCCGCAGGGCCTGGCGGGGACTCCACAATGGCCACAAGCTCTTCTCCGAGGCGTTCGGCCTCTTGGTCGCTCTCTTCCTCCGCCATGAGGCTCTCACCGCCCAGCGCGTACCAGCCCCTGCGCCGCCGCCGCCGCCGCCGCCGCCGTAGCTGCCTCGGCTAACCTCCTCCTCCTCTAGTTCCCTCCCCCTTCCCTCCGCCCTAGGCCGACTGGGGCCTCTGGTCTGGCTCTACTTCCGGCTCCGCCCACCCACGCCCCCAGTTTTCATTGGGCAAATCTAGCCGCCAATCAGGCACAGGCCCGCCTTTCCACTACCATTGGTCAAGTCAGCCGCCTGTTTGCTAGATCCGCTGTCCATTGGCCAATACTGCTCGGCGGTTGCTGGGGACCGCCCACGAGCTTTGCCATAGGCGGTGCAGGAGGACGGGGCGCGGCGGGGGACACGGCGGCCGCCGCGGGGCTCGATCGGACTACGGCAGCGACGGTGGCGACGGCGACGGCGACGGCGGCGGCGGCGGCGGGTCCTCCTTTCTCACCCCTTGCTCCTCCTTTTCTTCCTCCTCTTTTCCTTTCCGGCCGGGTCTCATCCACTTCCCCTACCGGCAGCCCGGATCCCACGGTACCGAGAAGCTAGGGAGGCCAAGGGTGGGCCCGGCCGTTTGTGCGGGCTTTGGGCCCGGGGCCTTCCGTCCCTAAGTGGGAGCCGGGGGCGGGGCTGGGGCGCCGTTGTCGGCGGGAGGAAGAGGGAGGAGACGGGAAGCCTGACAGCGGCCGCCTCCGTCAGGCGCCTTACCGCCTCCTCCCCTGAGACTGCCGCCAACTCGGCTGTCGAGTTGCCGGGCCCACGGCGGGCAGCTGAGACTTGGCCCTGCCCAGCTAGCGGGGCAGGGGCGGTGGGGCGCTGGCGTGCTAGGGTCCGCGCGGGAGGAGGGCGTATAGACTGCGAGAAAGTCCCGCGCCCCGCCTTTCCCTCCCCCACCCCCCAACCCTTGGGCCTTGGGCGGTGGAGGAGATTCAAAGCGGGGCATACTACTGAGAAGAGACTGAGTTGAGGAGTGTTGGGGTAAACGTTGGGATCCGGATATGTGGTCTGGAGTTTCCTAAAGGGAGCGGTTTTAAAGACACCTGCATGGTGGCTGTTGTTGACGTTGTTCATCTTTTCATCCACCCTTCTTTCTTTCCCCGTCCCCCATTTTTTCTTTCCATTTGTTTTTCGTGTATTACAGTAAAGGCATGACTTCCCGGCACCGCAGGGAAAATAGGGTGCAAGCCCAGAAACTGTTTCCCCACCACCACTTGTTGAAAAACTGATTTGAAAGCGTCTCTGGTTTGAACAAACGGAAAGTGCCAGATTTCATGCCTCTCTGCTCTTACGCTGGGGACCATTTACTCCTAAGTATCAAGACGAAAAATACTGGAAACTAATCCGGTAAACTTCTGATGACTTTTATTTTGATCTAGTAAGTGATTTGCTGCTTCTCTTTTGTTGGCTAATTCCTGCTCTTAACTTTTTAACTTCTGCATTTAAAATATCCTTTACCTTCTATTGAAAACAGTTTTGTTCTTCGTGTCTGTAAACTAGAGCATCCTCTACTGGGTGGATATTTGTTTCTGCAGTAAAACAAGCAGACTTGTGAAAGTTACAAGACATTGGAATTTATAGGCTGTTCACATTATCACAAGTGATTGAGCATTATTCTTCAGAGAAAAACGAACGTGTTTCTTAAAGTTTAAAATCAAAATATTTAAAGACAGAAGACGTTTCCCATAGAAAGATTTAGGCATTACTGGGCACAAATATTTAATGTTTTTCATAACTAGTTCAGAGCCATTAATCATAATTGGGACTGATTTGTTACAGGATTATAAAATATAAACTGTTAACTGAAAGTGCAAACGTGTAATGGTTATACTCTAACTACTTTACGAGGCAGGAAACCTGTAGCCAAACACAATATGTGGCGCATGAAAACCATGCATTAAACAGATTTTTTAATGGAAAAAAAAAAAAAAGGAATTAAACCTATTAAAACCTAAGCCTTATCATAATTTCTAGAATTTCTGTGAAATATTTAGTGCTCTGAGTTTGATGTCTATAAATGTCTAACACAGTGGCAATTTATAATTTTTTTTGAGAGAGAGCATGTTATCCAGCTATGAATTTTTTGGTATAGATTAATGTCATTTCTGATTATACTTATAAAGCATAGTTCTTATGAACACACTTAGGAATTTATGTCTTAATGTATTTATACAGAACGGAATTCCACCTTGAATTCTGTGAAATTCATTATAATTTCTTATATCTAGGTTAATTTAAAAGCTTAGCCCAAAAGCATAGATAGCCCCAAGAAACAAACGGTTGCCACCAACATTTGTTCACTATCTCATGTTTTCAGTGCCTATAACATCATGACTTTGGCAATGATCATAAAAGTTCGTTATTAGGATAAACTTAGAAATTATTAAGCTGATTCTGAGTTAAGTATTTGAGAAAATAATGAAGATAACCATTTACTTATTTCATCAACAAATTGTGATTGACCATCTATCATATACTAGGCACTATGTTAATAAGTTTTTAGTTTTGTTCTAACTTACAAGTTAATAAGTGAAAAATTAACAAATTAGTCTAGTGAAAACAAGTGTTAGAAGAAGCACTTTGCATATCTTGATCATTACCTTTGGAAAAACTTAATAGAGGTATGTATGTATTAAAAAATGACTGATTTTGAACTTTCCTTTTTGGCTTTAAAATTTTATGTCATTGTTCCTGATGTTAATTGCATTTGGTTTGTCTTAGTTTTTACCTTTTTTCTCAGTGCAATTTCAGAGATTATATTCATCTTCATGTAAAATTCTGCCATTTTAGTTGCCCACCTGTTTGAACAAACTTTGTTTACAATTCCCTACAATTGTGTCTCTAAAATTAGTTGCCCCAGAACTGCAAAGGAAAAGAAGCTGTTTTAAACCTAAATACATATCTGATTTGGATGAGTTAATATAAATAATACCCTAAATATTGACCTGTGATTAAATTTTCCTAAATGATAGTGACATCTAAGATAGTTGAAGTTCTTTTTTCATGGTTCTAATATATTTGAATTTCCTCAAAATCAAGGAATGGACCTAGTTGTTACTAGTAACTTGCTCTGGTTTTGCTTTCCCTTACATATTCCAGATAAGTTAAGACTTAATGGACACGGTTTATTAATTTGATGTTTTTTCTGAAGTCTTTAATCTTAAAAGTGTTTATACTTTCCTTTTATTAATTGCTGCCTGAATGAACTGTTGCTATAACACTTTGTTTCTTTTGTCTTGAAAGAACCTTATTCAAAGTCAGAATGGAAAGATTTGTTGTGACAGCACCACCTGCTCGAAACCGTTCTAAGACTGCTTTGTATGTGACTCCCCTGGATCGAGTCACTGAGTTTGGAGGTGAGCTGCACGAAGATGGAGGAAAACTCTTCTGCACTTCTTGCAATGTGGTTCTCAATCATGTTCGCAAGTCTGCCATTAGTGACCATCTCAAGTCAAAGACTCATACCAAGAGGAAGGCAGAATTTGAAGAGCAGAATGTGAGAAAGAAGCAGAGGCCCCTAACTGCATCCCTTCAGTGCAACAGTACTGCACAAACAGAGAAAGTCAGTGTTATCCAGGACTTTGTGAAAATGTGCCTGGAAGCCAATATCCCACTTGAGAAGGCTGATCACCCAGCAGTCCGTGCTTTCCTGTCTCGCCATGTGAAGAATGGAGGCTCCATACCTAAGTCAGACCAGCTGAGAAGAGCATATCTGCCCGATGGATATGAGAATGAGAATCAACTCCTCAACTCACAAGATTGTTGACAAGGTTACCACCATTGTGATCAAGATAAATAATGTGGAGTATTAAAGTTATGTGTTGATTGTGTGGTTCATTTTTATATTTATTTCATTTAAAATCATGTGATGCAGAATAGTTTTGCAATGTGTATATAGTTGCAGGCAAAAAAAAAAACAAAAAACAAAAAAAACCACCGTAAAACTTATTGTTGATTTTAGTCACCAATGGTGTAAAGCAAAACTTAGGGTTTAGAGTGTGCTAGGATACCTTAAACCTGATGGTTATCTTTAAAATGGATGGTTTTTCTCCTGAAATGTTTGTGCATGGAAGAACTGCCCTGCCTTTTTACCCTATTGCCATGTATGATTATTCCTTGTGAGATTACTTAATTACTTCGATTGAAGACTAGCCTAGGAAATTGAAGCTGCTGCCAGGCAACACCACTTACAGTAACTTAAAAGCATTATTTCTGATTAGAGGATCCTCTTCAAAAAAGAAGGGATGGTGGGAAACTGTTCTTGTATCTTCAGATCCCTAGCAGACTTTATATCAAACCATACTTTATTTGTATATGATGTAGTTAACTATCCTTCAGTTGCTCAGTCTTTTCTTCCCCTTTTTAAAGGCTTATTGTATTTAGTAGCAGCTTCAGATGACCAAAAGACTAAAATCTTTCTTTTAATGTCAGTGCCAAAAGCCATAGGGAATTTTGCAGTGACATGATTTTAGTCTCTTACTATAGAAACGAGTTTTTGAACCATAGCTTTCAAGTATTTTGAATTTGTAAGTTTTTTTTTTTTAATGTCTCGTTAGAAGACTTCAGGATTGGCATTTTAATTTAAACAGGTAGACATTTTATGATTGAGTTTTCTGTTTTTACAGAAAATTAGTAATTTGGGGCTGATAATAAGGAAATTACTTTCTATAATTTTTCCATATGATTTTATAAGAGTTTAGGAGAAATAGACTAGAAACAGGTTTACTTTCACTTTTATGTGCTTTGCCTCTGGTGATACAAGGTTTTTAAACAATGGTAAACAATCGTCTAAAAATACTGGCAAAATTTTTGTAGTAGATATCTGGCAGTATCCTGCATAACTGTTTGGGTGAGGAAATAATCAGTTCTGTTAAAGGTCAACCATGTTCAGGTAATGATCTTTATCTGAATCTCACTATCCTTTAAGGTTATCAAAGTAGCTTAATTAGCCCAGTTATGTCCTCTTTGTTGGAGACCCAAATTGTATTTTTTAAAAACTAAACAGCTGAAAACTTGGAATAGAGCTTTAAAAAAATATCTTACATTCTTTGAAAACATTCAAGTTAAAATACTTATAAAATATATTTCTATTGCAAAACATTGACAAATGATGTCCTATGGGAGTTATCGTTGAGGTCATTTTACCACATCTTCATTTTAAAGCCAAAGTGAGTAAGAACAAGGTTAGATATATTTTTCAGAAACAGCTTTCCATGCATAAGTTTATTTTACAGACTTAAGTTCCTAGTTCAGGTGGTCACAAATGCCCATCTGATTTTAGATTTTATGTAGAAATTTTGTTATTTCATTTTAAATATGCCTGCCACCCCCATCCCCCAAAATCACTTGTCAAAATTTGAACTACCAATTTTTCTCATGTTCAGTTAAAGTAGCACAATAAATGCCTGGAGTAGTACTCTCATTGATAAAGCACATACATGAAACCAGCAGTAAAACAACCAAAATGTGCTTTGCTTTTACTTCCTCTAGTAAAGAATTTGCAGGCAACCATGCTTAAGTTACCTATAATGTTAGAAGGTCTAAGAAGCTGGGAAGATAATAAAATTGAGTTTTATAGCACTATTTTCAGAATACAGAAAGTTAGATACACAATCATTCTAATTTTTCAAAATTCTGTGTGATTCAGACTGCTCCCTATTTGGATATTAATTTGCACGGACAGCAAACATATAGTGGCAGAACAGCTTTGAGTAGTCTTAAGCAGTAAAATTGGATAATGTTCCACTGGAAAAACAATAATTCACATCTGAGTTTCTAGTAGTTACTGATGTGTTGGTCATTTAGGTCTCGAATGTCTTAATGTATTTCTCCAGGCTTCTAACTATTCCTGCATACCTATATCTAGGGACATAAGCCATCCACCAGTTGGGATTATATCATGTCCTTAGAAGCATTTTCCATCCTGTTGTGTAGGTTTAATATGTTTCTTTACTGATAATAAAATTTCGTTTCCTGAAACTGGTTAACTTTGTCTCAAATGGATAAAGCAGAATGGTTGTTGTAGCCTGCTCAAACGAACAATTCTCGTAAAACCATGGTTGGCATATGTTAGATAACAAATGAGAATGTCTAAGAGGTGCATTGCTGCGATTGAGGTGTAGTGGATGTGTGTACAGAAGCTTTCAATCTTAACTATATAGTGTTAGTGTGATGCTATACTATTGGGAAAATAGCAATTTTTTTTCTACTTTATAAGTTGTATGCATAAAAAAGATTTGTAATGTTTCGTTTATAAACTGCCTTCAACACATGCTTACCTGTTAATAGTGTTTTATCAAAGTATGGTAGTGTGTCTTTCAGAATTTCACTCTATCTATGCTTACAGTAAATAGTTCCCGGCTTGTTGAAATGTTCAATTCCTTGTTGGTTTCTTTTGATTCTTTGGGGCGTATACTAAGCCTGAAGGACATTGTAATCATTTCTTACCAGATGAAAACTGAGAAAGATTGTATATGCGAGCCTAAATAGTTATTTTATTCATTATCATCTTTGCGTAAGATTTTCTTTTGCAAACAAATGCTACTTCCAGTTAATACATTTGGCCCTACTTTTCAGGGACCAGAAAACTTTAAAGAAAAAGTTCTGCATCTTAGAATTGTAACCCATTAAGTACGGGCTTGGAATTGTTCTGAAGTATTCATTGCTTAAAAACTATTGTAAGTAACAGTTGGTAGGATCTCTACATAGAAAGCTCCATGTTAAAACCTTTGCCTGAAAGAATTTATATGTTAATGTTAATGGAAAACACATTTTAAACAAAATAAAATTTAAGGTGACCCAAAATGAAAGCCACAAACAATTCATTATTTGGTGCTTACTTAGTCTTTGTAAGGGCTCTCCGTGGTTTGACTTGCCCCAGCTGCCTTTAAATGAGTACAGATCACCTTCATTAAATAATTCATTCTATAATTTCATTGAAAATCTTAGCCTAGAATAAATTACTTTAGCTTTTGATCAGCACTGATTAAAATGTGAATAGTGAAGTGGCTACCTAAACTTTGGTTTATCTCAATCCATACTATCATAGACTTTTGAGGTAAATACAGTTCTTACCTAGTGGTATTCCACTTGTATCCAGAATATTGTATTCATTAAAATTTTGCTATGTTCATTTTTGTATTCCCGTGCTTTTTTTTTTTTTGCTCACGCATGTATTCTTAGTATAAATGTTACTTTTAAAGTTTTGTCTCTGACTTTTAGAAATAAATTTCGAAAAGAATTTGTTTCAGAAGTTTTAAAGCACATTTTTTTATGAGTGAATAACATTTCCAAAAGATTAACAGAATAATTCCAAAAGATCTAGAGAATTTTACTAATTGAGTTTTATTTTTCTATTATATCTGTATAGTTATTCATCCTTATGCCCAATATTAAAGCACATATTCTGTCAAGTTAGATTCACATTGTAGTTACAGATAGACCTTTCCAAAAAAAGTTATATAGGTAATGTTTAAGTAAAATTAGTGCTTATAATTGGGAACATTTTAATTTTCTACTTTTAGAAATACCAATTATCAAAGCCAAGCATAATTTGCATCTCATAAGTTTTATCAGGTTTTTGAAAGATTTGCTATGTTCTTATTTGCCACTGGGGGCAAGAAAATGCATAGAAGTTGAAAATTGTCTTGCTTTTTAGTAGTGTTACATAGTTTTGAGGGCTAGTCACTCCTATTTGTCAAATTCTATTCACTTCTATTTGTATAAAGTAGCTTCTATTTTTCCTGGAATCAAAATGGTATGACCTTAACAAATCAGTCAATATTTCTGCTTCCAGTTTAATATTTCCAAACCATCAGAGACATGTCTTTATTTTTCCTAAATAATCTCATCATAACCTTTATTAAATGTAAACCAATTGAATGTATGTACCCTTAGGTCTCATAAGTTTGTTTGTTTGTTTTTCCTGTGTAAATTGGGTTGTATTATGTACCTTTAATATGATATGTCACGATGGAAAGATGCTTCTAGGATCAGACCAGCTTTTAGCCCTTTGAAAGCTAAAACTAGGAAGTAAAATAGGAGTGACATTATAGGATACATTTGATAAATATGGCACAACTTCCGTCTAATTGCCCCTCCAGTACATTACTTGATTTCAATTGTTTTATATACATACTATTTAGAGTGAATGCTGCTTAGATCTCTCATTTAAATGTTGGAATCATAATTTAAAAGCCCATGTCTTCGAGTTCTTGGTTAAATTAGAATATTATGCAATCGACTAGTATTTTTTGAGTCCTTATGTGCCTGATACTACTCTAGCCAATAGGGACATCAGAGAAAAAAAATTCCTGCCTTTAATTCTAGTGGTGATTCGTTCTCAAAAAATGACGGTGGGGGAGTTTCACATCGCTTTTTCTAAGTATCTCCTTAAGCATTCTTCATGAGACTAATTAGTTACCAGCCAAATAATTATCGCCAGTTTCATCTTGATTCCTGAAGTCTTATTTCATACAAGAACAGCAATAAAAATTGAAAATTTGCAGATTATATGGTCTGCATATCCTTTGAAAACCTGGTAGACTATGAAATCCATAAAATATCAATTTCCAGATTAAAATCTACTAAGCAACGGGATTGATCAATTTAAATGCTAGTAAAGTAAGAACCTGCCACACATTTTAATTCAATGCTCATTGTAAATCAATAGCTTTAATGAGTATTGGCTATCAGTGATAGTCAATAGTCTACCTAATCACACATTAACTAATGATTATCATAATCCAACCTCCTGGGCTGGCATATATATTAGATGATGAACTCTCTAAATTTTTCTATTTAAGCATAAAGAAAATCTGTGTAATGGAAATCATTGTTTTTTATATGCTTTTTTCCTCTTTGAAATTTTTCTTATCATGCTCACGTAGTACCTATTCAGTAGTAATAATAATAATAAAAAGATGCATTATTTTTAATCTGGCAAGTTCCACTTACATGAGTATATTCTACAGAATAAGATAGCCAATATGTAAAGATATATGTAAAAGGAAGTTCATTTTAACACTGGAAACAAATACTATAAATGTCCAGCTATAGGGGAATGGTCCAAAAAACTATGACATATCCATGTTATGGAGCCTTCAGTGATCTAAACGTATGGATCAGAAAAGATGTCTACAATATTGCTAAGGTTTGAAAAATTGCTCAGTGGATTTTCTCACTTTGAGAAAAAAAGGAACAATGCTATGGAAGTACACTATGTTTGTATGAGATGATGGACACACCATATGTTATTAAGATTACTGACAAGTAGTGATATTGAATAGGGCAGGGGGGAATATTTGCCTTTTTAAAAATACACCCCTGTATATTGACCTATTTGCAACAAGCACATGTATTTTTGTCACTCACATAAATATGAAGTAGACTTTTACTGAAACCTGCTTGCACAATAGTTACATCCAAATTGTAAAGAATGCAATATCACATAATTCATCTACCTTACTAATAAGAATATTAAATAATTTTAATTGCTGAAAAATATTTTAAAACAATCTTTTTAAATTCTTTAGAATTTAGTTTTATAAAAGTTAGTTGCACATTTACAAAATTGTCATCTTCCTCTTCCCAAGTTATTCATTACTAAGTGTGTAATAGAGAACCAATTTCAAAGCTATGACTTTAATATTCCTGTACTTTTCTTCTACAGCCTAAACTTTCTAGTTGTTCACAGTAATTGTATGTCTTACTCCACTGTGCTTCAATTATGACTATAAAAAACACAAATTTAATCACTGCTGAAACTCAGTAGACATATTTCAAAATTTGTCAGTTAATATAAAGAATAAAATGAATGTCATAAAATATCATCAGGTAGTTCTTTATAACATCAATTCTATATAACACCTTAATTTCCTATTTCAGAAAACAGGCATTAGATCAGGATTAGAACTCCATGTCTGGTAATGATTTGTCATCCAACTCTATTCCTCTCCATGATGGTTACTATTTTGGAACTTCAGTCTTTTGAATACTCTTTCTCCTGAGGGATGGCCTAATGTCTCCTTGCTTACAGACACAACAGTAATTTCTTTAGTACTCAGTATGGTAATAATGACAATCAAGGTACAATTTTTCTCCATACCAATGACCATCTGTTCTTAATTTCTTTCCTGTCTGATTTCCTTCTTCCTCTTCTAAGGTTTCTTCATCTTTCCCCCCTTGCAGGTTTTATAGCTACCTTTGGCTAATACAAAATATTATCAACTCACTGATCAGAAGAGTTTTAAGTAGAAAAGTCATGTCTAGAATTCATTTGGTCATTAATCCACATGTTTAGGTATATCTATAAAATGGAACAGATTTTTGTAATTCAAACTGCAAATACTTCCAGAAAGCTGAATCTAGTATCTTCAAGTGATACATGCACATGACTCCGGAGTCTACATTTCTATAGAAATAGGTCTTACAATAAAATTCTCTGCCACTGTGATTAACTGCAATTAACCTTAAACTCGCTAAGGTGTCTATTACTGTGTCTGTCACTTTGACTTTTGTGTTTCTTAACTGATATTGAGAATGATGCTAATACTATTACTATCTGATTGACTTAATTGCTTTCTTAAGTCTGTGTAGAGTATCAATCAACATACTACATTTATGAAAGAAATAGCATTTAGAAATAGGTTTTCAAATTACATTCAGCATATTTTGGTATCATTTTATCTGCTTCTGCATTCTTTTTCTTTTTAATTTGTTATTTTTGTCAAAATAATATATGCACATATTTTTTTAAAGTAATTAATTTTTTATGGTGACATTGGTTAACGAAATCCAATAAGTTTCAGCTATACACTTAAACAGTAAGGCATATATATATTTACACTGTGTGTTCACCTCCCATAGTTAGATTTCTTTTTGTCATCACATATTTGATTCCCTTTGCCCCATCTACCTCTCCCCTCTCCGCTTCCTCCTACACTCTGATAACCACTAGTCTATTGTCCATGTCCATGAGTCTCTGTTTGTTTGTCTTGTTCATTTGTTGCTTTCAGGTTTATATCCCACATAGAAGTGATATCATGTGATTTTCAATTTTTTCTGTCTGGCTTATTTTGCATAGCAAGATTATCTCGAGGTCCATCCATGTTGCAAATGGCAATATTTCATCTCTTCTTATGGCTGAGTAATATTTGATTGTATGTATTACCACCACTTCTTCATCCAATCATCTGTCATAGGACACTTCAGTTGTTTCCATGCCCTGGCCATTGATTAATGCTGCTCTGAACATCGGTGAATACATGCACATGGTTTTAAAAATCAAATAATGCTAAATAATTTATCAGAAATCCTTGCCTTACTCTCTCACCCTTCCCTATTCTTCAGTTCCCCCATCACCACCTACTTTAAACCCTTTACCTGTTTCTTCTTCTACTTTCATATTTCTGAATGATATGTGATTATACTACAATTTTGATTGGTCAATTTAAGATATGATGCCTAAAAATGAAGAGTTTGTTCTTTTCCACTAGCATTATCCCATACTTTTTCTCATCATAAGATTTTTATGTAGTTAAAATTAATACAAAATGTTTCCATTTTTATGGCCACGTAAATGATTTTTCACTGCTGAACAGTACGCCAAATAGTGTACTGTGATTATTTCCTTTCTCATTTTCTTTTTCTTTCTTCAAGTTTAATACTTTTTAAAAATCATCTTGATAATTTTTATTTGCTTGTTTTCTCTTCTTTTCCAAATGCACCAAGAGATCCAGCAAATATCTATATACCAGTATATGGCAGATAACTTTCAAATGCTTAAATATGTCAGACTATCAATATAATTTACTTTCCCAGAGACCTTCCTTCTCAGTCTTCTTTCCTCCCGCTTTGCTGCTTTTCTGGCTACATCCTGTTCCACAACCTATACCTTGTTCAATCCATTGCTTGGTTTAAGCACATCCTCACTAAGCTTCCTAAGAAAGAATGTATGGAAGGTGTATTTCTTGATGTCTTGCTTGACTGAAAATAGCTTCATCATTCCTTTACGATTAATTGAAACTTGAGCTAAGAATGTTGAAAATAATATCATTTGATCATTCGAAGGCATTGCTACATTGTCTTTTAGTATCTGGTATTGTATTAAGAAATCTAGAGCTTTTCTCAATCTTGTTCCTCAGTTCATAAGGTGGTTTGATATTTTCTTATATTATATTTATAATATAAATATATATTGCCAGAAAAACAGCAAAGCAAAGAGACATACAAGGCTGACCACAGTATTGGACCTGGAAAAAAACAGGTTCAGATTGGAACAAGAAGAAAGAGGGCTGGGAAGGAAGGTTTCTAGTGAAAGAAATGGAATATATATTATTTTGTATTTTATTCATATTATATCTTTGACAATCTACTTTTCTCCATTTATTCTATCCTGCTTTTGATTTCTAAGACCTCTTTTTTATTTTCTGAACATTTCATTTTCATAGCATCCCATTTTAAGTTTATAATTGCAGCATTTTCTTTTCTCTGTGACTGTTACAACTTTTCAAAAGATTTCTTCTGCTTTTCATTGTCTCTGTTGCCTTTAGGCCCTTCTACTTCTGACTGCTTGTTTCAGTCTGTCTCTTCCTTATTGGAAACATTATGTGAGTATCTAGTGATTCTTGGATACTCATTCACATTTAAGAACCAAATAACCGATTGGAATCCCTATATATATGGGTGGGACTTGGCAACAGGTTGAATAATTAGAAGCACAAGACAATCTTTTAAGAACTCCAAATGTCCCTTTTTGAAAATCTTTTATCTAAGTGCTTTCAGTTTCCTCAAACTCATAGGGAGAGGAGTGATAAAGATGTTTATAATATTCTCAATTATCAGAATTCTAAGAACAGGAGCTATTATGAGTTGAGTTGTGTCTCTCCCCACCCCCGACACCTTCCACTCACTCACATGTTGCAGTCCTAACCCCCAGTACCTCAGAATGTGACCTTACTTGGAAATATGGTCATTTGCAGATATAACTAATTAAGATAAGCTCATACTGGTCATTTGCAGATATAACTGATTAAGATAAGCTCATAAAATTGGATGGGCCCCTAATCCCATATGACTGGTTCTTTAAGAAAAGGGGAAATTTGGACAGACATACACACAAACACACACATACACATTACACACAAAACACACACACACACACACACACACATAAAGGAGAATGCTGTGTGAAGATAAAGGCAGAGATTGGGGTGATGCAGCAGAGGCTAAGGAATGTCAAAAAGAGCCAGCAAACTGCCAGAGACTAGGAGAGAGACATGAAACAGATGCTCCCTTCACTGTCCTCAGTAAGAATCAACTCTGTCTAAACCTTAATCTAGGACTTTTAGCTTGCAGAACTGTGAAACAATACATTGCTATTGTTTAAGCCACTGAGTTTGTGGCTTTTGATACTTTATTACAGCAGTGTGATGAAATTAATACAGGAGCTTGTGGTTCAACATGTAATAATTCTTTTAATCTCATGTCGTTAGCTTCTTGCCTCATTACAATCCTCTACTCAATTGGCTTTCCTGAATCTGGAGCTTCTCTGGTTCAAATTATCCAGGGAATAACCTTCTTGTCCGTTTATTGGTGAGTGATATAGATGTGTGAGTGTGGAAATAGTTATCTTCCTGTGTGGCCTAGGGAAGTTGAGCTGGAACACACTGACAGCTTCTGTACCCCCTGTAAGTACTGAGCTTCTGAGGGTTCTGCAAGGTGAATTAATTGACTCATTCTGTGCACCCACTCCACTCCAATCCATCACTTACTACCCACCCAACTACACTCTAGCTTTTGAAAATTGAGAAAATGCCTCAAACATTATGTATTTTTTCTATTTCATTTGTCCTCACCTTTTACACACACACACACACACACACACACACACACACATTTTTAATTCATGTATTTTTATTTTAGTAAAATTGTATGAGAGAAAGGTGATAAAACATGCTAATTAACCATTTTTAACCAGACATCCTTTGCTTCTGCCCCTAATATGTTACATTTGAACATCAAAGTCAGAGAGTGAATAGATAAGACAGGCCAAACGCATGCATTTGCTTCCCTTGATGCCTCAAATTCTTAAAATCTGAGAAGAAATTCACAGTGTATTATAAAATAAGAAAGAGTTCCATGAACAGATAAGACATCTTAAGGAATTTCTGAATGATGGAAAGATTGATTGAATGGAATAATTAATTGTATGAATTGTGGAAAGCAGACTGTATTAGACTGATTAAGAAGTAAGAGAGTGAGAAAAATCAAGGCCCAGATGCTTTGGAGAAAACAGAAGCGTGTGCGTGCGCACACACACACACACACACACACACACTCTGAGGAAAACCACTTCTGAATTCATAACAGACCCTCAAAAATGGCAAGTTCAAGTTCACAGTGAAAAATATGAAGAGTAAGAGATGTTATCTCTGAATAATCATTAGAGTAAAAGTCTAATAAGGCTAGCTAAGTGGCAATACCTTGCAGGGCTAGGGCTAGGTTCTCCAGAAAGCTATCTACACTCCGAATCAGCATCTGATGTATGGTACTGTTTCTCAAATAGCCAGTGAAGGAATTAATGGGTAGAAACAGGAGTGGCACCCCTTGCTATTATTCTCAGTGACCCACTAGCAAAATTTTTGCATCTTGTTCCCACAACTTTATTTTCTGCTGACCTAGAGATCTTGGTTCCAAAGAGAGGAATTTTCCAGCCATGAGACATGACTATGATTTTCTATTGAACTAGAAGTTAAGACTGCCAATCAACCACTTTGGACTCCTTATGTCTCTGAATCAACAGGCAAAGAAGGGAGTTACTATGCTGGCTGGGATGGTTAATTCTGATTACCAAGGAGGAATAGGACTACCACTCTACAGTGGAGGTAAAGAAGAGTATGTGTGGAATACAGAGATCCTTTAGGGTGTTGCTTAGTATTACCATGCCCTGTGACTAAGATCAATGGAAAAATATAATAACTTAATACAGACAGAAATACTAATAGCCCAGAACCCTCTGGAATAAAGTTTTGGGTCATCCCACCAAGTAAAGAACCACGACCACCTGAGGTGCTAGCTGGAAAGCAAAGGGAGTACAGATTTGGTTGAGAAAGAAAGTAATTATAAATACCAGCTATGACCACATGACCAATTACAGAAATGAGGACTATAATTGTCGTAATTATTTTCTCTTCATTTTGCTATGAACACATTTGTGTATTTATATATCCATATAGCTATATCTATATTTCTATCTTTGTCCTTTCCTATTTCTTTGTCATGTAGCATAAGTGTGTTGACTTTATATCATAACATTTAAGTATTATTAATTTTATATCATAATAAGTTATAAGATATCAAGAGACGAATAAACCTCACTCAAGGACTCCATCTCCTCTTCTAGGGAAGGGGTTAATACGTTTAACTTGTATACAGGATAATCGTATTATGTTAAGTGGAATTATGATTTTATTTCTGTCTTTATTTGAAGATTAGGTATGGTTCAATAGGGTGCCAAGTTGACAAGAGGTGGACTTGTAATGATCAGTTTTATGTGTCAACTAGACTGGATCACAGAAAGCCCAAATATTTAGTTGAACATTATTCTGGATGTGTCTGTGAGGGTGTTCTTGGAGGAGATTAACTTTTGAATCAGTAAATTGAATACCACAGATTGCTCACCCATTCAGTCAGTTGAAGGCTAACACTCCCTTGGGTGAGGGGGAATTTCCTCTTGCCTGACTGACTGCCTTGGACTAGGACATCAGTTTTTCCTAGGTCTCATGCGTGCCATAACTGGAACTCCAGCTTGCTGACTGCAGTTCTTGGGACATATCAGCCTCCATAATTGTGTGAGCCAATTCCTTATAATAAATTTCTCCATATATATACCCTACTAGTTCTGTTTCCCTGGAGAATTGTGACTAATACATCACCCAAGCAAAAGCCTTCTTTCTTCTGGCAGATAGAGACACGTACTCTAGTCCTTTTGTTTGTCCTTCATTACATATGCTTTCAGGTACTGTCTCATTTATAAAGCCCTTCCACTCAAGAGAGAAGATTGTGAGGAAAAGGACCTAGTCAAGGGAAAAGATTGTGAGGAAAAGGACCTAGGAAATCCACCAGATTTCCTAGGGCTGCCATAATAGAATACCACAAACTGGGTGGCTTAAAACCGCAGAAATATATTCACTCACAGTTCTGAAAGCTACACATTTCAAGCCTGTCTGCCATGCTATTCTCCCTCTGAAACCTGTAGGGGAGAATCCTTCCTTGTGTCTTCCTAGTTTCTAGCAGTTTATCAGACAATCTCTGACCGGAGCTTGCAGCATATCAATCTCTGCCTCTGTCGTCACATTCTGGCATTCTCCCAGTGTGCTTGTATCCAAATTTCCCTCTTATATGGATCCTGGTCATATTGGATTAGGGCACACCCTAATGAACTCATCTTAACTTGTATACGTCTGTAAAGACCCTATTTCCAAATAAAGTCACATTCACAGGTACTGGGGTTAGGACTTCAATATGTCTTTTTGGAGGACACAATTTAACCCATAATACCCCTTTAATTCATGAACTCAGTGCATCAGTCAAAAAGATTACCAGATATTTGACAAAATCAAAGGCATTAACAAGATTGACTAAGATGACCAATCATATGATCCAAGAGACTAATTTTTAACATTTAAAAAATTAATTAATTTCAGATCGGATATCATACAAGAGAATACCATATCCACAAAACCAGAACAAGCTACAAAAAGATTGCAATCAGAAGAAAACATAGGTCTTACAAATTAAAAATAACAAAATTTAATAAATTGACAATCAATACCAAGTGACTGATTTGGAAGATAAAGTTACATAATTCTCCACAATTGTAGAGCAAAAGGCAAAGAGATAGTTACTGTAAAGAAATAAAATTAAGAAACATGAAGAAGTAATTTAGCATGTATGTTGTCTATCAAAGTTCCAGGAAGATAGAGAAAGAGAAAAATAAAGAGAACAAATAAGCAAACATGTAACTGAAAAAAATTTTCTGTAATACCCCAAACCACAAACTTTGTGATTTACCAGAGTGTTCCATTAAAATTGATAAACAGAAAGTTCATTTAAAATGAAGTCGAGAGGCCAGAAGGTGCCCCGCGTTGATCCCAGAGCCCAACAGGAACAACACTTTGTTTTAGTAGCTCTCTCAACTTCCTGTTCTCCCCATAAGACAGGAACTCCTGCAGGTAGTTCTCTATTAGACTGCAGGCCTTGAATTACAATTCTTTGTTGTTCTTGAATAAATCTATTTTGCTGCAGAAATATTTGGCTATCTATTTATTTAAGGTCAACAGCCTAAAATATTAAGACAATAAAAACATTTGCTTTAGATAATCATTTGTGAAATTTCAGAACTCCTAGGATTCAGAGAAATTACTAAAAGCTTTCTAAAAGGAAAAATATTATTCATACAGGAACTGACACATTGCAAACTCCGTGGAGTACCAACCACATGACATTCCCTGGCATCAGGTCCCAAAGTCTGAAATGCTTCCAAGAACTGGGGTAGTACTTTAGTACTAGATGGGTATTCGATCAATAATTAAGTTAATAGATCAATACTGTGGTATAGTAAGAAATATATCTTGTCTTTATACCTGGTTCATAGCACAGAGCTCCTGAAACTCTCGTAATTTCCTTTGTAATGGGAGTGTCTTTTGTTATTCATAACGAGCCCTTTGAACATACCTGTTAATGAGATGACTTAGGGTGGGACTCCTAGATAACCTTATGGCGGGGGAGGGGAGGGCGAGGAGGGGAGGAGTTGGTCACCAGAAAAAAAAAAGAAATTGGAAGGTAGGAACTTTTAGCCTCACTCATCGACTTCTGGGAAGAAGAGTGCCGCCACAGATTAAGCTCTATAAAAACTCTTTAACAAGGAGACTTGATGACTATCCAGGTTGATGAATACATCCACATACCAGGAGGGTAGCACAGCCCCCTTACTTGGGGACAGAAGCTCCTGCCCTTGGGGACCTTCCAGACCTCACCTGTGTACCTCTTCACCTGGCTATTTATCTGAATCTTCCATAATATCTTTTACAAAAAACTGGTAAAGGTAAGTAAATGTCTCTCTGAGTTCTATGAGCCACTCTTGCAAATTAATAGAACTGAGGAGGGAGTAGTGGGGACCTCCAATTTATATTCAGTTGGGCAGAAGTACAAGTGGCAACCTGGAGTTGTAACTGGCCTCCGATATGGAGTCAGTCTTCAGGTATTGACCCCTTAACTGGTGGGATCTAATGCTATCCCCAGGTAGATAGTGTCAAAATTGAGTTAAATTTATAGGACTCCAAATCAGTGTCCCCTGAGAATTGCTTAATGGTGTTGGAAAACACTCCAAAAATACCTTTCAAATACTCAGTATGAATTATTTTGAAAATATAAGTATATTTTTGTCCAAACTAGAATTTAAATGTGAGACAAAAAGAAATAAATGTTGTGACCTGCACAGGCTCAAAAAATTATCACCCGCAGAACCTCTCTGAAATAATTACATGTAAATACATAAATAGAAAAATTTCAAATGAATACAAGAAAACAGAAGCTGTGATATATAAGAAAGAGCAGCACACAAATACACAATTAAGTCTTAATATTTTTGATGTATAATGCTTAAATACAGTGAAAAATACGGTCAGAAAATTCCTGATGATGACAACATTTAGAGATTGGGAAGAAGGAATGCGGCAAAATTCAAAGTAAATAAAAACTGAAACTGTGTTAAGATTAACCTTAGATATTGCTAAAATTAAAAATTTTATATATTGCTATAATTAACTATAGATATTGCTAAAAATATATTAACTTGTATATAAATGAAAGGAGAACAGGAACTGGATGTGTAACTTCCAATCCCATTAATGAAAAAAAAATAGAAAAAGAAATTCAATTGATTAAACAAGTCAAGAAAATAATAAAACAAGGAAGCAGAGCAAAAGATAAAATTTGAGATGGCAGGATTAAGTCCAAATATATCTAGCATTATCGTATATAAAAGTATTTTATTAAAAAAGTATTGGATGTAAAAAATAACTCCATGACTGAAAATAACTGTACTTACAATAAAACTGCACCAAAATTTAAGATATTAATCAAATACTAAGAAAACAAAAAGAATTTTGACAATATTAGAATAAAAAACAAATAGAATTTACAATTATAAAATGGAAAATATTTTTTTGATATTGATAAAATATCCACTATGCCTCTTCCTATCCCTTGCTAATCTCTCTTTTCAACAAAGAGCCATGTTCAGCTTAGAAGCTTCTGAAGGCACCAATATTGCCTTAGAATTTATAACATTGTTTTGTCTTTAGTACATTTATTTTTATAGTAAAGTTCTATTCATGGATATTTCACTTTGTTTTTCCAATTATAGTTTTGTTAGTTTTCTTTTTAAATAAATCTTTTGAAGTATAAAAAGCAAGTGTAAAAAGCAAGTATATCTTAGATATACTAAGTAAATAATAGCATATATAAGACTAGGGCAAAGCAAAATACCTGAAGGCACCGTGCGAAGATACACAGATAAGACAAAAACCAAAAAGCGATGTGGCACAGAATGGCAGGCTGCTCACCAAACCTGCACATTTCTAGAATGCATTTCCCTGCCTCTTTTTCCAAGTAATGGGGTTCTGGCCAATGGAATGTGAGTAGAAGTCAAATGTTAACTTTTTCATGCAATCTTTCATTTTCTTCGCTCTCTGCTTGTTGAGCCCTACACTTTAGTGAAAGCAAGAATGACAAAACGAAAGGAATTCCAGGGGAGGTGGGCGGGGGCGGGCCAGTGGCTATGTTCCTATAAAGGTAACAGCAAATGTTAATACTGCCTTGTCATTAGGGAAGACTTCTCTCTAGCAGGTCTTCAGAGCAGTAAACTTTTTCTTTTCTTCAATCGAGTAGTAGTATCATGAAGAGACACACAGAGATACACACCCACTCATCTCACACACTTATGCCTTGTGTTCTGCTGGTTTGAATTATATTCCTTGATCTAATTAAGGTTCTCATTATATTATGTACGATGACTAGGTTTTTTTTCTTTTATCAGCATTTGGGTAATCAGTAGAATTCATTATATTACTTTAGGGTACACTTTTTTTTTTAAGGTTTTAGCAACAAATTTAATATAGGCAAGAGAAAGCTCTAATTATTATGCATCTCATCTGTTCATTGCAGCTGGCCCATATTTAGGCTTCAAAAGGGTTTGGATGCTCCTACTTCAAGCTGTGGGGGTATATTCATAAATTAGTAAAACCACATTAAAAAAATCCAGAGTTAAGTATTTTCACTATTTTAGACTGATCTTTTACCAATTAGTCCCAAATAATATTCCTGTCTTATCTTACATTTATAAGAATATTACTTATATATAAATTGTTTTATTATGTATTTCTTTGTGTGAAACCAATTCCTAATCATAGATGACCTATGTTCATTATCTATTACGTTTCTGGTCTAATTTTTTTTTTTCTGATTTCACCTTCATTGATTCCACAAAAATAATTAGGTACAAACTCTGGTCTGGGTGTTATGAGACACTTTTTTTGTAGATCTGAGAAACATAAGACTAGGTTCCTCTTTTCAAGAAGCTCTAATGGGAAAAATTTGAGAGAGAAAAAAATCTCAGCATAGTATCAGTTTACTCTAGTCAAATAAATGAAATGTGAAATATCAGTGAGATAAATTATTTTTGACTAGTACAGATGACTATTATTTTTTAATGTTAGTGTATGGGAAAAATAAATCTCATACAATGCTAAGAGAATAAAAATTGGTAGATTATGGATCCAATTTGTTAATATGCAGTAAAAGCCATAAAGGTCAAAACTTTCAGCCCAGAGAGTCTATTTCTTTGCTTTTGTCATGAAGAAATGGTCACGAATGAATGCAATAAATATTTATGACATCATTATCTTATTAGCAAATAATTGAAATTAATTTAAATGGTCAATAATTAGTACATTTTTATGAACCAACCATATGGTAGAATGCTACAAAGCTCTTGGAAAAATATGCTTTAGATGAGGATTTAGACATGAAAAAATTTTCACACAGTTTTTATATTAAATAAAAAAATAAATTATAAAAATCCATCTTTAGGTATTTACATTTACCTCTGGGTAATAGAATCTTAGGAATTTTTATTTTCCTATATATTCATATTCATTCTTTCTAACCTGGAAATGTGAGGGAATTAAAATCCCTGGAGCAAACAGTTAACCAGTGGGAAATGGGAGCCTAGCAAATCCATTACAAAAAGATTCTGTCATGCACGTGCTGCTTTTATGTGTATGAGAGGTGCCCAAGGTATGTTGGTCATTTAATTTAGAATTAAAATCTTTAGAATCTGTGTAGAAGGTGTCAATTGTTCCATTGTATACCCCTGTTAAGTCAGGAGCCACTGATAACATTTTTTTCATCCTTCCTCTTTACACAGCTGCTACTACCAGATACTCACATACCTGTGGTGCTTAATAGCCCTGGCAAGTGGAGTAGTGTGTTTGTTAATTTATTTAAAGAATTTTTATTATACATACAGTATTACAACAATTACAGCTTATTTATAGGATCACATAAAATAGCTGTTATTTCCTCATTGAGGAGAATAGGCTACAGGGAAAGTACTACAAAAAAATTTTCAATGAGTTTGTGTGGTTTGAGAGAGTTAATTGTCATAGTGACTGAATGAGAAAACTTTTTTGGAGTGGAATTTCTTATTAGTGACTGAATTTCTTTTAGTTATTTATAAAATAATTTAAGTGAATAAATACATTAATTATAAACTTTGGCATTATAATTTTATCTACTTAAGTACTATTTATTACCCGTTTCCTCAATACCAGGTGAGCAGTCTGAGAATGTTCAGGAAAACTATGTTAAGATGGAATCTGAAGTTGATTTGCCTTTGATAGCTTTTCTGCTGAGTATCTGAGATAGAGACTAATATGTTATCACATTGCTATGAAATAAAAATGCATTGTTTTGTACAAGAAATGATTTTGTAGATAATTAAGAGCCAGTAGTCTCATTAGACCAAAGTGATCAGAACTATCTTGGAGACAGGAAGAACTTAACGAGAGTAACAAGAGGAAGGATGCCTTTGAAGATGTGGAAGGAGACAGGGTTAAGGAAGGGAAAGTTAGTTAAAAAAAAAAAAAAAGCACAGATATCATTTAGATGGAGCCATAAGACACTTATTAATTAAAGATTAATATTTTGGTTAAGTTTAAAAAAATCTACTTTCAAGTCATTCAACAGTTTGGTTAATTTGGCATTTTTTAAAATAGTTTCTCCTCTTCAGTTTCTTAATAAAATTTTTTTTGAAAAAAATACCAACATAAAATACCTATGCTGTCAGTACAACTGAAGATCAACGAGCCCTGGATATTAGTTCTGGCTGACCTATAAATTATTTTCATGAGGACTGAACCTCAGTTTTACTTCTGTAAAATGTCAAGTTTTGTCTATACGGTCCCCAAAACACTTTTTTGTCTTTACATTATATTGTTTAATGTTAATAAGAAAAATTCTGTGCATACTGAAATGCAGTAATGGCAACACACTCAATGTGCTTTTAGAAGAGCAAAGAATCTGGAAATTTGTCCCCTTACACTTAAATCATAGTGAGCTTTATGCCTGCTTTGACCAATAGATCATGGTGGGAATAGCACTGCCAGTTTTTGGAACCAGGCCTTAATAAACTGGCAGTCTACTTCCTATTTCTTGAAAATGTCTTTCTAGGAGCCTGGGTTGTCATGTAAGAAATTTGACTATCTTGCAACTGTCATACTAGAAAATTTAGGAGCTGGTGCTCCAGTCAACAGTTCCAGCTGAACTCAGTCTTCTAGACTTTCCCACCAATGTACCAGTCAGGCGGATGAAAGGTCTTAGACCTTCCAGACCAGCCCATCCACCAGTTTATACAATGATGATCTCAAGCCCACATGGAACAGAAGAGTTTCTCAGCTAAGACCTACTCAACTTCTTTACCCTCAAAATTATGAGATACAGTTTGATGTTGCTCAGTTTTGAGGTGATTTCTTATGTGGTAATAGGTAACTGAATTAATATAAAAGATTGTAAGAAGTAGATCTTTTTTCCTTGAAGTTTTATTTGGTTCATGGTATAATGGAGAGATAGTTTATGAAATCAGACATTTTAATCTCTATCATCTCGATGACTCTTGAATATTACATCTGGAAAGAACTGCATTGTTTCTACACTCCTTTTTACTCCTTTTCCATTCTGTTTTGGTTGGCTGCATGCCAATTATAGGGCCAGAATTTCTTTAGGTCTCTTGAATAGTAATCCAAACTCCATTAGGTAAGATCCAATAACTTCTTATTCTAACCAGGCAATTTTCCCCCAAATATTCCTGCCTTCCATGGTTGACACCAGGTTTGGATTAGGAGAAATTCCGTATCTATCAGCTGGATTTAGACAAAACAGCTGAAACTTTTTGAAAGAGATTATTTTACTATTTACTCTAATATTGTTTTACTTCAGGCAAGTTACTCAAATTCTTTCAAACTAGATTTGCTGGTTTTTTTTTTTTTTTGGTCCTTAAATGAAATAAGATAGTAATTCCTACTTTGTTATAAGTTCAGTGACAAGTATGTATATAAAAAGCATCTTTCATAAAATAACTCAGGCATAAAATATGATAGCATGGAATGAATTTGACAATGGGAATTAATTTATCCCAGTTTCAAGTTCTGAATCTGCTTCTCCTTCTGTTCACTTCGATGAAAATCTTCCATATTTCAGGCTGTGATCTAGATAGTGGAGATACAAAGATGAGTAAATCACAGCTTCTGGCCTTGAGAAGTTTAGAAATAAAGGAGGCATCTGAAAATTAGACAAGCTATGTAAAACCATATAGCTCATACCTGAGGAATTGTAAGGGCTCGTTTACACATCATGGCAGCTAAAAGAACACAAAATCCAGAGAAATTATTGAGATACAGAGGGGATCCATGTGAAGTGCAGCAGGAGAGATTCTCTACAGATAGAGGGAGGCAGGGGACAAATTCACAGTTAGAAGAGAAGATGAAAACAAGAAAAACATTGTTAAATAAAATCTGGGCAACAAAATTAAATATACAGTATTAGCATAAGTCTCTGAATGACATTTTGTAAAAGACTTGGTATAGGATGCTGTTTTTTGTTAAAGAAATTTAAAAGAAGGTAACTTTGAACGGTTGATACCAGCACTGCAACACACATTACTAAATCTGACCATTATACCATGAGATATTGAAAGTGAAACTAATTGTAATGAATTCTCGGTAGCCCACTTACTAGCATGAATAAATACATATGTATATTTACATCTAACAGCTCTAAAATTCAGCTAGTCTGTACTCTCAAGGGCATATAACACCTCCTGATACCTATTCAGACAACAGCCTGTTATAGGCAACATTAGCTTCACTAGGGAAATTTAAAAGTGCAGACAAAACTCTCACTCGGCCTTATCTGCACCATTCTCCAGGCCCTGCCTCCTGAATCTTCCTGTTACTTCTTCAGAAGAAGAGTTCAGTGAAGGGTATTTAAAAGCAAATGATATGCTGTGATATATCTTGGCACTTCATTCATTCAAAAGTATTAATTGAGTACCAGCTATATTGTCAGTATACTAAATCATGTAAATTTTATTTTTAACACAAGAGATTCTTTTCGCAAACGATTTTCCTGAACTGTCTTAAGGCTTCTTCCAGACTTAATACTTTGTGATCCTGGAGTCAAGATTTCTTTGGGACAGTTATTTTTGCCTAAAGAAAACATTTATTCTATCTCCACTCCAAGATTGATCACCAAACTTAAATATGCCTGTTTTTGCACAAAACTGTTTTTGGCTTAGGACATAGCTGTCATCAGTATTCAAAACAATAGAAAATACATGAATTAGGTTATTATGTTTGGAAAATGTCCAAAACAGATAAATGAATATCTGTTAAAGATCTTTATAGTTATAGAATGTATACTTTAAATATAATGTATAATTTATAACATAAGTAAATTAATATTTAGATTTGACATAAAAATGTCATAAGGTACATTGACTTTAAAAGTCATTAAAACCTTTTAAAGTAAAAAAAGAAATTGAAACATTGGAAATGTAAATCTAAAACTAGGATTTTAGGATCAGATATCATTATTTTTAGCATATTTCATGTCCCATAGAGTATTAAGTTGGATAAATATTTGAACTCTTTAGGGACTGGGAATATTATGCCCTAAATTTACTCAGAAAAAACACAATAAAGCACAAGGGTCTGACTCAGAAATCAAATCTTAAAATCTTTCAAAGAGACATGTCTATTTACTTGGCTTTATGAAAGAATGTTATCTCTGCGTTAGATAAAATTCAATTTCCATGTCATGCAATTAGTAGTTAATAGCAACATACGATTTTATTTTAACCTCAGATGCAAATAGTTTGGTCAATAGCTCAGATGATTCCAATAGGACTTTCCAAGAGTGTTTTATTTCATGTGAGGTTATTCTATGCTAAATAGTCTGTTTTTTGTTTGTTTTGTTTTGTTTTTGTTTTTGTTTTTGGTTTATGGTACATTATTATTAGCACAGCACTTCTCTTGTATGATTTTGTCTTATTTAATTTTATTATATTTCCTTTTTAGATTCTATTCCAATTTGCATCATATCTGCTCCCCTCCCCCCAGGTTATATGCTAATGTGTTTTATTTCTTAGAAAATTTTTGTATCTCTAAAACTCTCAATATTCTTTTTATATTCATGTGTTTTTAATTTACACAAATGATATTGCACTGCATATTTTTTCTTAGCATGTTTTCAAGATCTATTCATTTAGCTCTGTTTATATCTAGTTCATTATTTTTGACTATTTCATAGCATACTCTAATATATATCATCACATTTTATCTATCCATTATCTCAATGATGGCCAACTAAGATGCCTTCAAATGCCCACTTTCCCAAGTAGTGCTGAGATAAACTATCTTGTATCTGTTCCTTTAAGGGCTTGTGCAAGATTATCTCTGGGCATGTTATCAAGACTGGGGTGTCTGAGTCATACGTTATATGCATATTTATTTGTCTTTTTTGTCTTTCCAAAGAACCAGCTCTTGGTTTTGTTGATCTCTACCTTTTGCTTTAATTTTTTTTGCCATTCTCTATTTTATTGACTCTGTTTCTATCTTTATTATTTCCTTTTTTTTTTTCTTTCCCCACTGGCCTCTGTTGTCTCTTTTCTGTCTTCTTGGCTTGAATTCCCAACTTGTTTGTTTTTGCTTGTTCTAGCTTCCTAATAAATGCATTCAAAACAATAATACTTCTATTAAACATTGCTTTAGTAATGTTCCTTAGACTTGACATATAGTACATTGTGTTTTAGTTCTAAATATTTCACAAGTACCCTTTGTTTTTTTTTTTTTTTTTCTGTTTAACCAAAGGTCATTTAGTAGTGTGTTATTTCAAATCTCCAAACACATAGGATGTTTAAAGGCATTCTTTTATATCTGGTTCTATGGATGAGCTGGCTCAATACGTTACAGTGAGCTAAAAATGAACCACTGCTACACTATGGACCTTCTAAGGTGTGGCCCTGAAAAACAATGATAAAGGGAAATTTTCCCAAAGGGCAGAGCTTCAAAAAGCACACTAGGTCACCACCTTTATGTGGACAGAAAAGTAGTCTGAAAGACTATACATAACATTTTAAGAAAGTGCCACGTGGCTTGGCTTGTGGGTCAGGAGCCTAGAAGGGACAAGATTGAACAAACAGAATCAAGGAAAACTGAGGAAGAAATATGTGGATGGATCTTTGGAATGAGCATAAAATGAAGAGGAGGAACTGAAAAACTAAGTGTACATAATAACTCATCCAGAGAGTTTACCTAGCTTCTGTCCTTGGCTATGCCAGTGCTCATGATGAGAAAAAATTGTCATGATAGTGGAGATGGAAGTCTTGTATGGTCTTGACAGCATAGCTTCCTCCTACCAAAGCTAATCCTACTTCTGCTGTTGAATATCAGATTTGCCAGTAGCAGAGACTGATGCTGAGCCTTAAAATGGTATGGTCACTCAAGGAGATCAATCAATAACTTTGCGTAAGTTGGTTACAATGGGCCCCTTTACAGCAAAGGAGGCAGGACAATGTGCAGACAACTGGGAACTACTGATCCTATCATACAACACATTACCGGAATCCACCACTCTGACAGAAGGTTAAATGGCTTCTTTATAGGTACAAGCTAAGGCATCACCTTGTGGATGATACTCTGTGGCACTGGAGTGCTGTTCTTCAGGATGTGATACATGCTTTGAACTAATGATCATTATTTGTGCTGTGATTGTGACAGCCAGGACACATGGGTCCAAGAATGAAAGGATAGAAGTAGGAGTGGCTGTTATCATCACTTGCAATAAATCATTTTGGATGCTTGTACTTTTATCTGCAAAACTTGGGTTATACTGGACTAGAGAGGACTTATAAAGCTCTACTAAATAGGAAGCTATGGCTGCTACCTGATCATTTTTGATTCCTTGTACCAACAGGCCAGCAGGCAAAGTAAGAGTACTATACACAATGGTGTAAATTGACTTGCCATGAGGAGATAGAGTTACCACTACATAATGGGGTCAAGGAGAAGTATACCTGGAACTTAAGACATTCATGGGGTTCATCTTGGTTCTCCTTATCCTAATGATAACAGTGAAAAGGCAACTGAAACAACCATAGATTGGTTAGGGAACAGTAAAAAAGAGACCAGACCCCTCAGCAATGAGGCTCTGATTTTCCTTAAAGTGAACGAACCTAGACTAGCAGAAGTGCTAGTCAAGGGTGAGTGGACAATAAAATGGTCAACAAAGAGGTAAGATGATGAATAGTAGTCATAGCCTCGGGACCAATTGCAGGAGAGGTTGCAGTTTGTCCCATTAGCTTCCCATTGTTAGTAGTTCATTTTATTTTAAATTTTACTGTATTTTATTTAAAATTGTGACTGGTCAGTAAATTAAAGAATAGCAACTAAACGGTAAATTTTATGTAGGGCATATGTAGATCTGTACAGTGCAAGGTGTGGACTATAGCAGTTGCTGTTGGTACCCAACCCACGTCCGCTGTAACTATGTTTCCCATATGCACCAATAGCTTCTCACTCCAGGCATTGTGGTCCCTAGCCAGGGAATTTTCCAGGGCTCAAGAGGGTGTTTGGCCACATATGGGGCAAACTAGAATCTCCAGGTTGCTAATGCCCATGAGAACAGTCCTTAACCAATGAGAGTAAGAGTGGGAGGGTAACCACTCCAGCTTTTGTGCTCTTTGAATAGGACAAAAATGAGGCATGTTCTATATTTCTCAGAGGGGTCCAGTGGGATTTAATCTCATGGCCCAGGTGATGACCTACTCCTTAACGTACGCTGTATTAGCATTCTTCCCTTCCCTGTTTCATTTCTGCATTTTCCTATTGATGTTTCTTAGGCTCACCTATGAAATAAAATATCTGCACTCAAGTCCTTGGCTCAACATCTGATTCAAGGAAAATCCAGCCTAAAACAATATTGATATGTTGTCTTCAAAGAAGATCGATATCTTGGCCTTCTCTCAACTCCCACTGGTCTAATACCCTCCAACTATGTTGACATTATTATCTCAGAATCCTTATTAATGCATCTTTTTTTTTCCTCCCTTTTTTTATTGTTTCCTTTCTTTTTTTGGAAAAAAAAGAGTAATGATTATATAAAATGTTATTATTATTAATTGTTCATTTCTTTCTGAAATGCTTCTTCCAAAGTGTTTTCGGTAATGGCTATGCGTGATGAAATTTCTAAGACCTTGTATGCTTGAGAACATCATCATCTTATTCTCATATTTCAATGATCACCTAGATATAAAATCCAGTTTACAGTTCCTTCAGCACACTCAGATGCATACTCTCTTATCCCCTTGCTTCTGTCGTTGCTGTTCAGAAGCCTGATGTCATTTTAATTCTTGTTTCATTATAAATGTCTTGTGCACCTCTCTGAAAACCTTTTAGTGTATTTTTTTCCTTGTACACATCATATTTTCACAATAACTGAAAGATCAAGTAGTCCATATGACATATTCTTAAGGTAGCACCTACCCTATCACTAAAGAAAAAAAAGCTTTATGGATCATTATTATTTGAATGGGAAACATGCCAGCCATGATGAAGGTGTGTCACTTAGATCTGCCATCAACAGAGAAGCTACCACAAAGGTTGCAGTGAGCTGACAGCCTCCTACTGCAGTGCCTTCAGGATCTACCCCAAGGTTCAAATCAAGGCCAAGCTCTTTCTACACAGCTCCCTGGAAAGACCAAACACAGCAGGGGTACTAGAGCATGGCAATTTCCGCTCAGTTTGAAACTCCTCTATGAGCAATCTTTGCACCAGTGCTCCCCACTGGGCTGACTGAGACTTTCTCAGAGCTGCATCATAGTCTGAGTCTTCCCCGATCTTTCATCCTTTGCTTTCACTTTCCTAGGTGTCAGACTTGCACTGGGGACTGTAGGTTTTCTTTGCCCACTTTGCCTCTCTCTGCTCTTTAAGTTGCAGAGATGTTACCTTCACTATATCTCTTGTATTTCTAACTCCATCTTCGCGACTGCTTCTGGGAGGGCCTGGACAAACAGGAAAAAATGAGTGTCCGTGTGTGTTATTTATTGAAGTAGAAAGCCTATCTCAGAAGACTTGCAATCTGATCATTTTCCATCTGGTGCCATGGGAGTTGTACTATGTTACCTAGGATGCTCTGCTTTTCCTATTCCTCACCCCATCAAGGCTTGCAGTGAAATGAATTTAGGGCTATCAAATGTAGATCTGTCTTTTTTTATTATAAATCATAGATTATTTTTATTATAGCCTTCTCTGGTTGACATATTTCATATTTATAGTACATAAAGAGAATACAAATGCCTACCATTATTTCTTTAACCCATTCATAGTTTACCAGACTCATTTTTCCCTAGTAGATGACAACATGGATAATAGTGGTTTGGCAGTACTGATTAGGTAGTTCCTGTTTACTCTTTTTGGCTTTAAGAAATCTGTGAGTGGTTTCTGACTCATTTAGAGTTAACGATTTTCATCTTCAACTTGTTGCTACTTTACAAAACACTAAAACTGAAGAATCCAGACATCAACAATTCAGAATATCTTTGTAGATTGTACAGGCAAGTTCATAAAGAAGACTGATTATGTATCTTTAAAATATAAAATACAAAATATAATTGTTTTTAAAAACCTGGTGTATTTTGGTACACTTTTTACAAATATAATTTCAATATGTTTGTTTGTATATTAAAACATTGATTTAGTAAAACTTTAATAAAGGTCCTCTCTGGGAACACTCTTTCAGTTTAGCTTGTATAATCTGGATTTGTTAAACCACCAAAAAATTTATAGCTACTCTCCATCTCAATCAGTTCAAATCACTGAAGTTTATAGTAGAAAGATTATATTTTTTCAGTCTGAGGCTTTTCTCCGATTACAGGTACTCAGTCTGCCAATAAGAAAGCTGGAGACATTTTATGAAAAACATGTGCTTTATAGTGGTGAGATTATAATTATTTACATTTCAATTTTTATCCTGCATTAATCTGCATACTGACATTTTCACTTGGTGGTTAGTATCAAATGTTTAGTACCAGAGTGCTCATATAAAATAGACTACTGTGGCGATACTTTTCTAAGTTCACTATTTACTTTTTGTGTCCACAGAAACCTCAGAGCTACTAGGTGTCGCATAACAGCTGCATTGCAGCAAATTTTTGCTGAAAACTGCACTTACTTTTGCCCCAGTGTAGTGGATTCTTATATATGCATTCCAAGGCTTGTTGTGGGAAGAAAAATGCCTGGCACATCACAGGCACTTTTCCGAGCACTTTTTTTGAAGTAATAAATGTTGAATTTAACTTCAGTATAATAAAGAACAAAAACGAAAACAAAAACAAAACAAAACAAACAAAAACAAAAAAAAACAACTAGCAACTGTCACTTTGCATAAGAATTTAACAAAAGGTTTAGACTTTACTTGCTTTGTTAACATTGTCTTCATTGCACATAGCCTTGAAAAAAAACAAAACAAAAGATGTCAGAAATCTGTGGGATATAGTTTATAAATGAGGTAAGAATATTCAGCATTAAAGGAGTCTAAGCTATTAGTAATTAAATAGACATTGTGAGAAATCCCTTGATTAGAATAAGAAAGTAAATATTTTTAGTAGCTGGAAATGTATTAGGGATACAGTGGGAAACAAAGCAAAGTCCTTGCTCTCACTGGACTTATATTTTAGTGATGGAGACAGACAATGAGCAAATAAATATATGATTCAATGTCAGATAGTGACAAGAGATCTTATTCATAAATCATGTACTCAGACAGAGAAGAACTATTTCAAGTGACTTAAAAGAAAAAAACAAAAACAAAAACAGAGGTTCCTGAAGAAATGGCTGATTCCGGATATTGGGAAGTAATAGCACAAAATAGCCTCAGAATATCTTATACCAGAAAGTAAGTGAGTTATCAAAGACTGAAGAATGTTATATCAAAAGGGCTCAGGAGCCAACTTGAAGAAGCTCTTTTGTCAGCCCAAATGAAAAAAGAGCCACAACAACAATTATTGAAATAAACTGGCTTATTATATGAATTTGAATTTACATGAGTGTGGAAAAACTGGTAAAGAAGACAATCACATTATTAATGTTTTCAGTCTGAAGCTTGAAGTGGTATGAAAGACAAGAATTCTAGAAGAGTCTGAGAACCTTTCAATTAGGTCTATGATGCGACTGAATCTGGTCACAGCCAACTCTTGAGAATAATGGCTTCTGCTTCTACTTCCAGCTTTCAAATTTGGCATGAGTTCCTGTGATTGACAAACTCTGACTAAAAACCTCATAGGAAAGGTAATTCTTGGATATGTAATTTCCAGACTTAGAGGATGTGGCAGGTGGTTCTAAGTTACTACTGGCTCCCACTGTCCTAATACGGACAATTTGAATACCTATAAAGACAACTGCAGTTGACTAAAATACGTCAGATATAATAAAATCTATGAATTAATAATGATCCTAAAATAATTGCAAAACAGCAACTATTTTTTGTCTGTATCTCCTCCCCTTTCAATGTGACTACACCTCCTCCAATCAAGAGGTGGAATACTTCTCCTTATCTCTTGAATATGGACTGGCTCTCTGTAACTTGCTTTTTTTTACAAAAAAAAATTTAATTTTGTTATTAGTTTTAAGTATACAGTACATTAGTTAGACATTTATATAGTTTATAAAATGATCCTCCTAATTACTCCTTCTTTCCTCTGGCTCTACGCCTTGCCATTACATTAATGCTAACTGCATTCCCTTTGCCATGCTCCCCATCCCCGTGACCATCTAGCAACTACTAACTACTTTGTACTTCTTTAACCCTTCACCTCTTTCTCCTAGCTCCCCAAACTCCCTCCTCTCTGGCCATCACCAAATTGTCCTCTATATTTGTGAGTCTGTTTTTGAATAGTTTGTCCTTTTTGTTCCTATAAGTGAAATTATATGGTATTTATCTTTCTCTGTCTGATTTATTTCACTCAGCATAAGAACCTCTAGGTCCTTCCATGTTGTTGCAAATGGCGGAATTTCATTTTTTTAATGGCTGAGTAGTATCGCATTGTATATATGAACCATACCTTCTTTATCCAGTCATCTGTTGATGGGCATTTAGGTTGCTTCCATATATTGGCTATTGTAAATTTTGTTGCCATTAACATAGGGGTGCATAGATCTTTATGAATTACTGTTTTGGTTTTCTTTTGATAAATACCCAGAAGTACAATTGATGGGTCAAAAGGTATATCCATTTTTAATTTTTTGAGAAACCTCCAAACTGTTTTCTGTAGTGGCTGTACTAATTTGCAGTCCCACCAACAGTATATGAGGATTATCTATGTATAGTATCATGTCATCTGCAAATAACAAAAGTTTTACTTCTTCCTTTCCAATGTGGATACCTTTTATTTATCTTTCTTGTCTTACTGACATTGCTAAGACTTCTAATACAATGTTGAAGAGGAGTGGTGGAAGTGGGCATCTTGTCTTGGTCCTGGTCTTAAGGAAAACACTTTTAGTCTTTCCACATTGAGTAGGATATTAGTTGTAGGTTTGTCATATATGGCCTTTATTATGTTGAAGTATGTTCCCTTATTCCCACTTTGCTGAGAGTTTTTATCATAAATAGATGCCAGATTTTATCAAACGCTTTTTCTTCATCTATTGATACGATCTTATGATTTTTATCTTTTGATTTGTTAATGTGGTGTATCACATTAATTGATTTGTGGATATCATACCAACCTTACATCCCAGGAATAAATCTAACTTGATCACGGTGTATGATATTTTTAATGTATTGCTGAATTTGATTTGCGAATATTTTGTTGAAGATTTTTGCATCAATGTTCATAAGTGACATCGGCCTATAATTTTCTTTTTTTGTAATGTCTTTGGTTTTGAAATCAGTGTAATGGTGGCCTCATAAAAGGAATTAAGGAGGCTTCCCCCTTCTTGAACTTTTTGGAATAGTTTGAGAAGAATAGATGTTAATTCTTCTTTGAATGTTTGGTAAAATTTGCCTATGAAGCCATCTGGTCCAGGACTTTTGTTTTTGGGGAGTTTTTTATACTGAAACTTGCTTTAACCAATAGGATGTAGCAGAAAGGATATCATGCTAGCTCTAAGTCTAGTCTTCAAGAAGCCTTACATGCTTCTGCTTACTCTCTTATATGGTTATGTTTTATCATTTTTGCAACACTACTACCAGATTATGAAAAAATCCAGGCTAACCTGCTGGCCAATGAGAGATTACATTAAAGAAAATTAAGTCATCTCAGCTGAGGCAGTCTGGACCAGCCAGCAACCTCCTGATCAACAAAGCTCAGCCAGGAGAAGCTGAATTGCCCAACTTATTTTTAATGCCTATTTTTAAAAAGTTTTATTTAAGTATAACAGACATACAATAAAGTGCATATATCTAATATGTATACTTGGTAAGTTTTGACATATATGTGCACATGTGAAACCATCGCTGGTGGTTTGACAAGTTTGCCCATCATCTCATTAATTCTATTGTGATCAGAGAATACATGTTGTATGACTTTAATCATTTTTAATTAATTGAGACTAGTTTCATGACTTAAAATACAGTCTTTCTTGGTAAGTGTTCCACATGCACTTGAAAAGAACGTGTATTCTGCTATTACTGAATGGAGTAGTCTAAAATATCTAGTAGGTCAAAGTGGTTGTATTCTTAAATCTTCTATGTCACATATCAGTAAACTTTTCTTTAGAGAGAAAGATAGTATCTTTAGGCTTTGCAAGCCATAAAATATATCTCTGTCACAATTATGCTACTCTTAAGATGGAAGTTGAAGTAATTTGAGATCTTTTCTATTTTCTTATATTGGCATTTAGTGCTATAACTTGCTGTCTAAGTTATGCTTTAATGGTGTTTCATAAAGCGCCTAGAGCTACAAATGTCTCCCTAAATACTATTCTTCTGTTATCACGTGAAAGCAGCCATAGACAATACATAAGTGAATGAACTTGTCTCTAGCCTAATACAATGTTATTTACAAAAATAGGTGGGACAGGGAGTGGAATGGATTTAGCTCTCAGGCCATAGATTGATGATCTCTGAGAACAGAGGTCATTACTGATTTTCTGTCTCCTTGTTCCATCAATTATTAAGGAAATGGTATTGAACTCTGAATATACTTGTAGATTTGCCTATTTCTCTTTGTAGTTCTATAAATTTTTGCCCCATGTATTTCGAAGCTCTGTTATCAGGTGAATAAACATTTAAGAATGTTTTGTCCTCTTGATAAATGACAATTCTTTATCCCAGTAACTTTCTTTGCTCTGAAATCTACTTTGTATGATTTTAATATAACCATTTTAACTTTCTTTGATTATTAATAGCCTGATATCTCTTTTCCCATTCTTATACTTTTAGCCTATTTGTATCTTTCTATTTGAAGTGTGTTTTTTGTAGGCAGCACAGAGTTAAGTCTCAGTTTTTTAATCCAACCTGACAATTTCTTCCTTTTAATTGGGAGTATTTAGACAATTTACACTTAATGTGGTTATTAGTATGGGTAAGTTTAAATATATCATCTTGTTATTTGTTTTCTTTTTGATTAATTTGGTCTTTACTCCCTTTTTATTCCTTCATTTAATTAAATATTTTGTATGATTTTATTTTATTTCCACTGTTTCCTTATTAACTATAACATATTGTTTCTTTTAGTGGTTGTTTTAAATTTTAAAGTACATACCTTTACTTTATCACAGTCTACCTTCAAATATAGCAAGAGATCTTTATAATAGTATACTTTTCTTTCTCCTGACCTTTGTGCTATTGTGGTTATACATGTTTTCTGTGACAAATTTTATATGTTATAAAACTTATACTACATTGTTATTATTTCAGTTAAATAATAAATGATCTTTTAAAATATTTAAATAATAAGGAAATACTCATATATTTACCCATGAATTTATCATTTCTGGAGTTTTTCATTCCTTGGTGTAGATCATCATATTTCCATCTTTTTTTAAAACAAAGATTTCTTTGAATATCTCTTATGGAATCATGAAGAAAATTATAGGCATAATTTAAGGCATAACATAATCAAATTGCTCAAAACCAGGGTAATCTTAAAAGCAATCAGACCAATAACAGTTAATTGGGTGTCAGACAATGTAAATTTTACCTTGTGGGGTATTGGGTATTTTTGCATTCCTATGCAAATACTTGACCTTTGTTCTTAGTTATGATTATGATACCTGAAAATAGTTTGACTTTTTAAATTTGGAATTTAAGATTCTTAGGTCAGACCAGCTCAGTGCTTAGTCCAGTGCTCGATAATTTCTACTGTTGAGATAGGCCTTCCCATGTACTTTATTCCCAGTGCTTTATGAATCATGGGGTTTCCTAGTCTGGCTGGTGGAGATAAGCACTATTCGTGGCCCTGTGTGACTGCCTGATACTGTTGCCTCTAATCTTTTCAGATGGTTCTTCCTCCGATCTCAGGTAGTTTCCTCACATGCATATGCTGATCAGTACTCAGTTGATCCTTGAGGACTGATCTCTGCATATCTCTAGAATTCTCTCTATATAAACAGTTCTCTCTTCCCTAGCACTTAGTCCCGTGAACTCTAGCATCTTTGGACTCCCTAGAAACTTAGCTATATCTCATCTTAGAAAGTATGTGAGATCTGCCTCAGTCTCCCCACCTTTCACTCCTGCTGCCATTGCCTCTAAATTCCTTCAAGTCAGTGTGTAGGGGAATTCATTCAGCTTACCTTATTTGTTTCCTGTCTCTCTGAGATAACTGTCTTTTGTTGCCTAATGTCCAGTGTCTTGCAAATTGTTGTTTCATATATTTTATAGTTTTAAAGAATTTATTTTAGGCAGGAGGATAATCTGGGCCTTGTTTCTCCATCTTGGCCAAGTGCTTTATTGTTTTAAACTATCAAGTTTGGAGGGGTGGCGGGGGGAGGTTACTCACCAATATCTGAGATAAATAACAATGCTACCTGGTAC
Source organism: Pteropus medius (assembly GCF_902729225.1). Taxonomy (NCBI): domain Eukaryota; kingdom Metazoa; phylum Chordata; class Mammalia; order Chiroptera; family Pteropodidae; genus Pteropus; species Pteropus medius. The sequence goes on from NW_024347791.1 coordinate 25,478,163, forward strand.
CTGTTGCAGGATGCCAGTAAACTTATTATTTTGAAACTTAATTTGAAAAAAGCGAACAAATCAAGCATTTATCCTGTCTTTCCTATATGAACTCTATTGCTGGGTAACCAAAAGGTTGATGAGGGGATCTTTTTCTGTATAGAAATATTCCAATTAATAAATTAAGTTGGAACACTAGAATTGGAATTTATCATTTTGCAACTCGAAAGCATTAATGGACATAGGTAATACTCACTGACGTCTGCCTACATCACAAAAGCAGATAGCATACTTTCTGTTGGAAGAAAAACCACACTCTTATGAAGCAGTTTCACCAAGAAAAACTCATACGATGCAATCACCTCTCACAGTAAATATGAAGATAAGAAAGTAGTAATGAAACTCATCAGCAAAATCTAGACTATGGAAAACTCTGTAGGACAAATGATCAAGTTTTTTTTGATAGAGATTTCAAGAGGAGAAAGAGGAAAAAGTGAGAGTGGAAACTTACAGATTAAAAGAGAATTAAGAAACTTATCTATATATAAACTTATATATCTTATTTAAATATGATCCAAACTTGGAAGAAAATGACATTCATGAGTAAATTGCAATTTGAAAACTGACTGGCTATTTGTCATATTGAAGAATGATTACCTTTTCTTTTAGATGTATAGCATAATGGTTTGATTTACATATACAGACATCCCTGACTTAATAGTTGTTTGACTTACAATTTTTCAACATTACAATGGTGTAAAAGCAATACACACTCAGTAGAAACCAAACTTCAAATTTTAAACTTTGATCTTTTCCTAAGGTAGAAATATATGACACAATACGCTCTTGTGATGCTGCGTGGCAGTAGCAAGATGATTTTTCCCAAATGCAGGCTAATATAAATGTTCTGAACACATGTGAGGTAAGCTAGAATAAGCTATGATGTCCAGTAGATTTAGGTGTGTTAAATGAATTATTGACTTATGATATTTTCAACTTACAATAGATTTATTGGTATGTAACCCCGTCTTAAGTTATGGAGCATCTGTATTGTGAAAAAATTACCACAATAGGTTCAGCTAACATCTAACTCCTCATATAGACACAATTAAAAAAAGAAGAAAAAAGAAAATAAAATTTCTCCTTGTGATGAGAGCTCTTAGGATTTACTCTCTTAACAACTTTCCTATATATCATGCAGCAGTGTTAGTTATTGTCACCGGGTTGGGCATTACGTGCCTAGTACTAACTGATTTTTATAACTGGAATTTTGTATCTTCTGGTCGCCTTCATCCAATCTGTCTTCCCTTTACCTTCTGGCTCTGGTAACCACAAGTTTGATCTGTTTCTGAGTTTTGTCTGTTTGCTTGTTTAGATTCTAGATCTACAGTATTTGTCTTTCTCTATCTGACATTTGACTTATTTCGGACCATTTATGTTGTTGTAAATGGTAGGATTTCCTCATTTTTATGGGTGAATAATATTCCATTATGCATTAACCAAGAACTATTGCATTGTTTTCAGTTGTGACAATGGTATTGTGATTCTTTAAAACAAAAAAAGAGTCCTTATCTTGTAGAGATACATGTGAAATATTTATGGATGAAAAGATACGATGTCTGGGAAATACTTCAAAACAGTATGGGAGGGGGAAATGGGTATGGATCCAAACAAAACGATTTTGTCCATGAATTTGGTAATTGTTGAAGCTGTTCTGTCTACTTTCCTGTATCTCAAATTTTCCATAATAAAATTAAAAAGAAGATAACATAGGGGAAAATGACAGAGTGATAACGACCAGGAAGGTCTCTCTTAGCAGGAGACTTTTAGAAGAAGCTTGATGGAAGTGAAGTTGCAAAGTGAGGATTAAAATAAGTAAGTCCATAGGATTTTTTAGTTGGGAAGTAGCATGTGAGGGGTGAAGTTTGAGTGCACCGACTAAAAATGAGTAAGAGACAGCATTATTCTTCCCAGTAGCTTATCATAAAGGAGAGACAGTGACATTGCTCTTCCTTGAGCAGGGCAGGACACTATGCCTATCTGAAATAATACAGGATTTGCTAAGTCTTTGCTTGGAGCTATCGTCTCACTGTTAGCTCTTTTCTTGGAGCCTCTTTTTCTGACCCTGTTTCTTTTTGGCTTCAGATACTTTTTTTCTGGCTCAGTTGTTCTCATTGGCCCTGCACAATTCCTTTAGGGAGCTGACCTTAAGTCCTATGTCATATACCAGGTGCCACATAGAAAGGATTGCCAGAACTCTTGTGCTGTTGGAGGCTTTTATTTCTTCAGCTTTTATGCACATTGATTCTTTGATTGCTTTCTATTTCTGCCTGTTCTTCCCTATCTCGAACTCTGACTTCATTGTTTATTTTCCATTTTCAATTGTGCCTTGCCTTTTACACTAGGTTTTCAACATTATTTGCTTACCCATTATCTTGCCTACTTGTTTATCAAGAATTAGGTCCTTTCTGTACACTGCCTTAGGCTCCTCCTTATCTCAGTCTAGCTCCAGGACCTATGCTGTTTACTGAAGATATAATAGTGGACACCATACATTAGGTTGTTAACCTACACTTCTGGGTCACCTTCTTGGTAAAGCCATGGCTATTTCATGTCCAAATTAAAGTCTTCCATTGCCAGCTGGCACTAGAGGTAGAAGAACATTACTTTAACAACTGGAATCCCTGGGCTCATTAACCATTAACAGAGACCAGGGCAGAACTGCTGGCTCTGCATTCAGAGTGTCAACCCCCACAGCTCTGGAAGCCCTCAGAATTCTGTAGTTTATGCTAAAGCACCTGCTAAAGCATTTTCCTAGCAGTTCGGGCCTGCTCCTTTCTAATGTTCTGCGTGATGACATGGGAGTGTGCACAGAGTATTTTTCCTGAATTATGAAGTATTATGATGGTTATCTTGAGGAAAGCATTTGGGTTCTAGTTTCAAACTGTAACTGAATAAGCGGCTGCTTTTCATAGAATACAATTTTCACTTGAACAGTGACTGGAAGGCAAACCATGGTTATTCAAATGTGGGCATTTGGCAAATTTTCTCAAAACCAAATGAAATAAGCTTGTCACTTTAAGGAAATCAACTGAAAGTACTTTTGCCAATGATAACTTTTAAGTTTTCAAGCAAGAGGAAGCACTTTAGACATGTGGGGTTTGTTTTATTATTTCTCCTACTTAGCTTTTCTCTACAATTATCCAAATTGAAGGCAAGACAACAACTACCTTCAATTAAGTGACTCTTCCTATATGGTGGTTAGTACTGGAGACAATTTACTTGTATAACTTACATACCACTTGTGGTAAAGGAGCCATTTCCTGTAAAATAGGATTTTAGTGCCAAGAATTACACTTTTAAAAGATTTAGCAATTTTATTATCTTACCAGCAAGGGGCAGCAAACAACAATGCTTGTTTGAAACAGTAAGCTATTACTTAAAGTTAATCTGGAATTTGTCCTCTTATTCTTTTGTTTAATGAATATATCTCGAACCCCTTTTCCACTCCTCCTAGAGAGGAGGAGCTAGAGAGACTGAGGATGAGAGGAACACCCAGGGAAAAGAGTAAATTGTAACATTTAAAATATAATTCTAAAAAAAGGATAACATCTGCCAGTCCTATGGGTTGACAAGTGGTGGGTCTTTTATGATTTCCAATTTGGGTCCTAGTACCAAGTTAAGTATATCCACAAAAATTATTCACAGTGCATTAATGAGAAGGAAAGGCTGAAAGTAATAGCTTGCCGTAATTCTGCATTTCTCACAAAGACAGGTTTCTCATCTGAGCTTTAGTCATCTAATTTTTAAAAAGGTTATTTTATTTTAACAAGTATTTATTGAGCATGTACCATAAGCCAGAAGCCATACTAGATACTGGAGACAAATTATAAAACCAATATTAAACCTGTCCTCCTATTGCTTTCTTTATAGTTGGGGAAAGTTATTCAAACTAAACGAAGAGCTAGAGGTAGGATAGAAGAGCAGAAATTCTGAACAGAAAACATAAACAGAGAGTAAGATACTAGTGAAAGGATGGACAAGTGGCAAGTCCTCGCACTGGTGAGACTTCTTCACAAACTTCTTTCGAATCTTTCACTGTTTTTTTCCAATTACAAATGCTGGTGTGATAAAGGTAACTTTGTTTTTCTTACATCTGGATGACATCTTTGTCTTAAGACCCTTTTCTGTCTGAAGGATAAAGCCTAATTAGTTCCAAAAATCTCTATTGCTCCAGGGATTTCTGAGTATTTCACATTTTATTCAAATTCAGAATCTACTCTCAACCACACTGTTTCTTCCTACCTCTGGGAAAGTACGTCTACTTGTCTTGTTTGATAGGTCTCAATGCTGTGTTGTAATCTTTGAAATGTAACTCATTTTATATGGCATTCGAGCGTTCTTTTTCCATGCTGACATCAACATCGAGATGTGACTACAACCAAGATGTCATCTGATGTAGTCTTCTTGTGCTCCTAAGGGCTCCTGAAGGGCAGATGGTTTACTTTCTCTGTCTCTGTCTCTCTCTCCCTGCCCTCCCTCTCCGCCTCCTTCTCCCTCACTCCTTCCATTCATCTCTCCCTCTAACTTCCCTTCCACTAACTTCTGCATCCTATTTGGGATCTTTAGGGAGAAATCCCATGTCACCACGAGCCAGAGAATGGTCATTGGTCCTGCATCAGTCCCATTTCTGCCCCATATCTTATGCAACTATTTAAGAGATTGCTACTGCACTCTTCTGGAATAGAAAATCATGTGGAAACTCTTGGATCAGGGTCCCAGAAGAAAAATAGACTCAGAAATCCTTTACTTTCAGAGTTCCCTCAATACTTCCTGGGTTTTCTATTATCTACCCACATACCTGCAATTTAATCATTGTAGGGACTAAGTGAGACGAATATCTTTTACATTTCTTCTGTTATACTTGCATCAAGGCTTCTAAACTTGAAGGTCAACATTTAGCATTTATTCCAGAGAAATTTTCTCAAATGAGGGAGGGTCAACTAATAAAGAAAATGCAGAGGAAAAAAGTATCAAGTAATGTCTCACATTTTGACGCATATGTTCAACCATGCTGTTATTTAAGAATCGAAACCAAACCAAAACATAACTTGATGCCTCAAGCAAAGCTCCTCAGAAGATGTCTCTATTTCTCAATTATCTAACAAGTAATTTCCAGTCATATGGCATCTATGCAACAGAAATAGAAATACTTTGAGATTTCATGAGCATTTTTGTTTCAAGTCCACTAATGTACATTGATATTGAATTGTCAAAAGTAAATAAAAATTGGCTAGATATTCTGTCACCAGAAAGAATTTTTTTCCAGAAAAATAAAGGATTACACTTTTGGTACGTGCAGACATTGCCAGCCATGTGCACGAAGAAAGGCCGAGAAGAAAAAGCAGCTTCTTTTACAGGGGAAAAGAGGAAGTTGAGGGGAGGAATTGTTACCACCATAAAGCTTTGTTGTAACCATAGAGTTTTTCCTGTGGGGCTTTTGCAATAGACAGAGGGTGTGAGAGCTTCTCCACAGGCCCTCACAATCCCTGTCTAGGTTAAGTTTCTGTCACAAATTTTGATAGAATACAGGGTGGCTTTGTTCTTATCAGAATTACAATAATATCTGTGAGTTTCAAATTAGCCTGCAGAGGGCAGCAAATAGTAGTACAAAACCTCAGGCTTGTGGCAGCAGTTAAGAATAAAGCATGAATGTTAGTTCACATTGAAGTAAGCACTGAAAGATTTTCTTGACATCAAGAAGATTTTTGTGGCTATATATTTTTATGTAAAAATAAGTGCAGGGCTTGTTATTAATGCAAAAGTAGTCAAATTTATTTTTGGTAACAATTCATTCCTCTGATACTTCTACATCTTTTTTTCCAGATGACAAGGACCTGCCTGTATGGTATATAGTATATAGATGATTCCTCTATATATATTGGGAACTCTCTCAGTGGACTATCACTTATGTTCGGCACCCAGAATCATATCCCCACCAACAAAAATAATTATCTTGTATTTCATTCTTACCTGTGTTTTCTTCTATGGATAGAGACAATTTATACAGAATAGCTACTCTTTTTATACGCACATTATCTTTCAAAGATATATGTTTCTGAAACAATTATCTAAAATAAAGCTTTTCATAAAAATAATTTTTATTGTAGGATGGTATTTGTAAAGTAAGTTTTACTTGGCTAAGGACAGTGGAATGAAGCAAGATTCCCCAATAATTAAGTCTATGAGCAAATAAATAATTACGAAAACTTACAAATGGTGAGAGGGTGGTGGTAAACCTTACCAATAGCAACAAAACAGTCACAACCTAATACCCTAAAGAAATGGGGTGAAAGCAAGGCACAGTAAATACTGTTACATTGTATTACATCTCCTAAATATGCCTTTACCTTTCAGAAGAATTATTGGGAAAATTGAGTCTAGAGTGTCCTGAAAATCCTCATTAATGTCATCGAATTAAGAAATAAGTGGATTGAGGAGTTAAGTAGGTAGTCTTGAGAAAAATGAATGAGAGACTCACAATAATACAACCCTAACTTGAGAATTCATCAGAGATAAGAAGGACTGATAGGTTTACTCTCTTTAATGGAACTGTGCAATGTTGAACTGATAGCCAATCCAAGAATCTACTTATGACAGAATCTCAGAAGAGAACTCAGGTGCTAGATCTCCAGCAAGTGTAACACTTCTCCACAGCAGTGCTCCACCTCTGCCATCCCAGTATGCTCAGCCTCCACCCCTATCATCTCTGTTTTTGCTCATATGTTTGAAGTAAAGGTCAGCTGGTTTTGGATAAGATGGGAAGTGAATCAAAACTGTTTTGAACTGGTCAGTAATGCATGATGATAAATGTGATCAAGGTAAAAATAAATCACAGGGCAATTATGAAACTATAGTAGAGTCAAAAAGAAGGAGGAAGGAAGATTGGAAAGGAGGAAGGAAACAAGGAAGACAGATAGGGAGACTTATAGTTCATGATATTCAAAAGTCTGCCAATAAGCATACATAACTCAAACTACAGAGATAGAGTCTCCATAAGTGTTTTATGCTATGCAATAACATAATAACAAATAATCCAAAAAAAAAAGAGAAGAGCTAAAAACCAAGATGATTCTAATTAAAAGGTTAAAAGGAAATTTCAGAGATAAGAAAATGATTTGAGAGCTGACCCATAATTGTAGATCTAACAAATAAATTGTAGTATCAGAGATAGCAAGTGGAAAAATATACTAAAATAAAGTCTTGCAATAATTGTAATGAAGGCCTCAGAAAAAGCAAATTTAGAACAATTTTGCTTCCATTACTGGTAACCTGGTAAACTAAGTACTTGAAATGATTTTCTTGCTGCAAACAACTAAAACTGCAAAAATATTTTAATAATCTTAAATGCATTCAAATTCTGCAAAAAAAAAAAAAGTACTACTTAGGCTTAAAATAAATTAAAGGCAGGAACTCTGAGGTGGCTAAAACAGGTGGCTTTTTGTCCTAGTAGCATTGCTGAGCTCAGATTATTTCAAGCATTAATTTTTAAGGTTTCAAGGATGGGAGACAGAGCCCATAATCCACTCAAATTAGAAATTATATTAGGTGTCCCTTTTAAATAAAACTGGACTCTAAAGTAGTGTATCCTCAGTTTAAGAACAAACTAGAAATATACTCTGACACCAATCTGCAACTGAAAAAAAAGAAAAGAAAATTGCCCATCTTCAAATTTGAACACTGAATCTTGATTGTAATTGGAGGTGCAAAAGGATTTTTCTTGAACATTCATATTCACAATCTAGCTTCCATTTAAGTTTGTATCCTTAATTCATATCCTCTGGTATTGTGAAAAACACACATGAACAGAAGCAAAAAACTTTGTCAATAATTTATTTTAAATTGATACAGCATTGATAATGTCCATAGGTGTCTAACAGAAACAAATGCTAATCCTCCCATGAAGAAATCCACCAACATCACATGCCTCAAAGGATTTCTTCAAAGTTCAAATGAAAATGAGAGCTCAAAGAAGAAAAAAATCAATAAATGCATAGCAAAATAAGGCATCATGAATGAGAGCAAGCAAAAACAACATAAAGGTGTAAAAGTCTTCAGATATAGAAATTGTCAGACAGAAAAAAATAAGTTTGTTTAAAATGCTTTAAAATATAAAAAGGCATAAAATCATGAATAAAAAATAGACGTGTAAAAAACCCAACACTTCTAGAAATGATAATTTAATAGAAATTTAAAGCCCAATGGATGGCTTACCCCAAATGGTCTATGATTAAAGTCAGAGATCCAAAAAAGTAACAAATATGAAAGAAACATTAGGACAGAATAAGACGGTCTAATATATATCTAAACTGGAATTCTAGAAGGAGAAGAGGGGAGGAGGAGGAGGGATGGGAGAGCGGGAGGGAGGGGGAGAAAATGGGAGGAGAGAATGGAGTAGGGGTTATATTTGAAGGCATTGATTGAGTGAGAAGTTTTTAGAACTTATGAAAGAAAACAGGCGAAGAAATATTTTATTTTATTCTTTCCCCCAAATACTTGGAAAAGAGCTAGGTTTCCTATGCTGCAAATCTTATTCCTGAATAAACCTTTTTTTTTTTGTCAATTGGAAAGGTTCTATTTTAGTTGACATTTGTAAGACCCGTGACATGTGCATATATATATCTCCACACAGGCAAACGTGGTATTACAATTGTGGGGGTATCATAAAGTCAAAATCGGCGGAGTTAAGTGGACAAAGTATAAGATATAGTTTGCTCAAAGACTCAACAAAGAGATCCACTGTGTGGAAAAAACGGTTACCTCAAGTTAAGTAGTGGAAAATGAATATCGTGGTCTTTGTACAGTCAAGTAAGTTCTGCAAGAACCCTGTCACTGATGCGAAGCGCACAGATCAGAGTGCTCATGGAACCTGCGAGGCTCCTGTGATCGCGCATGCTCCAACTCCCAGCCCAGATCTTCCTTGAATGAGGCTAAACCCAAAGCAAACGCAAGGGGGCAGATATGTTTGTGGGTTTTATATCTGAGGCATATGCTACCCGTTTGACTTCAGATTTCATTTAGCACCTCAGCAATCAAGTCTCAAAAACTCTCCAAGGCTGCGCTGTGTAAATCACAGCTGTGTATACTAAATTGATACTAAAATCAAAAGAAGGAGGAGGACGGAGAGAAAGAAGAAGAATAAACAAATAAAAGCAAACAAATTCACATCTCTCCAGGTACAATTACCCATTCAGGAATATTTGAGAATAGGTGTAAATGTTGTCGTTTTCCTATTATTTCTTTCTAACATAGTTTACTTCATAATTAATGATGATATATATCGTTTTCTATAGTATAAGTACAAACATTTTATTTAACCAGCACTATAACCTTTTCTTCTATCTTTAAATGCCAATGCTTCTTTCACTTTGTCTTTATCAAGATTTATTTTGAGAGGGAAAAGTTGAAAGAAGCTGTTTCTCAGAATATAATACATAATGCAATATCATTACACCCAAAACTACTTGAAAGATTGGAACTCAGAACAAAATTTAATGTAGAAATGAAGAAAACTCTCATCAGTTTTTTTTTTTACATCTGCACTTGAATGTTATTTAACAGTATTTCAATAACTAATTTTTACTGATTATATTTTTCATTCAGGAAAATAAAAGGAATTGTCTCTGTTCTAAATGGAGTTTTAAAAGTAAGAATAAATTGTTTGAGTTAAGTGAGGTGAAGGACCAGAAGTAAGAGAGACTCGTTAAGTAAGAGGACCAGAAGGACGAATAAGAGAGACTCGTTTCATAGCTCAGGCTTCCACAAACTCTGTGGAACAACACTTATTCCATTATGTCTGTGGCATATTTTCATTCTTCCTTTGTAGTTTTTTTTTTTTTTAAAGTAGAATGCTATAGAATATTTTGAAATCATTAAGTTAAAGCCAACACTCATTATTTAAACAATATGGTTTATTTCATATTTTATTATGTTTTTGGGCTAACCAACATCAAATTCCAGCATATATTTATTTAAAAGTAACAAACTGAGTAGATTTTCATGGTTCATAGACTTTTAAAACTCATGTTTGAACATTTTCTATAGTTTGGGCAATTGCTCTTAAAACTGTTAAAATAAATCTAAGTGGTTTTTCATGTTTCTTTTTTTTTAATACAGATAATAACAATTATATATTATTTTTCATCAATGGGAAGATTTTGAGAAAAAATACATTTAAAGTTTTGGCTCAGGTGTAATAATGTACATTATACAACTCTAGTTCAGCCATTACTCAATGAAAAATACAAATATAAAAAGTCGATTATCTAATCTAAGCCTCCATATGTTCTGCTTATGACATGCTATGAGAACAAGGAAAAGGCCAGAAGATTCTTTATGCATGCATGCATTTGTAATTGGAGTTATTTTTGCATATGTATGACAAATAGGATACTATATAAACTTTTAGATTAATAAGAAAATATAGTAGAAAAGAAAATAAAGCTTAACACAAAAAGTCATTGCTGAGTTCAGATCTATATATTGAAATATCAGCTTAAGTGAAAACGCAGAGATAAATATAAATTTGCAATTTACCTTTTATTCCCTTTTTTATTTTCTATTATTTTATTTTATATTTTAGGCGAAACAACCCTTGGTTGATCTCACAGATTACAAGGACCTTGTCAGTTTACAATCCCTTATTTTTTATTTTTTACACCTACAGTACCTGGTCTTCCTAAGTGGTCTCCCATCCAAGTACTAACCAGGCACGACCCTGCTTAGCTTCCGAGATCAGACAGGATCAGGCTTGTTCAGGGTAGCATTATTCCCTTTTTTAAGAGAGTGTGTCATTAGAGTTCCTGGATGAAGGAACAACCATGACAGGCCCTGTGGAGAGCAAATTTTGTTCAGTAGTCAGAGTTCATATACCATGTTCCTACGTTGGAGTGATTCTCAGCTGCTTGCTATAGAGTTGGGCAGTCGTGAAGAGTTGGCATTTCTCTTTTTGGTCAACCTAAGAGTGCTTGTACCAAAATTATATAGGATGGTCAGTAGGTGTGGGACCCAATTACTTATTACCTATTTTAAGACTCTTGAGCTAACTGAGAATGTTAAGAAATATTGTTTCTTTAGCTTTTAAAAATATACAGAATAATTTTTAGAATTCTGCAGGAATTAAGAACTGTTCCCTTTCATCTGAGGAACATACTGCATTTTCTATTTCATTGCAGAGATATTTTCTACTAAAAAATGCTATCCTTTTTCATCCACATACAAATTGCGGAGCAGAGGGGGACTGAGGCCAGGGAGGGTGTATGAAGAGGAGAGATTTCAGAACAGGTGGTCTGAAAGCCAATAGATGAATTTTAATGTGACTAAATGTATTTATTTATATGTTTTAAAATAGCAATCAAAATAGTATCTTTAGAAATAGACAATTAAAGCATTTTTAGGTAGTGCACATGTGTTTTATAATGTATAACTGTCAAGGTGCTTATTGAAATTTATCATTATGCATAGATATTTATAAAAAATTAATATTTTATAAATTCCATATATTTCATTGCCAGTAAGATATTCCTCGATCATTAAAAAAATAAGAACTAGTTTTATTTTTTTAGCAAAACACATATTACCTGTCAGTTTCCTTTCTGATAATAAGTCACTTGTATTTCTTTTTATTACATTTAAGAATAAAGATAAATCAACTGTACCTATATTTTAGTTACTAAGACAGTGCAATGGACCAGACTCAGATAAGGAAATCAGTATTCAAAAATATTTGAAATAAGTATGGAAGGAATAAAAAGAAATAAATATGTTCTTTAAGTAACTTGCGTTATTATTTTTAGTTGGTACAAAACCAAATATTCATGAAGAAATTAATGAGATTAAAAACAAATAAGGAATTATTGGAGATAATATTGTATTTTCACAATATTGAAACTGAATATGAATTCAGTTTCAAGAAGGAAGTGGAACTTAATATGTTCTTTCAAGGATAACTGTCTTAAACATCAAGGAGATGGAGGGCAGTTCAGGTGGGAGGAAAAAACAAAGTGAAAAGAGCACTGGAGAGAAGAATGAGCAAGGCCTATGGTGAAGACAGCAAAATTAGATTGGATTGGAGAAAAGAGCATTGTAGAGCTAGGAGATTGTGAGAAATAAGATATTCTAGAGAGTGGTATCTTTTGTTATTGATATTAAGACGCTAAAGCCAATCAAGAAAATTTGGATGCAATGTAATAGGCAATAGGGAACCATTATTGCATAGTTTCTTTAAATTTTAATATTTTTATACAAATTAATAGTGTTTTTTTCTTACACTCGGTTGAGCCTAAAATTAAGTCTCTTGTCTTATTTTCATCAACTGAGAATTCTCATTTCAAATGAAAATTTCCCTTTTAATATTTAAAGGATTAAAATACAACCCTAATCCTGAAACATAGGAAATTGCCTCTGAATATATCAATAGGAGAAATTAATTCTTGGATATTTGCAGTTAGGATTTTAATACGGTAGAAAGATTGCATTGCATCCTTCTAGAAAGGTAAAAATACTAATAGGGATGGGAGGATAGAGCAAGGGAAGAGACTGGTGCATTCCCAATATGGAGGCATTTTTGTAGCTGATGATAGGGTTGTTGGGAGTTACTGCTCACCAAAGATAGAGCTTGCAGGGAGGGCTGGGACCAGGAGGCCATCCACAACTTGATTCTCTCCAAACTCAGAAATAGGCAGTGCATGGTACAGAATACTAGATTCCATGTCGAGTGCACTCTGACTCATTCCAGATCTACCAGAGAAAATACTACTACTACTAATGTTAACTTATATTTGGTAGTCCTGTAGTGTTTTTTAAGAGTGTTTGCTTTATATCATTCTATTTCCTTAATCTTTCAACTCTCATCTGAAGAAAGCAAGATAGAAGAAACTTGCTCAGCATCAAGTTAATAATTAGCAGAATCAGGACTCCAATCTAGCCTTTTCTGATTTTACATGTAGAGCTCTCTACTCTAAGTTGATGCTTCATATGTGATGAAAAGAATTTATTCTTTGCCCTAAATAATATGCTGATTGAGAATAGATTTTAATAGTTGTTTTATTTTCCCCCTTGAATGGTTTATAATCCACTCAGCAATGTTGACATAATTTTTACTTCTATTTAGTTTTGCATTAGGCACTTTTCATCTAGTGGCAAAGTAGGTTTCTGGATTCTGAATGGGACTCTTTTAGTGAAATGGTGGCAAAATTTCATTTTCACTTATGTTAACTATGTCTCACCAAACATTTAACTAGCTAGCTAGGAGCTTTTCATGATCTAGAAAAGCTTTAAGCTCTACCTTCATTAGAATAGCTGAGAAACTTGCTGAAGACTAATTCTTGGGTTCCACTCTGTACTTACAGACTTAGAATCTTTGGAATCTGCCTTTATAATCTGCCTTAAGTATCTCAGGTGGTTCTTCTGTATACCAGTTTTAAAAAATCTGAGATTAGAATTCCTCCTTCTTCCTATTGAAGAATTACTCTCCTCTTACTCTCTTTCTTCCTTCATGTTCAACAATTTGCTGTACCAAAAAGATCCCCCCTTCTATTTGAGTCCTTAACATCTGAAAATTGAAACACACACACACAACACACATTGACACACACATATACAATATTTATTGACATGAAGACATATACATACATAATACCTTTTGCATTAAATAATAATAAACTCTCAACTTGAAATAATGTCAACCAATGATGAAGAAATGAATAATGTGTGTGTGGGGGGGTGGCAAGGGGTAGGGAGGACTAAATTTTCATTCATTAATTGGATTAGAGTGGATGAAACCCCAAGGCAGCAGATCCAGCAGTATAATAGAATTATAACTATATAATAATAATAATAATAATAATAATAATGTAATATATAGAATATATGATAAAAGTATAAATTTTAGGAATGAATATTAATTATATATAGTTTAGAAATATTGACAGAATATAATGAAAAGGATATTGGAGAGCATAGAATGAAAGACATAGCAAGCTTTGCAGTGTCTACATAAAATAATAAGGTAATTTTATTGCCTTTGCAGAGGGGGAAATTCTCCATGGCAGAAAATGGAAATGTGACTAAACACAAGCTTTAATGAAAGGCTGCTTTGACAAAATTTATTGTTGCTGCTGTTGATAAAGATAATATTACAGATTTTTTTCTCAGAATTTTTATGATTTCTGGCCTATCCAAGGGGTGTTAATTCTTTGAAAAAATTTTTTATCCTTCCCAGGTGTATTTCGAGTACTATCACGTTTTATACAGAAAGACATATGTCAATAACCCAAAATTTATTATAATGTTAGAAAATATCTCTCTCAACAAATTCCTCATTTGAAATAATGAGAGAAAGCATATTGATTCACAAGACCAAGAAAAATGATCACAGTGTCATAAGAAAACATTTTCTTTATTCATGACAGAAATATTAACTTGCTTTAGAAATATTTTCTGGCAAAATAAAGGTCTGAATATAATAATTTTAGTTATTAGGAGCATATTAGAAACATATTTTCTGAAACAAATTACTTTAAGTGGATACACTTTGAATTGAACAGGATTATTTTTGAAGGACTTTAGAATATATTAAAGAAAAATCTTTCAAGTTTCCTTTTTACAGTAATACAGTAAAACTGAATTTTCACCTATAAGTCAAAAAAAGTCTCATATAAATTAGTGAAGAAATTTTCCATTCCTTAGAGAAAAGCATGTCACCAAGAAGCATATGACCACCACCACTTTCATAATATTTGGTGGAGCAAGCCAATGCATTTCCTAGTAATTGGCTTCCAATTAGTAATCCTTTTTTTTTTTTTTTTTTTTTAATGACACACAACTCTTGGATACAAAGGGGCAAGTTTAAAATTGAGTCTGTGAATATAGGAAATTTTTATATTTGGAACTGACAAAGCTGATATAAGCAAGAATGTGGAGGTGGGCCCTCAAGCAGCTTTTCTTCACTTGCAAGCAGGGAACGTGCATACCCTAGAGCACATTGGGGTGAAGGGTTTTGGAAATCAAGTTTACCAGAACAGGAAAAGAGAGATTGGTTTTGGAAATTCAAAATAGAAGCTGGTCCTACTTAAGGACTGACCCATCAATTGCCTGTATCTGGATAAACTGTTTGTGCTATGGGTTTGACCTCGTGGGTTTATTATGAAACAAAGTAAACAAACTATTAAGGTAGATAATCTATAATCTTTCTCCAGCTTTATAAAAAAGACCATATTTCATAAGTAGAAGTGGGTTTTCAAACACAATTTATACATAACTATGCTGAATGATAGAGTATAGGACTGAATTTAGTTATACAGTAGTTTGACTTCCTGTCTTTGGTGTTTTGTCCTTACCTTTTATACATTCTTCATTTAAAAATATTTAGAAAAAGCTGAGCAAAAATAAAATTTCTACTTACTTTTCTGGTGCTGGTCTATTTAAAATTGTAGCAGGAAGTTAACCTTTATTATCTAATATGTGCTTTCTATGATATTTATATTTTCTTCCCCTACCTTATAAGTTAAATATATACATTGTTATAGTATTTTTTCTGCAAAAATCCTCAACTTTTAGTAACTTCAAAATTTTTCATTGAAATTTTATTTTATTACATAAATTCTACATTTTCAAGAAAGTATATCATGTTATATGTAATCTGTTCTTCCTAAATTGCAAATAAAGTGCAAATTGCCAATTATTAGTCCTATATTTCTTACTACTTAAAGATTTTAAAAAGAAATCACTCATGTTTGTTCATGAGGAATGGCATGATTTCTACCTCTAGCATATGGGGGAAACACATAGATGAAGTGATAATTACTGTAATGTGTTGTGATCCCTTTGGTTCAAAAAATGGTCTTTACACACAGAAATAATAAACTTGATTCTACCTGGAGCTGTGAAGTGAGCTATGACTTCTTTGTCACTTATAGTATTGTTTCCATAGATTTGAGCTTTAGTCCAACTCGGAATAGAAGATACTATGTATATATGGATGAACCTCACCTAGTTTGAGATTTGTTCCTTTGGATTGATGGGCTATATCTCTTAAGAATTCTCCAATATAAATAAATTTCTGAAGTGGGTATAAATAAGTTAATTTAACATATCACTTTAACTTTAGCAAGACCTTTAGATGAACAAATCACAGAATCAAATTTTGGTGAGAAGAGGTCAGAGAAATAAACAGAAAATGGTAGGGACTAGAGCAGACTTTGAATTGTTAACAGCCCATGGGCCCTGAGAGATAAAGATAAGAGGACAAAAGAAGTGGCAGGAGCCTTAGATAAACTTCATCTACTTGTTAGTTTTGCTTGGGCCATATGGCTAAGTAGTGCCTGTGAGCTCTGATGTGTCTTTATGTGCTTAACATAAGCAAAACAGAAGTCATCATTTCACCAATAGGCCCTTTCTCCTGAGTTTCTCATTTTAATTGAGGACAAGTTATCTCAGTGACTCATATCTTTTTGTCTTTATATCCTATAGATACTACTTCCATACTATCTCTCATCTGTTTTTTCCTGTACATTCCCATCCCCAGAATCAAATTCAGGACTTCATCATCCCTTGCCTGGATTACTCCTTTGCTTTCTAACAAGAAGGCATTATCTCTAGTCTCTTTTTTTGAATCCATATGTATATTTACCCTAAACTTGTAATTTTTCTGCTAAAAGTATCACCTATTGACAGACAGCAATCAAATTGACAGTAGATTTCCTTTTTCTGATATTAAAAGTCAGCCACGATAATGACCAATTTCTCTGCTAATCTTTTCTGTTGTTTTAAATACTTGTCAAACTCATCGTCCCTTTCATGATCATGCGCTCCGTAATACTTGTAGGTTGCAGTCTGAACTACTGGTGATGCCACCACCTGAAGAATGTTCTTTCATTTCTCTTACCCAAATATTATTTATTTAATAACATTTTAGATACATACTTTTTGAAATGTTCCTGATTTTTCTCAATCAGATGTGATCAATTTTTCCATTTGAAGTATTATAATTATGTAAACAACTTCTGTGTGTGCCAGATCTTTGTTTTTTCTTTTCTATTTTTTCATATTCATTTTTTGTTTCACCTTTTAGATTGTAAACATGTTAAGGGAAGAAACTGTATTTTGTTATTTTCTGTATCCTGTATATAGTACATCTTAATGTCTTATATAAAATAAGAACTATGCAAATATTTGTTAATTTGAGAGTACTGTGTCATAGAGACATAAAAAAAATGATGTAATGTACCTAAAGCACCCCACCAAGAAAGAATGTTGAGAATATACATAGTGGTGTAGCTTTAAAAAAAGAAATATATATATTTTTTTCAAATGATCTTGGTTGATGGTAAGCCTTCCAAAATGTGGTCTGTAACCTTCTCAGAAGCATAAAATAATCCATTTTTTTTTTTTAGTATTTTTAATTCTATTGTTTTCAAATCCTTGTATAAATGTGGAAGAGAAACTTATGGAACTGCTTTGGCTCACTGAACTAGTAGAATGACTAATAGGGAGATATATGCATATGTAATTATCATCCTATATATATACATATATAATTTGTAATAATGAATCTTTGCTTATTTATATTTATAACAATTGGAAAACTAGAGCTTTTCTTGAAGTCATTGGAAAGTTCTAAGGGTTTCTATCACATTCTTTCTAATAAAAGGGAAATAATATTTAAATCTAAAGTATGAAGCTGCTGAAGTACAAAGTACCATGAACGTTTCAGTTAGCAACTGAGCTTATTTACATGAACAGAAACGAAATATATTTTATGTTCTTAAAAAGACATTAGGAGTATAATAACTGTGATAAGTAGCCTAAGGAACTTAGTGCCTTAAATTTGATTTCTAAATAAACATGGGGTGAGTATAACACCTACCCCCAACTTCTCATCTTAAGTTATTGCTATTAGGGTAAGGCTCTGATTTCAAATGTTGATAATAGATAGTTAAGAAAATATTCTTCTGGGAATTCATATTAACTAAAAAGAATATTTTTAATATGCACAAATTCAGCAGTGCCTACCTCATTTTATGATTACTCTTTACTATCTAAATACAAAGACAATTTCAATCCTGACTTTTACGTTTCCTCCAGTCATAATAACTAAGAGTTCTTGTCAGCTCCTTCTCCCCTCTTCTTTGCTCAGGGTAAGATGGAAAGAGGACAAGAATGGCTAGGGAGAAGAAATGTGTGCTTTCTGGTGAATAACCTACTCTCTATAAAATAATAGAATATATAATAAAATACTAAGATTCTATAGAAATTATGGATGGAGGTATGTTATTAACTGAACATTAATAGAATACTTCTATAATTTTTCTGAGACATAAATCTGGAAAATCACTGTTAATAATATATGTACATATATTTTCCAGTTAGCATTTTAGGAACATTGCATAGGCAAAATGTTTTCAAATAATAAAATATTTTCTGATTTTGAATACTCTGGAAGGATGGTCAAGAGATACATCTTTGAATCAATAAATTTTATATTCATGTTGTTATAAAATATAAATTATATTCTTATAATTTTAGCGGTTTTAATTTATTTCCTTCTAAAAGTTTAAATGTTTTATTCAGTAACTTTACCTCAGAAAAACCACAACCCTTTAATAATGAACCTTTAAACTAACGTTGACATCGCACAAGCTTTTGGAATGCTTTTTTGAAATCTTCATTAAAGATTGTATAAATCAGTGGATTTATAAGAGAATTAAGATATCCAAGCCATGTCAAAAAATTTGACATTTCATCAGAAATTTTACACTTTTCACAGACATTAACAACCAATTCTTTTACAAAAAAAGGAAGCCAACATATTACAAATGCACCCAAGATTAATCCCAAGGTAGTGGCTGCTTTTCGTTCTCTTGTGCCTGAGATCTTTTGCCTTCTCCAAGATTTCTCATGCTTGAATTCAGACCTGGGACTTTTCACTGTGCTATGAATCTTATCAAAGTCTGTTGATGGATCGGATAAAGACTTTTCTAGCACATAGGGTGTAGAGACCAGTCTAATGCATTTCTCACCACTCTCCAAAATGACTTGACCATTCAGCTCCTCTTTGGCAATCCTGCTTGCTTGTCTCTTGTGGTATAACGTCTTTGCTGCTTTATATATTTTGTAATAAAGGATCAAAATCAATGTCAATGGGATGTAGAAAGCTCCAAATGTTGAGTAAATGGTGGAAACAATGTGGTCGTGTTTGATGATACACTCATCATCTCGGCTAGTTCCTTGGTGTCTCCAGAATAGAGGAGGCATAGAGATAAAAATAGATATAATCCAAACTACTGTAATCATAATGCCAGCATGCTTGGGAGTCCTTTTCCTTGCGTACTCTACAGCATCTGTGATTGCCCGATACCGATCCAAAGCTATAGCAGAGAGATGCAAGATGGAGCACGTGCAGCATGTAATGTCAACACTTAGCCAAATGTCACAGACTACTTGCCCCATAATCCAGCTCTCTCTCACAATATACACAATGCTGAAAGGCATCACTAGGATAGCTACAAGAAAATCTGTGACTGCAAGGGAGCAAATTAAGTAGTTGGCTGGATGGTGCAGCTTCCGGGTCACAATAATTGCAGCGATCACAAGGGAGTTGATAGTCGTTGTCATTAACGCCAGCCCAGAGAGAGTGAGGGACACAAGAATTTTGGATGGCATTCTGTTTAACAGTTCTTCTGAAGTCAAATTTTGATCAGATGAGTTTAAGAAATCCATTTTTTTTTTTTTTTGCTTTAAAAGATTAATATAGCTGGAAAAAATGGATACCTGAAACAAAGGAAGGAAACAGTTCAGAGAAGGCTTCAAAAATTTTTCTCTTCCTTTCAGAATAATTTAAAAAAATATGTATGTGTATGTTTCCCCAGAATATTCCATGGATTGAAAAAAATGAGTTCAGATTCCAGATTTTCTTTTTCATTTAATTTAAGAAAACAATGAGAAAAGTATCAAACAATAACTTTCAAAACATTTCTTAAAATACAGCTCAAACAAAACAATTTTTATGAGTAAACTGTATTTCAACAAAATTTCTACCATTATAGAATTGCATTAAAAAAACTATATTAATCCTAGATATATTTTGTTTTTCTCTTTGTCTGTAGCAGATAAAGTTTAAAAGCACATGCCATTAATATATATTTGTGCATTATATAATGTAATAAAATATATTTAAAGGCAGCATTAAAGATCATAAACAATATTGTACTTAATTCAAAGTTACGTTGAAAATATTACTATTGGGCTTGTAGAGGCTAAAAGACCTTTTAATGTATTTTGTGTCAGGATATGAAGGTTATAAAAAGGAAAATAAACAAAAACAAAATATTTTTAGTATATCTCTAGCATTCCATAATTATTTTATGAAATTAGAAGTATGTCTGAATGTTTAGTAGTCTTTGTGGATATAAGTAGCTAATTTGGTTTAAAATGAAATAAAATTAGTTGGAGCCAAATAACTGGATAATGCTGCCCATTACGATAACATATATAACCAAAAACTCATTTAACAAGATAAGCTTGCCAGTAGTGAGAGCTCATAATGGCACGCACTCTGAAATGGAAATTACTCTTCTTTACAAGTCACCATTGTAATGACCATGAAACCTTACTTTTGAAAGAAAACCCTCCAAACGTGGCTTATAATTTTTGCTTCAGTCCATGCTATTTCTTAATTACAAGTCAAATAAGAGCAATCAGTATCATCAAATAAGATTAATTATTTTTATAAGTTTTTTTCCCCCATCGACCTTTTTCTCTTTCTTGAACAATTTTTTAGCAGCTCCCTAAATTTTAGGAAGAGATAGAGATGATAGAAACCTGAAATTTTATTCTAGTTATAACTATTATTGTGCCTCTATATTCTTTAAATAATCTTAACTTTAAAGTTATGTTTCATCTGTTGGAACTAATAGAACAATAATTTAAAATAACTGATATTTTTATTTCAAGTGTTTCTTATGACCTGTGTGTGTATATATTTTAAAATGTTGAAATACAGCATATTTAATATTCTACTTGTGTTTGGGTTACCAGTATTAAATTTAATTTTTATTTTCTCATATTCATTGAAGACAGGTACAAATGTTTTGCTCCTAAGCAAACTGAATGACAGAAGAAATCTGAATATCTGCCACCCAGAAAATGAGTACTTCTCCTATATGTAACTAAAAAGGAGTTGTATAACTATTTTATTTATATCAATACTTACCTATTTGTAAAGGACAAATAAGACAACTCCAGATAAAGAATGAAGGCTAACAGGTGAAAGACTTATATGATCTGAGTACCTGAAACTAATTAAAAAAAAAAGAGAGAGAGAGAGAAAACTCTAAAGACGCCACCAAAAAACTATTAAAAACAATAAACAAATATTGTAAAGTTTCAGGATACAAAGAAGAAAAAGGAGAAAGAAGGAGAAGAGAGGAGAAGGAGAATAGGAAAATGAAGGAGAATGGGAAGGAGGAGGATGAGGAGGAGAGGAGTGAGAGAGGAGGAGGAGGAGGAGGAGGAAGAAAGAAGAAGAATAATGAAGGTAAAGTCTCATGTCAGGTTTGTGGGGGTCATTGCCATGGTTGTTCCTTAGCTGTTTGTCTAATCTTTTTACTGCTATGAGTTTCTCATCCATGCGTTCCTCTCCATTGACATTTCTGCAGCACAACTTTCTCCACATCTCTCTTTTGCACATTTCTAACTTATTTCTTGGAGTTTCTCAAATAAATGATCTTACTCTAGCTTTTCTCCTGATGTTTCCCTGTTTTTTATTGCAGTCTGTAGTGCAGCTTTTGGATCTCCTGCTCTAGGCCTATTAACACTCCCTGACCCCACATCATTTCCATGCTTTTCAGCCTGTTATGAGAATTGTGCCCTATGAACATATTTCCTAAGTCAATATTGGATCACAGGCCTGAGACATAATGGTGTGCTCATCAACACCATCAAGACTGTCATAAAAATCCTTGGTATGTACTTTCAATATCAGTGGGCCTCACAGTCTTTATTTATTTTCCCTGGAAACATCATTGAGTGGTGTGAGGGAGGTCAATGCTTACTCCAAAGCCATTTAGACATTTCAGAAACATGGTAGATTAATTAATTTCTACCTTCCTTCCAATTCCCACCCCCATTCTTATATCATATAATTTGCATTATATATTCAATAAAAAAGGCTAAATGTTTTCTTAATTGGTTAATTTCCTTGCAATAGTGTTTATTTAGTGTTATGAGAATTGATTTAAAAATGCTGACGTTTTGCATGTTATAAGCAAAAATAACTTTCCACTTTCATTTGCCTAATAAAAGAGATAGTCCTCAAATTATATTTTGAATAGAATATTAAACAAGAGAAAATTATTTGGAAAGAGTTAAGTGTATTTCCATAATAAAGTTATTCAGTAGGAAAATGAGCCAGCTTAAAATTAGAAGGTAAATTATTTGATAATTTAACTGATTTCTCTAAACATCACACTGTAGCATTTAAATTAAGCTCAATAAAGTGATACTTGGTACTAAAGAAAAAAATCAAAATGTATCATATAAATTCTATTGTGGTTTACAAGAAATCTTCCCATTATTAAATTTAGAGAACTAATGAATCTTCTGATAGTTGTGTTTATAGAAAACAAAGAAAACAGGAAAACAAATGTAGCCAATCACAATTGGGTTTATCTTTTTGTCTTATTTCCTTGCCACTTACAATTAGAATCTCAATAAATCATCTACCATCATTGATGCAAACATAACCTCTAATCAGATTCTTTCATATTCCTTCCTACCTCTGTGAATCCTCATAGTGCTAGGGACCAGCTCTGGGTTACTGGATGTAGGCTATGTCACACATGTTTCTCCTGATCTTAAAACATAGATTGCATTCTGTATTTTCAACGTCATCACTGAGTAATAGTCAGGATTACTCTTTTAGTAGAGCCTGTAGTCCTATCAATCATATGTAGTCTTCTTGATAATAACAAAGAGATAAAAACATCCCAGGATTTACTCAGCATGAATACTTGCCAATTTATTGATCTAGCTACATGATGCATTTTATCTTTCTGTTATACATGGTTTTTAAAAAAATCTAAAGTTGATTAGTGTTCAAGTGTTTATCCTGATGTGCAATTATATTGTTCCCATTCAGGTTAAACTATAAGTTCCTAAGAGTATAGTTTAATTTAATTTAATATATTATAAATAACCTGCAAGGGAGAGGGTGTCATACATACGTAATTTTAACAATAGCATTGTAAAAAGGCAAGAAAGTAAAATTCAATTCTATCAAGACTTCGTGAGAACCTACGAGTTGGAGGCTCTAATTAAAATAATAATGTTGATTTTTCTAGGTATTTACTTCCCCAGGGACTATGCTAAG
>NW_024347791.1:25501580-25690244 GCF_902729225.1 Pteropus medius
GAGACCAGTCTAATGCATTTCTCACCACTCTCCAAAATGACTTGACCATTCAGCTCCTCTTTGGCAATCCTGCTTGCTTGTCTCTTGTGGTATAACGTCTTTGCTGCTTTATATATTTTGTAATAAAGGATCAAAATCAATGTCAATGGGATGTAGAAAGCTCCAAATGTTGAGTAAATGGTGGAAACAATGTGGTCGTGTTTGATGATACACTCATCATCTCGGCTAGTTCCCTGGTGTCTCCAGAATAGAGGAGGCATAGAGATAAAAATAGATATAATCCAAACTACTGTAATCATAATGCCAGCATGCTTGGGAGTCCTTTTCCTTGCGTACTCTACAGCATCTGTGATTGCCCGATACCGATCCAAAGCTATAGCAGAGAGATGCAAGATGGAGCACGTGCAGCATGTAATGTCAACACTTAGCCAAATGTCACAGACTACTTGCCCCATAATCCAGCTCTCTCTCACAATATACACAATGCTGAAAGGCATCACTAGGATAGCTACAAGAAAATCTGTGACTGCAAGGGAGCAAATTAAGTAGTTGGCTGGATGGTGCAGCTTCCGGGTCACAATAATTGCAGCGATCACAAGGGAGTTGATAGTCGTTGTCATTAACGCCAGCCCAGAGAGAGTGAGGGACACAAGAATTTTGGATGGCATTCTGTTTAACAGTTCTTCTGAAGTCAAATTTTGATCAGATGAGTTTAAGAAATCCATTTTTTTTTTTTTTTGCTTTAAAAGATTAATATAGCTGGAAAAAATGGATACCTGAAACAAAGGAAGGAAACAGTTCAGAGAAGGCTTCAAAAATTTTTCTCTTCCTTTCAGAATAATTTAAAAAAATATGTATGTGTATGTTTCCCCAGAATATTCCATGGATTGAAAAAAATGAGTTCAGATTCCAGATTTTCTTTTTCATTTAATTTAAGAAAACAATGAGAAAAGTATCAAACAATAACTTTCAAAACATTTCTTAAAATACAGCTCAAACAAAACAATTTTTATGAGTAAACTGTATTTCAACAAAATTTCTACCATTATAGAATTGCATTAAAAAAACTATATTAATCCTAGATATATTTTGTTTTTCTCTTTGTCTGTAGCAGATAAAGTTTAAAAGCACATGCCATTAATATATATTTGTGCATTATATAATGTAATAAAATATATTTAAAGGCAGCATTAAAGATCATAAACAATATTGTACTTAATTCAAAGTTACGTTGAAAATATTACTATTGGGCTTGTAGAGGCTAAAAGACCTTTTAATGTATTTTGTGTCAGGATATGAAGGTTATAAAAAGGAAAATAAACAAAAACAAAATATTTTTAGTATATCTCTAGCATTCCATAATTATTTTATGAAATTAGAAGTATGTCTGAATGTTTAGTAGTCTTTGTGGATATAAGTAGCTAATTTGGTTTAAAATGAAATAAAATTAGTTGGAGCCAAATAACTGGATAATGCTGCCCATTACGATAACATATATAACCAAAAACTCATTTAACAAGATAAGCTTGCCAGTAGTGAGAGCTCATAATGGCACGCACTCTGAAATGGAAATTACTCTTCTTTACAAGTCACCATTGTAATGACCATGAAACCTTACTTTTGAAAGAAAACCCTCCAAACGTGGCTTATAATTTTTGCTTCAGTCCATGCTATTTCTTAATTACAAGTCAAATAAGAGCAATCAGTATCATCAAATAAGATTAATTATTTTTATAAGTTTTTTTCCCCCATCGACCTTTTTCTCTTTCTTGAACAATTTTTTAGCAGCTCCCTAAATTTTAGGAAGAGATAGAGATGATAGAAACCTGAAATTTTATTCTAGTTATAACTATTATTGTGCCTCTATATTCTTTAAATAATCTTAACTTTAAAGTTATGTTTCATCTGTTGGAACTAATAGAACAATAATTTAAAATAACTGATATTTTTATTTCGAGTGTTTCTTATGACCTGTGTGTATATATATTTTAAAATGTTGAAATACAGCATATTTAATATTCTACTTGTGTTTGGGTTACCAGTATTAAATTTAATTTTTATTTTCTCATATTCATTGAAGACAGGTACAAATGTTTTGCTCCTAAGCAAACTGAATGACAGAAGAAATCTGAATATCTGCCACCCAGAAAATGAGTACTTCTCCTATATGTAACTAAAAAGGAGTTGTATAACTATTTTATTTATATCGAAAATACCTGTAAAGGATAAACTCGAGACAACCAGATAAAAGATAAGCCAGTGAAAACTGCCTGATCTGATACAAACAATTAAAACTATACAAAACAACAAAACATGTATAAGAAAGTTCAGGTCTAAGAAGGAAAGAGGAAGAATAAGGAAGGAGGAGGAGGAGGAGGAGGAGGAAGAAAGAAGAAGAATAATGAAGGTAAAGTCTCATGTCAGGTTTGTGGGGGTCATTGCCATGGTTGTTCCTTAGCTGTTTGTCTAATCTTTTTACTGCTATGAGTTTCTCATCCATGCGTTCCTCTCCATTGACATTTCTGCAGCACAACTTTCTCCACATCTCTCTTTTGCACATTTCTAACTTATTTCTTGGAGTTTCTCAAATAAATGATCTTACTCTAGCTTTTCTCCTGATGTTTCCCTGTTTTTTATTGCAGTCTGTAGTGCAGCTTTTGGATCTCCTGCTCTAGGCCTATTAACACTCCCTGACCCCACATCATTTCCATGCTTTTCAGCCTGTTATGAGAATTGTGCCCTATGAACATATTTCCTAAGTCAATATTGGATCACAGGCCTGAGACATAATGGTGTGCTCATCAACACCATCAAGACTGTCATAAAAATCCTTGGTATGTACTTTCAATATCAGTGGGCCTCACAGTCTTTATTTATTTTCCCTGGAAACATCATTGAGTGGTGTGAGGGAGGTCAATGCTTACTCCAAAGCCATTTAGACATTTCAGAAACATGGTAGATTAATTAATTTCTACCTTCCTTCCAATTCCCACCCCCATTCTTATATCATATAATTTGCATTATATATTCAATAAAAAAGGCTAAATGTTTTCTTAATTGGTTAATTTCCTTGCAATAGTGTTTATTTAGTGTTATGAGAATTGATTTAAAAATGCTGACGTTTTGCATGTTATAAGCAAAAATAACTTTCCACTTTCATTTGCCTAATAAAAGAGATAGTCCTCAAATTATATTTTGAATAGAATATTAAACAAGAGAAAATTATTTGGAAAGAGTTAAGTGTATTTCCATAATAAAGTTATTCAGTAGGAAAATGAGCCAGCTTAAAATTAGAAGGTAAATTATTTGATAATTTAACTGATTTCTCTAAACATCACACTGTAGCATTTAAATTAAGCTCAATAAAGTGATACTTGGTACTAAAGAAAAAAATCAAAATGTATCATATAAATTCTATTGTGGTTTACAAGAAATCTTCCCATTATTAAATTTAGAGAACTAATGAATCTTCTGATAGTTGTGTTTATAGAAAACAAAGAAAACAGGAAAACAAATGTAGCCAATCACAATTGGGTTTATCTTTTTGTCTTATTTCCTTGCCACTTACAATTAGAATCTCAATAAATCATCTACCATCATTGATGCAAACATAACCTCTAATCAGATTCTTTCATATTCCTTCCTACCTCTGTGAATCCTCATAGTGCTAGGGACCAGCTCTGGGTTACTGGATGTAGGCTATGTCACACATGTTTCTCCTGATCTTAAAACATAGATTGCATTCTGTATTTTCAACGTCATCACTGAGTAATAGTCAGGATTACTCTTTTAGTAGAGCCTGTAGTCCTATCAATCATATGTAGTCTTCTTGATAATAACAAAGAGATAAAAACATCCCAGGATTTACTCAGCATGAATACTTGCCAATTTATTGATCTAGCTACATGATGCATTTTATCTTTCTGTTATACATGGTTTTTAAAAAAATCTAAAGTTGATTAGTGTTCAAGTGTTTATCCTGATGTGCAATTATATTGTTCCCATTCAGGTTAAACTATAAGTTCCTAAGAGTATAGTTTAATTTAATTTAATATATTATAAATAACCTGCAAGGGAGAGGGTGTCATACATACGTAATTTTAACAATAGCATTGTAAAAAGGCAAGAAAGTAAAATTCAATTCTATCAAGACTTCGTGAGAACCTACGAGTTGGAGGCTCTAATTAAAATAATAATGTTGATTTTTCTAGGTATTTACTTCCCCAGGGACTATGCTAAGTGCTTTACATATACTAACTGATTTAATTGTCGGTGCTAATCTATGAGGTAGGTACAGTTACTATCTCCCACTTCATAGATAAGAAAACTGAAGCATAGAGGTTTAATGAATTTCTCTACAATAACAACATAACAACTGATTAGTGGAACAAAACCATTCCCTTATCACCATTTTACTGTCCTGTGAGATTTGTTTACTTACTTAATAACTCTCTTTAAGTATTGAGGTCTATAAAGTAACTACTTTTTCTGTAAAATAAAGATTTTGTTACAGAGTAACAATTGGGTTCAAATGAAGGCAAATATCCAGTAGACTAACCTGATTATTTCTTTCTGAGAAATATTGACCAGGTCTAAATGTATAAATGTTTAAGATATTGACCAGGTCTAAATGTATAAATTGTAATACTAAGAATTTGTTCATAGTGTTTTCAAATTTTATTTTACTTCTTGTATAATTCTGAGATTTTCTCTGGGTTTATTATATATCTTTGCTCCCGTTTATTTTTTTAAGAACTATTTGAGAGCTATTTATGTGCTCACTAATCTTCTAGGTGTAAAAGATACTAAGAGAGAGAGAGACAGAGATAGAGACAGAAAGAGAGAGAGAGAGAGAGACAGACAAACAAACAGACAGACAGAGAAATAAGCAAACAAGCCTACCTTGAACAAAACAAAGCAGCAAAATAGCACATTATTCTTGTTTATGAAACAGCTAAACACAAACTTATAATATAATCATACAATGCAATAAAGGCATTATAGAGGTACCTATAAAGTGTCCTAGAAATACTGGTGAGGAAGAATTAATCACACCGTGGTGAAACAGTGAAAACATTTCCAGGTAGGGAGAAAAGTATGAACAAAAGCAGAGTCATAAAAGGCAGGATGCATTCAGACATGTGAAGTAAGTAGTTCAATAGGGACACTGCAAAGGCACATTAGCACCAAGGTTGGAGGTGAGGGATGAAAGTTAACTAAAAAGACAATGGAGGGGCTGGCATGCTATGATCCAGACACTGGATTTTATTTTATAGGCAGTCAGCAGTATTCAAAATGTTTAAGAAGGGAAGTGAAAAGATAAGATCTGTGTTTTTGCAGAGTGAGATATGCAGTTAGGGTGATATAGCTTGAAGGGAGTGGTACCACTGCTCTAAGAAGAAGGCATAAGGAAAAAGATTACAGAGCACTCGAGGATGTAGCCAAAAGCAGAACCTTTAGGAATACTCGAGGATGTAGCTAAAATCAGCATCTTTAGAAGGCCATTGGAATAAATTTGGTCTAGGATTTTGTTATCCGCCATCAGTACTCTAAAATTAGAAATTATGTTCTACAGAGATAATCGAATTGATTCAGGATAGGATAGAGAATTGGATGCAGTCTGGGGTCAAAGGCCAAGGGAAAATGTTGATGGTGATACTGGATCAATGTCAGTTTTAGAAAAGAGCAGACAAGAGAAAGTAATTTAATGAGGAAATAGGCCAGGGCTGAGTAATTCGAGGTCTTGATGAGGTTAAGGAGCAGTTTTAATGTAGGTTCAGGTAACATGCAAGGATTAAAAAAGGAGAGATTGCAGCATTTCAAAGTTAAGGAGTGATTCCAGGGCTAGGGTATGAAAATGTTAAGAATTGCTCTAACTCCTTCAAACCAGTGAAGACTTGCTTACAGGGAGCAATGTGGGTTTTCACAAAGGCTTTATAGCATTTCTGAAGTCAATGGAATGTTGCTTGCATTTTCCATGCATGTGTATAAATTTTCATTCTCTATTTCTTCATCACTGCTTGCTAGATTGAATCTCTACGTCTCTTGAATTCTGGTTCTTTATATACTCTGCTCAGATTTGTCAACTCACCTGCCTTTCTGGTTTTGGAAGCCCAACCCTTCCTGTCTCATCTTGCTTGAACTCTGCCCAGATCCAATTTAGGTGATGTGCCTGTGATTCTCAGACTTCAGACCTAGTCTCATTCTTACCCAATGGATTATCATTCCCTTAGTTTGTGCACTGGATCTAATAATTTCAATTTATCTCATACGTAGAATACATTCACTCTCTCTCCTGGTCACCCAAAACTCAGCCAATTATGGCACCAGTCTCACGGTTCATAATCCTGTGTTTTGCATGTGGTCAAGAAGCAGATGAAGCTCCTTGAGGCTGCATTGTCTCTTGATTCAGAGACCTATGAACTAAAAAGTTATCTGCTCTGCAATCCCCAATACATAATGATGAGTCAGGGACAGAATACTTGCAATAGACCTCCCTTTTCAAAAAGATGAAGAAAAGAGAGGCACATAGTGGCCACTGATTTGAAATCCACCCAGACAAATGTCAGAGTGCTCTATTCTGAAAGGTAGAAATACACCTTCAGAAGCCCACTTCTGTTCCCTAATTTGGTTGCCTATTCCACTGTACTCTCTTGACTCTGCTCTCAGAAAGGTCCTGTCTTTTCTATGAGAAATAGTCTGGATTTACAGCTATGTAGACTTCTCAGTCTGCTTTCTGCTTATAGACAATCTTTTCATATTGAATTGTTTCTTTCCCCTTTGACCCAAGTTAGTATAATTCTCTTAAAAACTTTGTGTTTCCTTATGATTCTGATTGGAAGTTACAACATGACCCAAAATGCCACATTCATAATTTTTCAGGACAGACTTCTCTCTATTTTACACAGAATATTAGGCCTGTGGGATGACACCTTTAAAATTCTTAGAAGCCCTTTTGTCTAGCTGAGAGGCTCCACTAGGCAGTCTCTTAAACCTTTTTGAAGTCTTAATAAAGAATTTTACAGCCATACTCTTGATCTGTTCTTTACCCTACGGCCATGTTTATATTGAGAATCTTTTGCTATCTTGACAGATCAGTGAGGAGAAATAGCTTTGTTCTTCTATCTAGAAAGCCCTAGTTCTTATATGTCTTTTAAATTCTCCTTGCAAACTTTAATTTCTCCCTTTATTACATACAGCTGATAAAAACTATCAATTAGAACTTTAAACATACTGCCTGCATATCCTCTTAGATCCATAAGTTCATCAAACATATTTTATCTTTTAAATTACTTACAAATTGTTTTGCTACTACAAAACATAGATTGCTTTCTTTCTAGTCTCCAAGGTGTTTTCATCACCTCTTTTCCAGGCACCACTAAAAGTTTGTTCTCAAATCATTTCCTCACTGTTTTTTCAGTTTCTCCATGCCACCTGGTCCCAAAGCCAATGTCATGAGTACCGATGCTGAGTCAACAAGGATGGACTGTGCTGGATTGTTTGTTGTCACTTCGACATCACTCTGAGCTCCCTCCCAGTCCCTGCAGTGTAAAGGGGATGCAGGGAACTACATCTTCCAGAATCCTTTTCTCTAAAGAGTCTGACTTTACAGTTTGATGAGACGAAGTTCCCACAATTTGGGAAGCAGAGAGGAAGAGAGCTGATGACTCTTTGAATGTGCCAGACTTGTGAGCAGACATTGACAGGAGCTTCTGTGTGCTCTTGCAAAACAGTCTTTGGAAAATTTCTCAAATATTTGAAAAATACAATAGTTTCCAAGAAAGCCTTTGAGAGCTTCCTACTTTGGGGCTTTAGGCTGAGGCGCTTCAGCGTCTGTGTCTTTAACTTTAGGCAGCAACTGGATTTAATTAAATGTTGGCTTTCTTGGCCTTTCCCCCCAGCTTTGCCAACATTAATATAAACTCTAACATTTTCATTAAATCCCTTTATTCTAGCAATAGTTTTCCTTACTCTGTTACTCTGTCAAGTCCTAGACTCATATAAGGCCATATATTGCTAATTGGTTATTGGAAATTAATAACCAAAGCAGCTTTAACTATATCTTAAAAATATTAAGCGGAATTTTTATTAGAATCATTAATGAAAGCAGCTTTAACCATTAAAGTGTTTACTAGCTTTGACCAAATCTTTGACCAAATCTTAAAAATATTTGGAAAGAGAGTGTTTTAAATGAAATTTGCATATTCATACATTCTTTGCTTGAATTATTCTGTTATTGTTTTCAAGAGACATTTGAGTAGTAACTACTACAACTGGGAAAATAATTAAATTGCAACGATAAAAATCTTAAGGAAAACTGCATCACATTCAATGAATACTGTGGAATTAGCTATAAATGCTATGGAAAAGGAAGCAAATACACAAACTTAGTATGCTATACTATTTCCCTTGTTTGACTGTGGCTGAAACCTGAAGAGGGAGGAAACTGAGAGTGTGTGTATGAACTTAAGAGGGATGAGAGTTTATGGAGGAAGAGAGGTTGGGAAGGTACTAAGAACTGATGCTTATTCCTGAGACTGAGACTTGTTTATTAAGAGTTCTATCAAGCATTATGAATGAAACCCACATGTACTAGAGTTAAACAGAACTTCAGTGAAAGCCTGTCTTCCTCACTATTGTGAACTCAGGAAAGTCATTTCAACTCTCAAAGACTAAGCTTCATTATCTGTAAAGAATAAATATCTGTAAAGAAAAAATAATAAGAATCAAACCTTAGAAAGTGTTGTTGAAGATTAAATATAAATCTCTTAGGTGCCAGACAAATGTAAACTCAATATTTATATTCGTTATCTGTATTATGGAACTAGAAAACTTTACTGTTAGGGTTGTTGCAAACATTAAAGAAATCATGAAATGGGCCTAATCAGGTAAAAGGTATTATTTTTATTTTTACTTCAGTCTTAATTTTAAAGTACCTACGGTACCATCATTGTCTAATATCAAGTTTTCTAATTCCACTATAAGAAGGCTACAGTGGGAGGAAACAACATTAATCACCATGAATGAGGAAAGATGTATTCTTTCAATATTTGAGTTGAGATGGAAATTTTGAAAGAACGTGTTCATGGTCTTTCCTTCTTCTTTCCTTAACATTTCCTCTCCTCGAGTATTTAGTAAGACAAATAGTTCACTCCATAGTGACATTGGGTATAATATTTTATGTAAGTGGTGATCACCAGGAACTAGATAAAGAATCTAGAAATTCTGTATCTTTCCTGAAAAATTACTGAAAAGGTGAGTTTTAACTTTATCTTAGATATGGAAAAATCTTTTTTAAAATTTCTTTCTAAAGTTAGTTATTAATAATCTGAAAAATACCTTAATCTAGATATTTAATTTTTTATTCTCACTTTATAATAAAATATTAGATTGGACAAAGTTTATCTACAAATTTGAGGAGACAATAGCTAAGTTTATCTAAACGTGAATAAAAATATCCTGGTAAATTATTTGGAAAAAAGTCACATGGTTAGGATGTGTTAAAATTTAATGAAAGCTGTTGTTGTGAAGTAAAAAAAATCTAATTTTAGTGGTGATATTTAATTTAACAACTTTAATCTTTTTTATGTGTAATTATTAACCAAGCTAAGCTGGCAAGGTTGAAGCAATTTCAAGAATAATAATCTCTTTTTTTTTAATTCCTCTCTCTTTTCCTTTTTTTTAAAATCAGGACTAAAAGACAGTTGACTATTTCTTATATTTTATGCAAATATAACTAATGGAATGAAAGCTATTTCACTTAGTCATGATGTATGCTCTTCAGTTATATTCTACCTTTTAAAATATGTTAAATTGGAAGCATTTCTCTTCCTTTTCTTTCATCTTTAACCCATTTACTCTCTTTTGATCCCTTTTATAAAATACATATTTACATCTAGTAGGTTTAGTAAGTATCAGCTGCCTGAGTATCTAAATAAAACAAATGATTAATATTGATTAATTTATTTAATATCATTAGGTCGATGGAGCTGGTGTACAAAGCAGAAATCTAGTAACATAGCATAAGTGCTTGATTGCTCTCAGATGAAATTAGGTAGTTGATTTGTCATCTTCATTTAAGGATATTATAGAATATTCAGCACTGAACACAAGGCACATGTTATGAAGCCATGATTTGGAGCTCTGCTTAAATGTAATCTGGTCTTCCAGTCAGCTAGTGAACCAAGGCTTTTAACTAAAATATGAAGAAAATTTTAACTTTTAAACTTGGATAAGACAAGCAATGCTTGACTAAGATGTTTAGCTCAAAAATACACTGGTTTACCATAAATATAAAGTATTAAGTGGCCACAATTTTAAATGAGATGGTTATCTTTCTATATTTATTTTATTTGGTTGGCTTTACTTAATGGTGTAGAATGTAATATCTTGTTCATCTCAGTTTTACTCAGTAAAATATCCTAGAATGCCAAGATACAAATTAAAACACAGAGTATGGTTAAGATAGCAACATCCTGAGATTCAGCCCCATGATAATTATGAGAAATTTGTCTATATTTGAATGACAAGAAAGAAGAACTCTTCATGTACATCGACTTAACATTTTTTTCCATCTGAGAAGATTGAAATTGCTACTAATTAGTTTTTCTCTTCTCCAAGATTTTTGAGCTAGCTTTTTAAAATATAAAAAACAGTTCTCTTTCAGTAACTTCAACCACTTCTGTCCTTCTTTTACTTTAAATGCTATTATAATTGTGGCTATTATTATTTCTAGATTAAAAGCATTTTAATAAATGTACTTGTACATGATGCTAGTAAAGTCATATATTTTAGAGACTATTATAAAAAAGTATAGTGTGTTGATATTTCAGAAATGACATGGTTAAATGATAATGATTTATAATTTACCTAGTTAAAACTTAGCATAGAAGATATCTAAATGTCACCTGAACAAAATGACAAAATATGACAAAACTTAGGGAATACAAATTTGAGCCTAAGTTTTGAGCATTAGTAAATTAATATTTATTAAGCAATATCATATGTGTTAGGTTCTGTATGTGATATATATACATAAAAGATGCAGTCCGTGCCATCAAAGAGTATATAGTTTATCAGTAGTTGGGGCAAAGAGACCTACAACTACTCAGCAAATATTTATTTAGTTTCAAAATTGTAGTTGGCACTCTGGGTATAAAAATGAATGTGTCCTAAAACATTTTCTCTGAGTTTACTATTAGGTTACACAGATTATCACACTATGTTGAGATAATACATTATAGTAGTCATTTATTAAAAAAAAAAATCCAGGCATCCAAACCTTTTTTTTCTTATAATAGTAGAGATGTTAACAGTGATACTTGTTGGATATTCAATATTACAAATATTGAAATGCTTTTATATGAGTTAGCAAATAAAATATTAAAAACTCTACTAAACAGTTTATCTAATAATATACATTCTGAAATAAGCTCATTAATTCAAATCGATAAGACAACTATTGAAAAGTGTTCTCTTATTTTATTTACACTTGATAATAGATATATTAAATGCAAAAAATATGTAGGCACAATTTGAATACAATTGCTGTTAGCTCATCAGAATTTGAAGGAGGATTCAAAATGATGAGCTACGGGTATTACTGCTTTTAAGAAATTGTCTCCACTTCATGAGACAAGTTCCACAAAGATGTTGACCATTGGTGGGTAATAAGACGTGGATGTGGTTTCTACACTGCAGCTGGTTTTCCTGGCTGACAGCTGAGCAGAGAGCCAAGGTTGCACATGGGCAGGAGCAATTATTATTGCCTGCTGCTCTATGGCTTTTTGACATTCCAGGTGTCATGTTGTCATTGAGACCTGTCTCTGGGTCCAGGTCTTGTGGGAGTCTGAAATCTAGGTTCATCCCTGGCCATGGTGCACAGGTAGGGTGCCTAGCAATGTTGTTTATAGTTTTTCTACTTACACAACATCTTTGTAATTAGTCCCTTAAAAAATAAATTCTGTTTGAATTATCCTAATTTGAGTGTGCCGTCTATTTCCTGTTGGGAACCTGACTGAAAATAAAAATTGTAACTCCCCAGTAATGATTGTAACTAACAATGATTAGTTTGGTAGTAAACATGTAACCAAAGACAAATGAATCCTAGTAATTTTGTGGGAGTTTCCAGGAAGGGAAATTTTAATATTAATTGTTCCACTGGACATATAGCTGTGATTATGTAAACTTGGACTCCTGAAATGCCTTTGTCACCACATAAAGCCAGAGAATGAAGCCAGCGTTAGTAATCTGAAATAAACTATGTGCATTAGTCAATGTAAAAGAACTATACATTGACTAATATAATTAACATATAAAAAGCCATGATTATTCACAAGAGGTAGCACCAGTTCTGCCTGAGAAGACCAGAAAAGACCTTACACAGGAGTTTAAACTTAAACTAAGATTTGAAAAATGAGTAAACTGGGTTGAGAGGTGTTGGTGGGAGTAGGCTGCAGAGAGGGCTTTTGAGGAGAAAAAACAGAATATGCAAATGTACAGTATCACAAAAAGTATGGTAACAGAATAATTTGACCATTCAGTTGAGGATGAATAGTTTAACAGGAAGTAAGCAATTTTATATACCATAATCCTGGAGGCCATAGAGAGCCATTGGAGAATATGAATCAAAATAGGTAAAGTTTAGAAGCCATAGTAGGAGATTATTATGTAATCTAGGTGAGAGACAGTGAGTCTCTAGCCAAGGAATGAAACAAGGAGATAAGGAGAGAAAAGAGCTTTAAACTCCTTTTTAGTGTATGACAGGATTCGACAGTTAATTTGATTTTATAGGAGGTGAAGCTTGAATGAAAAGAAGGAGCCTAGCGTGACTCCATCCTATGTTCCTGGATGGGAAACCAGTTGCATGATCATGTTATATACACGACAGGGAATATAGCAAGAGGAAGTTTGAGGTAGGGGGATAATAAAAGATAGGGTCATTGTGAAAGTAATAGTTTCAAGCACAGTAAAATTAACATATGAGACAGCCCACATGGAATTGTATAGAAGCCAGATTTGGATTGGAAATATAATTTATAATTCATCCATTATTAGTTAAAACCCTATGCATCAATAAAATCACCAGGGATTGGTGGAGACAATGCATCGAAGAATGAATGGCAGATAGAGAAATTGAGGAAGTCAATGTGAAGTATTTGAGAGGTTTGTTTAGTAATGAAAAACTTAAAATTTAGAAATTTTTAAAAAGGCAAAAAATAGATGGACATTCTAACTTGAGCTCTTTGATTTATTTATTTTTAAACACAAAAATAATTTGGTATATTTATACAGCAAGGATGCTAAAGCTCTCAGGTAAAGTAAAAAGTTAAATTACAAATTTAGCTGCCATTTTTTGATTTGTTTATTATATTTTTCCTCATTAAAATATAATCTATATATGAGCAGATACTGACTTTAATCCCTGGGTCTAGGACAAAACTTAGCTCATAATAGTCACTCTAGAAATATTTGATGAGTGAATGAATGGATGAAAACCACTCTGTGTTAACCGAGAGTGAAGAAACCATGTATTCTTACACATTGCTGACATACAGTGGTACAACCTCATGGAGATGATATGGTAATAATCTGTGGTATGATCATTGTATTTCTAATAATTTATCCTATACATATATTTCCATGTGTGAAAATGAATATGTACAGTGGTAGATATAGATAAATAAATGATTGTGTACACCTACAATGAATAAGGGAGCTCTTTATATTCTGATATGAAAATATTTTCAAAACATATATTAAAGTAAAAAATCAGAGAGCAGAAAGTATGTATAGTATGTTATTATTCATATAAGAGAATAAAGAATAGTTATGAATACTCTTTCTTATTTGTACATAGAATATCTCTGGAAGGATGCACAAGAAACTGGTAACTGTTGTTGTCTCCAAAGAATTGAAACGTGTGACTAGGGAAACTAAGTTTGGAAAGAACAATTTTTTACTCATTATGCATTTGTTACTTATTTTTAAAAAGGAATAAAATTAAAACTTATCAATCAAACAAACTTATGGAGCATATTAGTTTGTGTCAAACACTTTCTTAAGTACTTTGTATGATCTTGAGACTAGGAAAAAGGAGATGAGTAAAAGAAATAGGTTTGTAGCTAGTAAATAAGTGAGCATTTAAGTATTGGTGAATGGAAAATGGCAGGAACTTGGAGTTTTCATGTGTCGCAGACTCTTGTTTTCTCTTCTAATAGGAGATTGTGTCATCTGTTGAGGGGAGGAAGGAGGGACCACAAGCGCTAACATGAACATTTGGTACAGTTGCTGCAAAGAGTAGGAAGGGAACTAATCAACAGCAGAAAGAGAATTCTGTATATTCAAAGCTGTATGGACATCCATCTTTATTAGAAAAGCTCAGTAGCCCTGGTATAAGAATGGAAAATGAACATTATTGGATTGAGTGTCTTGTTGTGGGATAAGCACAAGGTGGTGAGGGAGTTGAGGGTGTTAGCAGAAAAGTAGCTAAAGTCAAATGATTATGATACCAACTGTAAATTCAGTGCCAGGAATAATACCTAGTATGTAAGCTTTCAATAAATACTTTGACAAACTTGTTATTGCATGCTCCCTAGATGCCAGGGTTTATTCTGGTAACACGATTTTGATTTAAAACAATTTAATTCTTTTCCTTGAGAAACTTTCAGTTAAGAGTTTGAGAATAAGAAAACAAACACAATTTCATGTGCTATGATAAATGTTATTTAAGAGTAAAGCGTAAGGGGTTCTATGGGAGCAGAGAACTAATCCAGTGCAGCAATAGGAGAAGAAGTCAGAGTGTATGAGGCAAGATTTTAAAATGCAGACTGATTTCTTGCCTTCTAAAGTAGTGCTAAATGAAGTATAAAAAGAGCTGGTAGCAGAGAAAAAGATGTAGTTTGGTAATAGAGGAATGTGACCTTTTCTCTCAGCTCTGGTGTCTCCACATTGTCTGAAGGGCTTGGTGTTGATAGGGAAGCCTACTCAGACTTGTCTTCCAGACTCTGTCCACTCCTGTCACTGTTTATTTTGCATATATCCATATTTCTACATACCTAAAGTGTAACAGCCTTTCTAAAACAAAATTTACTGTATCATTTGACAATGATATTCTGTTATGGTAGAATGTCTATACTACTCAGGAAATGAAATATATCTAAAATTTCTATTTATTTCTTAGTCACTTGTTCCAGCTCACTAGAAGTATTGATCTTTTGCTCAAAAAGGCTTTAAAAACCATAAACATAAGTTCTATAAATAAAAATGTTCAATGTATATCATATAACCCATTTATGTTTAAATTTTATTACTACCGGGATAGATTTAGCTTAATGGTTTAATGATCTGTACTGTAATAGGAGTTTTCAAAATCAATGGATTATATAAATAATTCTGGAAGCAAACTCCATTTGTAGGTTCAGCAAACAGAATAATTAAAAGTATATGAGTTAATGTATTTAAAGGATTTTCTAAGCCCTGTCAAAACAGAGTTATCTTTTATCTTATGAGTTTAAAAAAGCATGTAAACAATCTAATTAATCGACAAATACCTATTTTGAACCTTAGATCGCTGATGAAGTTGGGTATTTTTTTTTGTCATTTGGGTTGACTCATCAACTTAATATTTAAATTATTTATCATTTTCTCTCAAATGTCAATTGTCATAAAACGAAAAGAAATTATAATGCAAAAGGCATCCATGTGACAGACCTTTATTATTCTATCAAAGCTGAAGTTTAACATGCAATAGAAACAAAATATCACATTTAGCAATCAGTATTTTCCTTTGGGTGGAAAAAGCTCACAGAAATGGGAGAAAGAATGATTTAGAAGTTAATTATGCAACAGTTCTGATACCTTTCTTGTTGTCCTACTCCAAGAAGAAGAGGACATTATATGAAGTCTCTATAGGACACTTTAGTAAAGAATTCGAAAGGTCATGTGAGATACAGGGTAGTTAAGGACAGAGCAGCATGTTAGTTCCAGCTGATGAGATTCTAACCTAGGTAGGGACAGCCTTAGTCAACAATTTTGGCCTTGACTCGCAGAACAATTCATTAGCACATGGGTATTCCTTGCCTTGATGTCTTTTGGCTAAATTTGTATTGCACAAGCCTTATAAAGTGAGTAGTTTGTGGATTTAATACTTGACATTTGTGTTAATTCTGTGCTTACAGAGTATCCTCAAAATACATGACCTTGCAAAACTTATTACTCATAGGGTATGCTGCCAGTTATTCTCTTAAAGATGTAATTAATATCTAGCATCCTTGGCATATGCCTATTGATTTTACTTTTTAGAAGGCAACATATGATCAATATGCTTTTTGTCTGTATGGAAGGTCCAGAATGAAACGGGATCCTTTCCAATATTTTACCTTGGTTTTGTATGGTCCAGATCAATCTTACGATTTCTTTTCTTCTATTTCATAATTTGACATTAGTCACCTCCTTTGGACTAAAGTTTACTTTTGTGATATATATGAAAAAGTAAATGAATAATGCAAAATTATAGGAAATGTCCACTAAAATTGTTTTGGAACATTTTTTTAAAGACCACATAATGTAGCAAATTTTGCATAGAAATGTGTATCACTAATTCAGAGTTTCTTCAAATTCATGTCATTAATTGAATTAATATGCTATTAATTTAATTAGTTAAGGTTTATGAAGGGCATGACTTAATAAAAAGAAAAAAGAAATCCAACTAAGTCAACGTAAGAAAAGGAAGTCATAGAACAAGTGACTTAATATCATACAAGGTCAGGAAATAAAGTATAGCTGGGCCACTCAGGGGACTGAAAAGGGAATTGTCTTACTTTCTTTCCAGATTTGAGTGATCTCTTTCATCTGCATTTGTCTTTGCCATTTTCTTTATTAACTTTCCCTGCTTGCATGTCAACCAACAAGAAGTCCTGGCCCCAGTGTTATATACCTTTCCATTCAATTGCCTGCTTTATTCAGCAGTTAATTGACTTAGTATCTCCCTGTCCTATTGATATTCTGAGGAGAAAGTTTGAATTGGTTTTAGAGTAAGGTGTTGTTAGATGTTGCCAGCAGAATGGAGTCAGGAGCTAAGGCAAGGGGAGAGGGGTAGATAGCAAAAACAATTTTACAGAAGGGTGATTACCCCAAACTATGTCACCAAAACTAAACATTAAGTAGTATTGAAGAATTAAATTATTGATTACTTCATGTTGATACTTTTTATTGGTATATTTATGGCCAGAGTAAATAAACGACATCATAGCCTTAGAAGTGTTATTTTGGCCTAATGTATCCTCAGTTAAAGATGAGAGGATTCAGAGTCATGGTAAGGGCTAAATTGCATTTTTACACTCTAACATTTGAGGACAATTCTATAGCATTTTAATACTTGCCATTAGAAGATTCTCGAAAGAAGTTGAATATGTTGGCATTCTACAAAGGTTTGAAGAAAACCAGATCAGACGAGAACCTTACGGCCATATTTTTTGGCAATTTATACATATGTTGCCCCAATCTCTTTGAAGTATGGTTAAGTCTTCCTTTGTAGGTCACTTGGTATTTGTAAGACTGTATCATGGCAGTCCCAGAGGAAAACTCTCAAAAACTTGCTTCTTATAGTGCCAGATTTTTTGGCCACCCTCTCTCTGTCTTACTTCTTTGAGAAGAGTATATCTAAATCTTTAAATAAGAGAAGTAAATAAGTAGAGAACTATATAATTGTGTTCTACTACGTAATCAGTTTTAGAGGAAAAGAACCTCAAGCTGCTTGTGTGGGTGCTGTGGAGAAAGAAAACTGGTTTGAGTTTCTGAGTCCTGTTGCAAGGAGAGAAAGAAAAACCCAGAAAATCTGGCCTGGACTAGAGAAAGGTCCTGGTGCTAAACAGAGGAAAGATTCATTTGATTTCTTTGTATTAATCTCTAAATGTTTAACGAGCCCCTACAAGTATGAAGCCTGGTATCCTGGAACTATGGAAACTAAGAACAAATTATAGGCCCTGCTTTCAAAGGGTTGATAACTCAGTAGGAAAGACACAGTAACTTACTGCTAGATGGGTTCAGATAAGATATACAGTGAACTTGTAGAAAGCTAAGATCTCTGGCCCTGGGATATGAGCACAGATGCTTTCTCCTAAATCCTTTCAAATCCATGGAATGTGAGGAGTCATAAAATTCTTTGCTCTGAACTACAAAATCATGGGTTGCCTAAACAAGACCCAGTGTTGTAGGTAACACTTTGGGGTCAACAGGAATGTAAAAAAGCACAGAATCTGGGGGAAGGTGATAGTTTAGTGTCGTAGGGAACAGCAAATGGCTCAGGGGAAGGTGATAGTTTAGTGTCGTAGGGAACAGCAAATGGCTCATTGATTTATTGTGGTTACCGGAGGGTAGGAGGAGAGAGGGTAGTAGGGAAGTAAATGGGGTAAAAGGGGTCAAATATAAGGTGACAGAAAGAAATCTAACTATGGGAGGAGAACTCACAATGCAAAAATATATATATATATATATATATAGATAGATAGATAGATAGATAGATAGATAGATAGATATGTATATATATATATGCCTTACTGTTAAATTGTACACCTGAAACCTGAAACACTGGATTTTGTTAACCAATGTCACCTTCCAAAAATAATAAATTAAAAAAAAAAAAGATAAACAAGATCTAGTGAGGGCAACTCTGAGTTTCTTTAATTCTTCATGTTTGGGCAATTAGAGAGACAACTCAGCATCTCCTTCCTGTCTATAATGTTATATGTTACAAAAAGTATTTTTAGAGATAGTTGTGACAGGAAATTTTTTTTCTATAATGCAATACTTTTTCCAGAAATAGTATACCTGTTTCTGATTATTGTCCCAAAGCAATTTTTATTGAGGAGCCACTATATGTTAGTTTCATACACATATTCCTAATGTTTGAAGCCAATGAAAATGTTCTAGGGGTAAATTTGACTTTTCATTAAAAAATCAACTATGAAAAACAAACCAAGAAAACAAGGATGTTTCAATGAATGAAAAGTCTAATAATTTATATTTGGTATATTTTGGTTAGAAAGGTTAAACGTGTCACTAACCTTTGCCTGAGACTGCTAATTTTATATTTATTGAAAAATTTAGTAAAAATATCATTATCAGAGTATAAAATCAGTATTTTAATTAACCTCAGTAGAACTACTGAAATAGATGAAATCACACACAATTATTTAATCTATTATTAATTTATGAAGAAATTCAAAAAACAAAACTTAATTTTTGGTGTTATTAAAATAATACTTATTATACATACAGATCATTAGGTTAGGTTAAACTGTGTAACTGAAGAGAAAATATTTGGGATGAGAGTGAGGATGTGGGTAGTTTACATTTGCTTAAGGGCTACTTGGAAACAATTTAATTTTGATTATTTTTAAATGATCTTTTTAAACAAGAACAAAGAAAATCGTCACTTGTTTTTGTTTTTCCCTCCCCCCATTAATTAGCTACTTAAGAGATTCTGTTAATATAAAGCTGAGGAATATAAATACTGAAATAAAATACCAATCAATGCAATTAACATAGTTTACTTTTCAAAAGAATTTCTGCTTACTTCATATCTTGCTAATTTAAATATAAGGGAAAAATCTATTAAGTTCGTAACAAATTAATTCATAACAGATATACATTTAGCTTCCTTTTGTACTTTTAGAAACAATTCTGATAGTACAATTCTCATATGTTGACTTAAATATAAAAAACTTCATGTTTTCTTTTTGCGTATTAATTTCTCTCTTGCCTTATCTTTAGTTTTATGCAGTAGGAATTATATATTTACTTAAAAAATAAAAGCTGTTTATAGGTGTATGATTTTTTAAAAAATTGCAGTTTAAAATAGCCTTTATAGCTGTTTATGACACTATCGATCTCCATTTCCCAAAGCAGT
The DNA here is from genome assembly GCF_902729225.1 of Pteropus medius. NCBI lineage: Eukaryota > Metazoa > Chordata > Mammalia > Chiroptera > Pteropodidae > Pteropus > Pteropus medius. The sequence goes on from NW_024347791.1 coordinate 25,521,490, forward strand.
TTTTGTGAAATGTAATTAAGATTTGTTTATTAGTTTTCTATTTTTCCCCTTAATTATTGCTGTTCTAAGTAGTTGTCAAAGCAGCAATCCTGAATTCCCAGTCAGATTCTAATTTTTATCATCTGTTTGTAAGAAACTGAAGTTGCCTTTATTTTTAATTTTGGCATGTCAATACGTAAAAACTAAAAAGTTATCTATTTTTATTGCTTGTATTCTATGTATGCCGTTTTTGATGCAATTTAGATATTTAGCATATTTAGGTTGCCAGATTAAGCAATTAAAAAAAAATATAGAATGCCCAGTTAAATGTGAATTTCAGATAAATAATGAATAACTTTTTAGTATGTCTAGAATGCTATGCTGACAAAAAATATTTCTGGTTTATCTGAAATTAAAATTTTACTTGATGTCCTGTACTTTATCTGGAAACTCTAACACATATTACCATATTTGCTAGGATTTGTGTAAACACTGCATTCCTTTTTAGATCCTATCTCCTCTCTTTTACATTATCTCCTTTATTTGCTATTCTTTAAATTACAAAATGAGAAAACAATGAATTCAGTTATTTAATTTTTTCTATATAGTCTTGCAAAGTAAGATACTAGATACTATGTTTACATATAATACATTAAACTTATAAAAACTTATTAAAAAAATCAACAGCAAAACAAATAGCCATAATCCTAATGACACTTTCAACTTTAAATCTACAGGTTAACATTTTATCTCAGAGATGACTTTAAAAGTTTTAGGCTTCCTCCCTTGAGTTGGCTGGGGATGAGCTCTCTTCCATTGGCAAGGAGGGACCAGTCTGGCTTTTGACTAGTCATCAATAATACCATTCAGTAGTACTTCTCAAGCTCTATTCCTTGGAGTTGGACCAGTAAAGCTATTAATGGGCACCTCGTCTAATGAAACTAGAATATTCTTGGTTAAAGGCCCATGGCTACAGCAGAACTTCTCTGAAGGTTCAGTATGCTGCTTTTCACGGGGCATCTGGAAAAGAAGACCACAGGACACTGCTTTTCTATAACTTTTTTGACTATAGGCTTTTTTATATGTGTGGCACACCAAGTATATTTTGTGAGACACCAGAGTTCTAGGAAACATCGTTTGGGAATTCTGAAGAAGGTTCCAACTCATTTTCAACTGATTTCCAGATCACAGGTGGTTTGAGGACTAGAGTAGTGTGATAGTTATCAGAAACCAGTCTATCGCAATCTCAGTCAGGCTGTGTCAACAAGGACAGATTTCAAACAGCTCCTCTGATAGTTGGTGGGTTAATTTAAATGGAATAAACTCAATTAACAAGTAACATAGATAGGAAATATGGAAGGCAAAGGGTCTGGAAAAAGGGAACACTGGAAATAACTTTTGTTGAGCACCTACTATGGTACTAGAAACCACACAAGATTCTTTAGATAGCTTATATGATTTTTATAATATCTTCACAATGAAAGTGTTGTATCCTTTTATATATGAAGAAACTCAGAGACTCAGTGAAGTTTAATGATTGTTTATTGTCACACAGAGCTAAGTTGGCACAACTGGGATTTGATACAGGATTTTAAGGCTTCAAACCCATGTTTTTCCCCTACTCATAAGAATCTACTTAGTTTCTTTTGGCTTCTGCTACCCCTAGAAGTACCCAGAGTACTCCTTCAGTTTTGAGAATTACCACCCTATTGCCATCTCTAATCTAGTTAGCAATGATTACTAATCACCTGGATGGCTACTATTTTCTAGTAATTACAAAGACTACTTCTTTTTGTGGTTCATTTAGGATGTTTTTTAAATCGCAGATCAGTAACAAATCACAGGGTAAATAATAGCTCCTCAAGTAGTGGAAAGGCAGCTGTTCTCAACTTGCTGGGTTTGAAATCATCTGAATACATAAAAAAATATTGATGTCTGTGTCTCAGCCCCAGAAATCCCAATTTAATGGATCTGAGTTGTGGCATGGGAATTGGGGTTTTAAAACACTACCTAAGTGATTATCATATGCAGTCAGGCTAAGAATCACCCTTTATTGGGATCAAGATCAACATATAAGTATTTGCATAAAGAAACAAAAAAAATGTGTTAACGATACCTTTTATTTAACAAGTTCAATTTTTTTAATAGCCACTGAGTCAAATAATTTTTTCAGATGGAACATGAGCAAGTTGAAACTTGGTATCTTTTTCTATTTAAATGATATTTGTATTCAGTTAGGGTACTGTGATGTAAAATACGTGCTTATTTCATTAGTTAGGTTACTGAGTCATTTAATCTGTAAAACTCAAAATCCTTTTCAAGTCATGGTGGTCTCACATCACATCTCAATGTAGATTTAATTATTGCACCAAGAAAATCACATTATCAAAACAGCATGAAATATTCCCACGGCAATGTCTTAAATCCTTTTACTAACTCCTTTTTTACATCTCATGTTTGTCTCTCTCGCATTAACACTTTCTGAAGTCTCATAAAGTGAACTAAAGCAAATTAACACTGTCCCAATGTAACTAAAACATTTTTTTCAAACTATTCTTTAGTTTTGGATATTATTTTTTTTTCTAATCTACAAAATTAAAAAAGAAGACTTTATTAGATTTGTTTTGGTAACAATTAGTATAACTTTAATTTTAAAAGCAAATGATAATGTAATAGTGACAATAACAATGGGTATTATTGAAAAGGCAAAGAGTTCAAATTGCCAGGCTGTAGAATGAATGGATGTAGTAAGCAAGAAAGAATTTGAATATAATAAGGCTAGTAAAAATATATAGTGCACCGATTGTATTAAAGTCATGTCTCCTTTAACACTCTCAACAATGCTAGGATTTAGGGATTATTACTGTCTTAACTACATAGTTGGGGGAATTGAATCTCAGAGAGCAGGCTTTGAACTCAAAAAGTTGGCTCTAAAGCCTATTCTGCTAACTATTATATTATTGGTTAACATAACCATTATGTTATTGCCTTCTTCAAAATGTTAGTACTTTCAGCTTGAGTGACTGAAAGATTGGTTATGTCACGTAATATACATGTATAATTCAAGTAAATTAATAGTTTCAAGGAAAATATCATGGTAATGAGTTTGTACTTAGACATGTGTTATTTGGGGTGCTGGAATTTTACCTTGAAGTGTATTCACCAGGCAGTTGACAATATGGATCTGGAATTCAGGGGAAAATTCAGAGATGGAAAAGAAGATGTCGGTACATATACATGGAGGAGGTGGTTCGATAAAATAACCAAAGTAGGAAGTATAAAATAAGAGGAGTTTTTAACACTGGGTCCTATGAGGGAACATCTTTAATTATGAAGCAGAAAAAGCATGAGGAAATTGAGAAGAGAGATGACAAAATACAATACACTAATACGGAATCCAAGGGAAGAAATTTTAAGAAAGAAATGATGATTAGCAATGTCAAGTACAGCAGAAATATACTAGAATAAGGTATATGTAAAGGGATTCTGGATTTGACTTTTAGTAAATTATCAGGAATTTTCTATGGAATGATTTTAATATCCTTGTAGGGCTGGAATAGAAGCTGTGTTAGCGGATTGGGTAAAGACAGAGTATTAGTTTAGAAGTAGCTAATGTTATAGAGTGCTTCCTATGGGCCATGAACTATTGAACTTTACTTGAGGATTCTGTGTGCTCAAGGGTACACAGAATTAAAGAATTAAAGAAAGAAATAGACAGCATGGTAGAAGTTTTAAAAAAATCCTCGCTCATGATAGAACTATAAGACCCAGCCTCCCTCAATGCCCCCCAAAATGAAAGGAAATAAAAGGGTAAGAACATAGATGATCTAAACAACAAAAATATCTATGTTCTAATTTATATTTACAGAACATCCAGCGACTGCAAAATACACATAAGACGTTTAGTAAAACCCTAAATATTTTAAAATTGAACATTATACTTGTAATAATTTGTTGGTCAAACAAAGAATTGAAAGAAAAATTAAAATATGTTGAATCAAATTATAAAAATACCAGTTATCAAAATTTCTGGAAACAATAGTTCTTAGAATAAAATTTAGAGCTTATTTCTTATATTAGAAATAAAGGAAAAGATAAATAGAGGTAAAGTGATAAGAAGCTGCTGTTTTTTGTTCCTTCTGGTTAATAAAATCTATGACCAAAGATTCTATCTTAATAAACTAGAAAAGCAAACTAAATTAAAGTAGAAAGAAGGAAATAATAAAGAGAAGAGTAGAAATCGATAATGTAAAAAAAGAAAAAAATTAATAAAAGCAAAGATAATTTTTTGAAAAGATCAAGAAAAGTGATGAAATTCTATATTGATCAAGAAAATAAAAGATTAAAACCAAATCAGAAATTTCAGAAATAAAAGAGGGGTTTTTCTAAATAAATCATACAGATATTAAAGGGATAACAAGAGAGTAGTAGGAAGAATAATCTCAACAACTTTAGACAATTTAGATAAAATAAATGCCTTGAAAGACACAAATTACCGAAGCCTACATACAAAAAAAAAAAGAAAAAGAAAAAAGAAAAAAAAAATAATCTAAAGAGCCTTATGCCAGTGAAAGAAATTGAATCAATCATTGACTATCTTCCCAGAAGGAAAATTCTAATTCCACATTGTTTCACTGGTGAATTCTACCAAATATTTTAAAAAGAAATGGTATAAAATTAATAAAAATACTGTAAGTAAATAGAAGAGGCAGAAATATTTCCAACTAATTTTATGAAGTCTCCATTATCCAGATACCAAAACTTCAGAAGAACATTAAAGACTAAAACTGAAACTCCAATGCTCCATTAACCTGGATGTTAAAATCCTTACTAAAATACTAACAACTGAATCATGCAATATTTTAAAAGAATAACACACTGTGACCAAATGAGATTTATTTATCTATGAATGCAAACTTATACTAACATTTTAAAAAGTCGATGTAATTCAACATATTAATGGAATAAAGGAAAAAATTATATTGTCATTTCAATAGAAGTAGAAAAAAATATTCGATAGAATTTAACACACGTTCATGGTAAAAACTCTCAGGAAAGTAGGAATAAAGGGGAACTTTCTCCACCTAATAAAAGTATCTATAAGAAATCTAAAGTTAACATCATACTTCCCTGTGCAAGTCCGAATGCTACTCTTAAAATTGGGAATTAGCAGAGAGGCTTGCTCTCACCACTTCTGTTTAACATTGTATGTCACAGACATGGCAAAAACAGCAAGAAAAAAATTCATAAGGATCTGAAAGGAAGAGTTCCCTACATACAAAAAAAAAAAAAAAAAAAGAAAGAAAAAGATAACCTAAAGAGCCTTATGTCAATGAAAGAAATTGAATCAATAGTCTTTCTCTACTTGTAGATGACACATCTGTTTATTTACAAAATCTATAGAATCTAAAGATCAACAATTAGAATAAGTGAATTTTGCCAAGTTTTAAGAATATAAAGTTAATAAGATCAATATAGTTTTATATAGTGGTAAATAAAACTTTAAAAAGTCATTTCCAACAACACTCAAAGTGTTTGAGAATTTTACAAAACAAATGCAAACTTTCTCCTCTGAAAATTACAAAACATGGTTGAGAGAAATTTAAAGACCTAAATAAATGGAGAGACATGCATTCAAAGATTCAGAGTAATGAAGATGGTAATTATCTGTGAATTTATATATACATTCAAAAGAGTCCCAGTCAAAATTCAAGTAGGATCAGTTTTAGAAATTGGCAAACTGATTCTAAAATTTATATGGAAAGGTAAACTTATTTTAAAAAAGAACATTATTTAAAGATGTACAGTTCTTGATTTCAAGACTTACTCTAAAGTTATTGTAATAGAGACAGTGTAATATTGGTGAAAAGATAGACATATAAATTATAGGAATGTAAACCCATACATATATGGTTAATTGATTTTTAAAGAAGTGTCAAGGTAATCCATTGAGGAGAAATAGTCTTTTCGATAAATTGTGCTGCAATACTTGGTTATTCATATGAAAAAAATGAATATTGATCCTTCACAATACACAAAAATTACTTGACATGAATAAAAGAGATAAAAGTCCAAACTTTAAAACTTCTTAAATAAAACAGAGGAGAAAATCTTAGTCACTTTAGTTTAAACAAAGCTTTCTTAGATAGGATAAATTAGTACAAGCCATAGTTGAAGAAAATCATTAAATTGAACTTTATCAATGCTTTAAACTTGTGATTTCTGAAAAACACTGTCAAGAAATAAAAAGTCCAGCCACAGAACAGGAGATAATATCAATTCAACATATAAATGACAAAATATTTGTATCCAGAATATATAAAGATCTCTTACAACTTAATAATAAGATAACCTGTTTTTAAAAAGTAGATGCAAGTTTTAAACACTTCATAATAGAAGACATTTCAATAGCTCGATTACCATGAAATATGATCAATATCATAATCATCAGGGAAATGTAATTTAAAATGATAATGAAATTATTATTAGAATGGCTAATACTAAAATAGCAATTGTTGGTGAAAATTTGAAACAAGTAGAATTTTCATGCATTATTAATGGGAGTATAAAATTTTACAAACTACTTTGGAAAATAATTTTCATTTTTAATGACACAGTCATTGCATTATTATGTCTTTAATCGTGAGAAATAAAAAATAAAAATATGTCCACAAAAAGCCTTGTATATGAATGTTAAATCTACTTTTGGAGTCAGATGAGAGAGTAAAGGTCTGGAAGTGGCAAGAAGAAACAAAGAGAATGTCAGCCTGTCCTCCTGGCTCCAAGAGATGGAAGAAAGATGATAGGGACTTTCATTTGAACTTTGACCTGCCATTAAACTGTTTACTTTTCCCAGTGTGACTTTTCCTCAGCACATATACCAGACTTGAAAAAATTTAGCAGTCCTTTACAATAGCCTATCCTTCTGAAAAAGTCATCCTTCCCCAAGGACTGGGGCAAAAGGAGTCTGGATTCATTTCCTAAAATAATCTTCTCTTCTTGAGATGTAGATTCTATACATCTAAGCTGCTGCTTTTCTTAGTAACTGATTGATCTGTCAGTAGTAGAATCACTTAAGTAATTAATTATTTCCTAAGATTTCGGAATAGAGTTATTAGTAAGGCAGTGTTAGAAACTATCTCATAAAAGATCTTTGGTCTACTTGACTTAACTTCTATTTTTGGGTACGTACGTGAAGAAGAAATTTGCGCACACATCTTAGCAAGTTAGGAGTCTGGTTTGAGAACTGTCTTTAAAAACCGTCATTCTCAATACCTGTGCTAAAGTAAACACTGATTGAATTTAGAGACACACATTTTGGTTCAAAACAGAATAGTTTATGTAACTAATCTGAAAATAAATACACTTCTTCTTTAATAAACCTTAGTAAATGTGCTCAGAGTAAGGTTTCAATGTTTAACAGCATTGAGAGTTGGGTGGGGGGAGGGTTAAGTACCTTTAAAACAAAGTTCTATAACTTATTGAGATGCAAACATAATATTAAAAATTAAAGTTTTCTCAGAATAGTCCTGAAATTGTGATATTAAGAGCAGTATGTAAAATAGAATACTGGCTGGTAGAAGAACTGAAATGTGACTTACCTTAAGTCTCCATCTTACTTGGGACTTTCAATTTATGCATAGATGAATTTAATGAAGAATTTGGCAGGACAAATATATGAATTTTTAGACACAATACAATGTCTTTGAGACTTTTTATCTTAGTGACCTCTTCCTTTTTAAGTAAGGGTAGCTGCTTTTTGGTCTTTCAAATTCATTTAGTTTGAAGAAGGTATTATAATAATTAACTAGGCTGCTCTGAAAATTGGCAGGCCAGCCAAAATAAATGAAGCAGTGAAAGTAGTCAACCTAAGGTTGACTATGTTTACTTTTCTTTATTCCTCTAGGATGTTAGGATAAGCTTTAATGTTTTATAATATTTTTCTGAATGCAATATTTTTCAATGAGGTAAAGATCTAAGAAGATTACTATTACTAGATAAAAATATCTTTATTTCATTCTTTGACAAAATCATATATATGAGTGGTATAATAAAATTTAAAACATAGCAGATTTGATGCTGACAATCTTAAACTTGGACTGAACACAATACATCAACATTATTCTTGTTGGGTGCAATAAAGGAAAGAGCCATAAGTATTTTGTTAATCAAGTTCAATGGTAACTAGCCTTGTTAATAAACATAATAATAATAATAATAATAATAAGCATAAAAATGGCTAATTATTTTGAGCAGTTGCTTTGTGCCAAGCATTTTAGTTTTCACATACTTTATCTCCATTAATCTTCATCAAAATCTCGTGCAGTGGTGTAATTATCCTATTTTACAAATGAGGTAAATAAGGCTTAGAAAATTTAAATAATTTTGTCAAGGGCCTGTAACTAGAAAGTGGCTATTCCTGGCCTTTAGACCCCCAAACTCAAGCTTTTAAATACTATACTATAGAGCTTCTCTAATATTTTGTACTTTTGACATTTGTGGTTATAGCTAACAAAAATATTTCTATCTTTCTAAATATTGAAATTTTATGTAATACCATATATGAAGATAGTTCCTCTAATGTTCACTGGAAATTAAAAGAGAACTATTCTAGCATTCCACATATAATAATGTTGCCTTGAGTTATCTACTCAAACCACACTTTTCCTGTACTCTAACATCTAACTTAAAGACAATTTGAAAGCAAAAGACCTTTGTTTAGCATAGTCCTTCTAGTAATGAAAATTTAAAATTACCCTAAATGAAAAAGAAAAAAATATTGTGATGGTATTAATATTACTTTGAGAGCAAAGAATTATATTAAATAATACTGTAGATTGCCAATTTTAAAGTACTGATTTCATTTTAAAAGGAGTTCAAAGACACTCATTTGAAAGAAATACTTGAAGGGAAAGACCAAATGTGTTCCTAGACTATAAATATGCATGACCATTTTCAATATAGCCATTAAATTATAACGTTAATAATTCAGAATATTTAGGGACAGAACATTATTATTTCTTTCCTTTTCACTCCTTCCCTAAACTTACTGGTATATGTGAATTATCTCTATCCTTTTATCCATGTTTGTTATGAACATTAAACTTTTTTTACTGTAAATAAATAATTGTTTTTAGAAAAGTTAGAGAAACCTGTATTTGTTTTATTCTTATAAATAACAATCAACTACTTTCAAGTACTATAGTATGCTACGTTCTTTGGGTAGCAAGGTTATAGGTTTTTTTTAAATTATATTTCTTTAGTGGTTTTCAAAATTATTCTTAGAACTTAAATTAAGAACAAAATAAATAAATAGAATGGAAAAATAGAAATAGGTATTGCAATTTTAGCTTTATCTCTTTCTTACTGCCTGTATCTGCAGAAAAATACAGTAATAATTGATTTTTACAACGTAAACTTTGAGACATTAAAACAGTATTTATTATGTAAGATCAAGTATAATCCTTTGAATTAACACTAATGTTAATGTTTAATATTTTCAAGTTGTTATTTATTTGCTTCTTATTCCAATACTATAGAAATGCCAATGTTTTCATAGTTTATATGAACTAATATATGCCAATGTTTCTCCAAATATAGATAAATTAGGTTTCCCAAGTCTTTTTTAACTTTGTGGATCAATTATACCTTATATTTTTTAGTATATATTTTTCCTGGTTATTAAAGTCATGTTTATTCTAAAAAGAGTGAAAATCACAGGTCAGGGAAAGAAAAAATAAATTTCCCATAATCAACATTAAGATATGCTTTCAATATAAAATGGGTATCTCAATCAAAGGAATGGATTTGTGTGTGTACACATCCTAGTGTGTCATAAAACAGGCTTGTTATTAAGAGCATTGGCTGCTTTGAACCCCTAAGAAAACTTATTTCAGTTGTTTATGTTCATGTATAAAATCAACTTTAAATTATGAATTTTTCTGTGCTTTAAAATCCACTCTAGTTCTTCTTTGTTTTATATTTTATAACTTAATATCTTTAAGCAGTTTTGCTGCAATATATGGTCAGAAACATTGTAAATTTTGCCTTCGCTGTGTTCAGCATCTCACTGGAGTGTTAAAAAAAACAAATTATAATTTTTTTACAAGTCATTCATTCTTTTATTTAAAAAAGTAAACCTTTATTATTTTCTCTAGTGGAATTAATGACTAGATGATGAATTTAAAAAAATATCCAAACCTGTAATTCAAGCAGACATGGAGATTCAGATTGCTGGAAGAAAGAACTATTAATTTTTCAGTCAAAATACAGTGTATTCTATAGTGTCATTTATAAATTATTCACTTTTATTTTCTTAATTTTGCATATTAAAAGTTATAACAGAAGACAGAACACTTAATTTTAGATATTGAATGAATAACTGTATTTTAAAAAATGCTCCATTGTGTAAAATTTGTCGAGTATTAAAATATTATTTAAAAGATGTGATAGACAGTGGCATCAGAAAACATTGAAAAGCTTAAAAATGTAAGAAACTGTTATGAAGCCTAAACTTAAAGACAGTAACTTTTTTACCCCAATCATTTCATTGGCATCTATTAAATCAGTTTCTAACATGGAGATATTTAATAAAACCTCTCATGATTTTATGATTTTAACATACTTTTCAACAAAATAGAAAACTAATAAACACCAAAATGATTTATTTCTAGATTATTTGATAGTTTTAAATTTTAATTGGAGTACATTTGGTAGAATATTTTAAAGTAGTTAGGAATTTCAAGTTGTAAATTTCCAGTTCAGGAGTAGGTCTTTTGACGAATTGAGCAGTTTAATTTGGTGGGAAATCCCTAGTGAAGATAGGCCGATGGCAGGAGTCTCACCCTTGTGGAATTATTTAGGTGAAAATTGAGGGAAATGGAGATATCTCCTCTGGGAGAGAAGGGGAGTGTGAAGTTGACTCTTAAACAAAGGAAAGAACTGAACATCGAGGGAATTAAAAGAATTACCTTTGGTCTTACATTTAGTAAGTGCGATGTGTCCTTGGCTTCTAATGAACATACGGCAAATATTTGTTAAACATATTAATAAAAGTAAAACAATATAACAAGTTTTCTAATTTTAAATCCTTACTTTACTATGACATTTGGTTTCATTTTTGGAAACAAACAAATAAACAAACTTCTGATTATTTTTATTTTCAAGCCCCAGCCTTACTGTTGGTGTATAAATAAGACTTTATAATTTCTTTGGTAGAAGACTCTCTTCTAAAACTTCTTATGCTCAGATACAACCCTAATAATATTATCCGAAAACTATGGCTCATATGAGATTTCAGATCAGAAGCTGCAAGGTCTTTGGAGGGCAAACCTAGTGGAAACTGGCCACTTTTCCCATAAGGACAAGCTCTTAGCAGTCATATTTGTAATACTCGATCTTCTCCCTGGATGATTAGATGAATATCCTAGAGAGAGACCTAGGACCAAAGCTGAGCCAATCAGACACTCTTCTCCGGGATATCTGAATGTTTAAAATGGGAGATACACAGACCAGAACAGGTTGGTAGTTGAGCCCTGTTAATGGCAGTATTCTAGGAAGTAGATTCATGAGGCCCTTGGAGCTATCTTAATTTCTGATGTGGTCATTCTTTCTTGGTTTCTGTGAGATACACCAGTATTCAAATATCCTTTTCAATCAAAGAGCTATACTTAGATTCTGTTAATTAAAACCTAAAGAACCTTAAGCAATAGAATATTGTAGAAAGGGCATTGGCTGAGTAGGCTATCTGTGTGTAGAAAATCACTTAATGCCTAAAAGACCTTAAGAGTTGGGAAAGACAACCAAAATGGCAACCAGGGAGATTCTCCCTAGCCCTCACTGATACCACATTTTCACTGACCTGTCAAGTCAGCAATAAGAAGACTCTTTACTTTGATGCAGAACTCTGTTACTGTGTTGCTGGGGACCACTGTACTTTCTCTTATCACTAAAATGCCAGGTGCAATGTACTTTTCACGGCTGTTGGTTATTGTTTCACTCATGCAGCTATCAACACTGACTAATGGAAACATCTTAACGGTTGAAACTTGCTTCCAGATCATAGCTGATTCCTATTTGTTTCCAGTTCTCATTCCTCAAATCTAAATCCATCATACCTCTTATCCCTGTTTACCTGGCAAGGTAATATATAAAAAGTGAGAGGTCTTATTTCTCTGAACTCACACACTGCATTCTTGCACATTAAAATGGGTGTGCTTTCATCACATTATGAGTTAAGCTGCTCCGAGGAGCTGTTAGACTCAAAGGTTTTTTCAGCGATAGCTTTCTTGTCACTTGGAACTAATATGTTGCATCCTCACACACAGAATGTGTGTTTCCTTCTTCCTCTTTATGAGTTAGTGTTTGCCTTTTCTCCTGATGAACAGTGGTCTTGCCTAGTTTCTGTGTTTTTTACCTCACAGTATGAAAACTAAGCTGATAAAAGACAAATTGGTAAGCAGAAGAATGAAAGGACTAAAACCAAAGCATAAATTGAGGAGAATAAAAACTCATGGAAGGCAATTCATTTCAGCAATGTTTATAGTGGGTAGTAAGATTACATATGCACCATGGCAACCAGAAGGACTTGTTTCTGATAAATGAATTGACTCTGTACAAGTGAGTTGTATTTATACAAGTGAAAATATTCATATGAGATGCAACAAATCATATTTAATCATGAAATTTAAAAAAAAGTATATGAATAAGTGATCCCAAACCACCTTAACTATTACTTAGAACTGTTCAAGCTATCCAAATTAGGCATATTTCATTTATAAATTTCAATAGCTAAAGAAACCACATGTGTATTTTTCAATTAGAAGTGAATGAAGATGAACTAAACTACTGATATTTGTACACACAATTTAAGGAACAGAAAGTGCTTCTACAAAATCATTTATTAAGACATGAGTGAAGATTATTTACCCTGTTCATGATTCTCTCTGATGCAAAATTTTAAAAAATGCTTTAAAATTAATTCCCCGTAGAATTGCCACTTGTAAAATTAACTGACACTGTGTATTCAGATCTTTGAGGGCTTATTTGCTATGTATTGTTCCCAGTCTTACTTACTTTTGTATCTCTAGTGTCTAGCACTATGCTTTGCACAAGGTAGGCATCAATAAATATTTGCTGAATAATAAATGAATAAATACAATAATTTAGTTAAGGTATTTGTAAATCCTGATTGGTATATCTACATATAGCACAGATAGTTAGAAAGGAAAATCAGAATAAATTTGTACCATGAAGGCTCATATTCATTTTTTTCTTTCCTTATTTGAAGAACAAATAGTTTTATAAAATGTGACATTTGAGATTTTCAAATATATCATTTGTGGTCTCTAAACAGTCTAGAGTTAAAAAATGAATGAGTTGTGTTTCATCAAAAGAAGTTCGTAGAATAAAGAAATGTAAATAAATTAATAGAATATTATAAAGAGCAGAATAGGGTTCTATGGGAGGATATAGAAGAGGCACCTACTTGAGGTTGTGCTAACAAGTGAGATTCAGGAAAGATATTGTTTCAAAAAGGATCTTGTGTATATAAATATTTGAATTTGGTCTATTGTCTAAAGTAAAGTATCTGGTTAATTTGAAGTCCCTGTTAAACTTGAGAGTCAGCACTGATTCACCTGCAGGGAATATCTTTCAAGGGAATCATGGATATAACCTGCAAGACTCGATGTCATGCAGCTTTATCAATATCAATTTTATTTACTTATATACTCTCATTTCAGTAATGTCAATGGAATGCAAATATGTGAATATGGTTGTATTGCTGTGAAAGAGATTCATGTTCGCTCATGCCTTAAAATATAAAATGAATACATCTGCTTTTTGAAAAAGCAAAGAACAAAGAATATATTTCAAGTTAAAATGTTCATGACGTATTGGAAATTGCCTTGCACATAAATTAAACAATTATTTCTTAATACCTTGCCTTTGAGGAAAATTTACAACAAAAACCTAATTCTAATGATAACTTATCAACTCACACAAAAGAGCATAGGTTAAATCCAGTCAGTACATTAAACACTAGGTGCTCTGTCATTTGTTATACGGTTAACACAACAACCAGAGAGTAATATCAATGTATATGTAAAAGATGAGTAGATACAGAAGGTAGATTTTAAGGGGTTAAAATAATATTTATATAAAAAATTATTATAGCCAACATAAGATAGAATCCTTGGCAAGGGATATTGCCTAGATCATAGTTGCCATCTAATATTCAATCCCCCTCATACTTTTAGCTATAAGAATATATTTCCAAGTCACATTTGCAGGTCATTGAGTTTATGTGACCAAGTTCTGCTCAATGAGATGTAATAGGAAGTGTTATGGGGAATTTCCAGGAAGAATCATGAAGGCTGTTTAAAGAAATCTGGATAAGACATTCTTTTTTAATGTTTCTCTTTCTCCTTTTGCAGGTTTGGATGCCAGTGCAATGTCTGGAGCTATAGTAGCTATCTTAGACCAAAGAGGTGGCCTTGTAGATAAAATCATAAACCGAGGAAGGTAGAACAGGAAGATAGGAACCTGGATATCTGAAAATACTGTAGATTTGCTACATAAGCCCTAGATTTCAAGCTCAGCTTCTTTTACACAAAAGAAAAAAAATCAACTTCTATCATGTCTAAGGAAATCTTATTTGTTTTATTACTGTTTTACTGCTGAACTTAATTCTTCTTATAGAGACTGATTCTGTATCTCCAGGGCCTTTGAATTTCTACAAAGTATCTACCATTAGTAGGTTCTTAAAAGGAAATGGAAAGAGAAACTATGATTTGATGGTATTAATCTACTGAAGGAGATGAAGCATATCAAGTACATCAATTGACTTTTTTTTCACTTTATTGAATATATGCATGGTCTCAAAGATAGACTTTGTATATAGAGATAGACCAGAGGTATCTTGAAGCATATGGGCTAGCTTATACTGTGGTAATGAACAATGCCAACATTTCAATGACTTAAAACAAAATTTCTTCCTCACTGTACATATACAACATGGGTTGATGGGAGGCTCTTTTCCCTATAGTCACTCCACACCATATAATATCTCCTTTGTACAGAAGGGGAAGAGTGGGCTAGATATTTTTATAGCACCATTATTTACTGTTCATGACACACATCTCCCCTTATATTCTATTCATCAGAACTGCTCATATAGCCATGACCGACTTTAACGGGTAGTGAAATATAGTCTTCCTTATATCCAGAAGCAGAAGAAAAGTGAACATTGGAGAATATTAATATCTAATACTTTCCGAACATGTAAAATAATCTACATGAAAACTTTTAATGCACAATAATGTTTTTACCTTTTGTTTATAAAATTTCACTATAGTTAATTTAATTTCTTATGAAAAACAAAAAATATTTCTAGAATTTCTACAAGACTAATCTCTCTTCGGGAGGAATAAGGCAATTTAACTGAGAAATAACAAGTCACTTTGCTTAAGAAGATGAGCACTAAATACTGAAAATTCACAGCACTGACACAGGTTTATTCATTCATTCATTCATTCATTCATTCATTTAGCAGACATGAATCAAACATTTGTTAAGTGCAGTTTGGATAAAACCTATTGAAACCAGGGCATAGGAAGAAGGATTTGAGAAGAGACATAGACATGACTCTAAATAGAATTCACTCTTGAAACATAATTTTATTCAGAACACAGCAACTATATCATAACTTCCAAATACATTTAGGTTATCAGATAGTTCTTGGAAACTAATTATATCATCATGATTAAAATATTGCAGTGACATTTATCCAAATTAGGGAATTAAAAAAAAATATATATATATCTATGTAAACAAATAAGATTTCTTTGTGGATAAGATCCTGAGAAGACTTTCT
Organism: Pteropus medius; assembly: GCF_902729225.1. Classification (NCBI taxonomy): domain Eukaryota; kingdom Metazoa; phylum Chordata; class Mammalia; order Chiroptera; family Pteropodidae; genus Pteropus; species Pteropus medius. Next base: position 25,537,343 of record NW_024347791.1, read on the forward strand.
TAACCAGCTGAGCTAGCTAGCTGCATAAACCTTTTATAACAATAATGTAATAATGTGCCTATTTTCACAAAATACAAGATTCACTGGTATTTTAATTCAAAAGTCATCAATCTAATTCATTTGGTTTCCTTAAAATAGTATTTATTGAGCTGCTCTAAATAAAGCATCACCATACCACAATCTCTTATGATAGATTTGTAGCAGCAAAGGCAACATTTTTAATAATAAATTGGGGAAAATCTATGATGGGAAACATCTCAAAAAAGAAGTTGATAATTATCTTTTGTGTCATGTGTTAACATAACACTTTTGGAAATATTTGGAAAGTGTTTTTCCAAATTATGATTATTTCTTTAAGATGGATGACTTGAAATGGCAATATTAGCTTAAATGGTATGAAAAAGGAGAGTTTAGATAAGCATGGTGGAGTGAGAGACATCCTCAGATCTCTCCCCTTGAAAAACAATAAGCTCAACATCTAAAACTCAACAAAACACACCCAAATTGCACACCAGCATGTCTGAGCATGGTATATGCATAAGAGCTACCTCAGGCCTAGAAATGATGGCTGAGGGCCTTAATTCTTGCACTTTCTTTTATGGCTCCTGGTGGTGTCACACGTTTGTAAATAAAATCTCCTTGAATACTCTTAAAAAATAAATGAAGGATATGAATAGAAATATAAAAGAACAAATTCAACAGACACTTTCAAATTACTTCTAAAAACTTATACTAAGTTATACTTCAATATATAATCAGTTTATTGATAGTTTTTTATTTTGGTATAAAATCCTTATCAAAATTATTCTATTTCTTTGCTTTTTCTTCCACTACTTTTATGCTCAGAAAGTCTCTTCCTGTTCAGAAACCTCGTTTTTATTTACCTACATTTATTCTAATATTATGATTTATTTTATTCTCTTGCTTCTGATCTAGTTATTTAATACTTACCTTACTTATTCTTTCTTTCCCGCACACCTTTTAACCTAGAATAGTGCATTCTCATGATAGACATGGTATAAATGTTTCTGGAATAAATGGTCACTGTGATTGTTTTTACCTTTAAAACCTCTGATGAATTTGCTATAGTTTAACAAGGTCTTCCAAATCAATTTTGTTCTAGACAACTTACTGTTTTTATTATGAAAAATAGTTACTTGAATTTCATGTCTTTTTTTTTGTTGTATTCAAACCATTTGATTAAAAATGTCATTAACTCTTCATTTCTACTAATTAAAACAGTTCAGCAAGCAACATTATCAGCAGACTCAACAGGAAAGGATATTTATTTCAAAATTGAATGTAAGAAAACAATTTTGGCATAGCATTTCTACAATGACTTGTTTAACGGCTATTATTTCTAGTTCCCTGAAAGTGATTGCTTTTTGCCAGTTGGATACCAATGCAGCATGATGTCAGAGAAGGACAGGTAAGTTTCATGAGACCCCACAAGTAAACAGTTTCAATGAATTCTAGTTACAGAAGCTCAGTTTTGAAAAGGTAGTCTGTGGCCTTAGTCTTTAGTATTTTTTCCCTGAATCATATATTGTGATACTTTTCTTTCAAGTGAGAATTTAAGTATTTGTAATTTTTCCTTTTATTATAAAATGAAATACAAAACTATTTTTTTACTTCAGTGAATTGTTTTAAGGTGAAAACACTCTTTTAACCATCATCCAGGTCAAGAAATAGGAACTTGCCAGCCATCCCAGAAGTCCCTCTTTGTTCCTGATCAAACAATAACCATTATTTTGACTTTTACAGATATCAAATCCCTGTGTTTCTTTGTGGGTTTTCACCCAAATGTGTATCCTTAAATCTATAGGTTAGTCTTTAAGCATTTTATTTTGAAGCTTTAAAAAGTGCTATCTTTGTGCCAGTTTATCAAAGAGAAGAATTGAATGAGTTCCCATTTTTGCTAAATAAAAAGTCTTTAAAATAGAAAATATTAACCTCTAAGTCCTCTAGGAATATAATTTATATTACTCTCCTAGTCCCCAAAATAGAGACCATCGGTAATAACATTTTTAGAAAAAAATAATTTTAAAAATATCTTAATGACAGTTAATGTTGTCATAGAAGGAATCAAAACTCTTTACAATTTATTTTATAGCACTTATTTCTTTGTATGGACCACGCAATATTTTTGTTACTAGCAATTATCTCAGCCTACTTACCCATGAGGGAAAAGAAAGTATGTATATTTTAAAAATCAAGAGTGGAGAAAAGAAGTAAGAGAAAAAAGTCTACTTTTGAATAGGGAATGTTGGATAAGCCTACGCCAACTATTAATGTAAGAGACACAAACTTATCTTTCTTTGTTTTTTTGACAAATACTTTTATTGAAGAATAAAATAATATGGAAAGGTGCACAAATCTTCAGAGTACAGTTTTCTGAGTTTTTATAAAGTGAATGTATCATAAATTCCCTCTTAGATCAGGCTGTAGAGCACTATGGGCACCTGAGAAGTTCCTCTCATGTCTCCTCCCAGACAGTATCACTCCCATTCCCACTAAAGGTAACCACTATTCTAACTTCCTGGTATTCAAGTTTTATATAAATGAAAACATTTAAACTTTAGCCATTCTATTAAATGTGCAATGGTATATCATTGTGGTTTTACCTTATATTTTTCTCATGACTAAGAAGTCATCCAAAAAACATCTTTTCTTATGTTTATTGGCCATCGGCTACCTTCTTTTGTGAAATGTTGATTCACAATTTTGCTCGTTTTTGCTTAATTGCATTGTCTGTCTCTTTTTTTTTATTAATTTGTAGAGTTTTTAAAGTATAGTTTACATATAAATTTTTTCATCAGATAGATGTATTGAAACTATCTAGTTAATTGTAGCTTAACTTTAACTTCTTAATCTTTTGGTTATTAGATATTCTTAACTGTAATTAAGTTCATATTTATCTTTCTTGTTTTGTTTTTTTGTGTTCTGTTTAAGAAATTTTGGCCCACCCTGTGGTCATGAAGATATATTATCCTTTAGATAATTTCTTATCTTTTTACACTTAGGACTATAATCCATCTGGAACCAACTTTTGTGCATGTTGAAGGATAAAGAGCATGATTCATTTTTTTCCCCAATGAAATTAAATTGATCCAGAATAATTATTGAAGAGAATATTTTCTCCTTTTACATTGGAACTGTATCTTGATATAAAATATAAAACATTAATATATAAATATATATATATGCAAAATATAAAATATAAACTATATAAAATAGAAGGCAATAAGAAAAGAGGAAGACCAAATATGAGATGAATTGATTCTATAAAAGAAGTCACAGGCAGGAGGGGAAAAAATGGCGTAGATGATAGAGGCTCTGTTCATCCCTCTGGCAACCAAATCAATGTTGTGACAGAAACAAGGAGCAAACAGCAAGGAAAAATCACCTAGGAGGTAGATGAACACACCGTACAACTAGGGAAAAATCTAAGAAGTCATCTTGCAATGGCAGAATATAGAATGGGGTGAGGATGAGAAGCTGCTGGTCTTGAGTGGCTGAGCGGGATAGAGGCTGCGGCAGCTGCAGATACCTCTTAAAGGAGCCGTGTCCGCCAGTGGACTTCCACGGTGATGGACCTGCTCGCTCTGAGCACTAGTGCTGGTTCAGCTGCATAGGGACTTACAGGACGACACTAAGTTGTTGGAGTGAGGGCCACAGCAAGGCTCTCTTCCCAGCAGAAGTGCCGGCGGTATCCATTGTTCCTCTGTTGAGCCTTTCCCACTCCCAGTGCATGGACTCAGCGCCATCATAGCAGAGATGTCATCAAACTGGATAACAGAGGTCACTTCATCCAGAGGATTCTTTGAAACTCTACTTCCCTCAACTTGTGGCCCCACCCAAGCCACATCCAGGTGTATTCTCAGGGAGCCAGGTGCTCCTTGCTGAGCACAGCCAAGACTCACATTGGCCTCAGGTTCTGGTGTGACCTTTTGAGGCAATTACAAGCACAGCATCTGTGGATTGCTTGGTAAATCTTAACAGGTGGCCCTGGAGAAGGACAGGCTTGGGCTAAATTTGCCCTGCAGCTGAACCCCTCTTAGGACTGTGCCACTAGATAAGACCAGGAAACTTAGAAGCTTTGCTTAGTACATAGAAACAGATATGGAAACTTAGAAGTTTTGTTTAGTACATAGAAACAGATATGGAAAGGCAGCCAAAATGGGAAGATAATGAAGCAGAAACCATATGAAAGAACAGAAATAATGGAGTCAAGTAATCTAATAGATGTAGAGTTCAAAACACTGGTTATAAAGATGCTCAATGAATTTATGAGAAGGGTAGACAAATTCAGTGAGAATCTCAACAAAGAGATAAAAAACTTAAAATTGGAAATGGAAATTATAAAAGAGAACCAGTCAGAAAGGAACACGTTATCTGACATGACAAAAATATTAAATGGAATAAACAAAGTGAATAAAGAAGAGGATCAAATGACCTATATAGAGGACAGAAATGCCAATCAGGACACTCAATCATAATGACAAGAAGCCAAGTCTATAATAATGATTTAAGGAGCCTATTGAACACTATTAAAGGTAAAAATATCTGTGTCGTCGAAGTACTCGAGGGAAAACAAGATGTTGAACAGCTATTTGAAGAAATAGTGATGGCAAATAACATTATTTGGCTAGGCTAGTGCTGTCAAAAGGCAATGCTTACTTGTGTTATTTATATTAATTTTGAGAAATGAAAAATTCATAAGGCTAAAAGAGGGCCATAAAAGATAAAAATTAGTTCTGTTACGAAAAAGTAATGCCATACTTACTTCCTAGAGGGAGCATATTAATTATATTCCATGTTTCGTTTCTTACAGGGCTTGTTACAATTTCAGAACAGAAAGGGAAATAGTTCTCATGTAAAGAGACTGACTATATTTTTCAGGTATGGAAAACACATGGAGGAAACAAATGTTTTGCTTCAGAAATAACTGCTATATCAGGCTCTCAAATATCCAAACATCTATTTTTAAAATATAATTTGAATTTCCCTGAGCTAGCATTAAGCAACATTTCTTATAAGAATAATTTCAGCAGGAAAATAATTATAACTCAGAAAATAAATAAAAATATTGTATTTATGTAAATCAAAAGCATTTTAAAAAAAGTAAAAAGAAATGGTCCTCAAAAAAAAAAAATAATAATAAGTGATCAGCTACCATATCTCAGTAGTTATATAAACCAGACTAGTACTTGGTAGGTACTGATTTCATATATTTAAATAAAAAAATAAATTCAACTTTTATATCGATTATTTTTTTCTAGGAAAAACTATAATGTTAGAGAAGAACTGAATCATATTACCATAGCATGCTACCTTAATCTTAAATTATGATTTAGGTTTATAGCATTTGCCAATTTATTCCTACTTATTCTCTTCATGTGTATAGGAAAAACATCAGTATAAGCTAAAACCTATTAAGGCTAAGTGACTTACCCAAGGCCTCAAGTGATTTAATATTTCTGGGCTTCATTTTTTATATCTTAAAATGAGAGGCTAGGACTACACAACTTAAGATGAATTCCAGGCTTTACCATTCCATGATTCTAAGACAACACAATAAACTCATATGTTGTAGAACTGTTTCATCTTTCTCAGAGCTCTTATCACACTGTATTGTAATTTGGGATTTTTCATTTATTTTATTTTTAGCCCATATTGTTCCCCAGTAAGAATTTAAAGCAGCTTATTTAGTCTAAATTCCCCTTGAGACTGAGTACTTGGAAAGTAAGGAACGTGTCTGATATTCTTGTTTCTCTAGAGCTTGACACCTTACCTGGTACATAAGAGGAATTCATCAATAACCCACATTTATAGCACAGTGTGTTGGTCACTCTATTAAATTCTTTATGCTTGGTTTTACTTTTTGGTTTAGTTTGTTTTGTTTTGTTTTTGCCTTAAGTATAAGAAAGCCATTAGAAAATTCTATTTCATGAGGTATTTTAGGGTAGATTTCAACACTGCCATTTGCAGAATAACAATGGGAGTATAATAAATGCAGACTCCTGATATGTTGAAATCTCTGAATTAGCTATAGATAATTACTAATCTAGAAACCCAACTACCTCATTTAGGATAATGTGAGCTATGGAAAATATTCACAGATAATAATGCTATATGATACTATACTATATTATACTGTACTGTACCATGCTATAATACACTATACCATAAAATATACTATACTATAAAATGCAGTGATAATGTAATGAAAGTTATAAGCAGTGGACACATAAGCATGTTGTTTTTAATTCTAACAAATATACAGACAGTTAATCTGACATATGTTTAATAATGTATATAATGTTTTTTCCTTGAATGATAATTAGATACTAGTGTAAGCAGTTCATATAAATGACTATAATTGTAATATGTTTTCTTCTTTTAAAAAAATCTCTAGAACATAAAACACTATCAATGTCAATTTTTTCCTAATGTTTTAAACATTTAGTCATCGTGCATACTTCTACATATTACCTCTCATTTAGAGAGCAGAAACTTGGGTTCTTAAAATGAATAGGGTTCCTTCGTATCAGGGAATTTCATTCTGTTATTTATACCCTTCCAACTATGCATTTAGTTATGTAGTTCCCTATTTTTCCATCCATCTATTCATTCACCCAACCAAGCATCCATCATTTATCTATTGATCTATCCATCCACTCCTCATTCAACTAAATATTAAGCACTTAATCTATGTCAGGCTTATGATGGTGACACATTTATCCCAATTATAAGATACTGAGATAAGAATAATAAATAAGTAGTATAAAATTATATGAATTACAAAGTTGATTGGGGATAGGAAAATGTCCAATAAGAGTTAAAAGTAAGACGCTCAAGATGGTGTAGGAAAATAGAATGGAAGATAAGAAATGACATGTGCAGGGGTGTGATATAACATGAAGAACAGAGAAAGTAAATTTGGTGCTTCTGTGACAGGCCATATGTGTGTGTTCATGGAGAGGCATAAAAAAGGATGGTAACAGGAATTGAGGCTGGGAAAACTGGTGCCATCAGATTACAAATGGTTCCATATACCATAATAAGTCTTACTGAGTTAGTAAAATCTTCATAGGACAGATGTGAGTTAATAAGCTCAAAAAACTAATCTTGCAAAAGGGCTTCTGTCGTGAGTGGCATACGTAGGGCAGCTTGGTTGTTCTTGATGCGTAATCGACAATAAGAGATTTCGGAAGCATAATTTTTTGGTACCTGGGCAGCTAGTGATCATTGGCCCTGGCACCCCGCCCCTCCCCCCCAAAAAACAACCTAATCTTTTCATGGGATCACTATATACATTAAGAAATTAAAAATGGTTATTATTTTTTACATTCAAACAAAACTGAACAAGCTCTCTTGTCTGATAAGGTTGAATTAGTTATGTGGTCTGTTCATTAAGAAAGTTTTTTTTTAAATGAAGGAATTATTTAAAAAATGATCCATACATAGCTAACATATTGTTGAGAAATTCAACTAATGAAAATAAATAACTTGAATATTGGGCCAAAAAAGACTGATTAACAATGGTTATTTTCCTGGAGGTAGATTATAGGAATATAATATATTATAGGAATAATATAATAGATTATAGGAATATAATCTACCTCCAGGGAAATAAACATTATAGCTCTTCATGTTATATCACACCCCTGCACCTGCATATTGAACGCTCTTTAAGGTGAATTTTAATCAAAATTGTTAAGCGAGTATCTCTGTTACACGGAAGACTCCTTATGATTGCAATGCTGCTGAAATTGAAAAGCTACAAAGCTTTCATCAAATAAGGAAAATTTAACAAATTCTCTGAAATTTAATTAAGCTGAGCTTCAGCTTTTAGAATACCCCATTGTGATAATTAATATTTTTCTTCATGCTTTTCCTCAAAATGAAAATAATTTCACTATTTCTGATTATTAAATCAATATGGTATTGATGGCACAAAATGTGAATACTATAGGGATGTATAAATAAGGATGCAAAATTTTCCTATAATCTACCTTCAGGGAAATAACATTGTTAATCAGTCTTTTTTGGCCCAATATTCAAGTTATTTATTTTCATTAGTTGAATTTCTCAACAATATGTTAGCTATGTATGGATCATTTTTTAAATAATTCCTCCATTTAAAAAAAAACTTTCTTAATGAACAGACCACATAACTAATTCAACCTTATCAGACAAGAGAGCTTGTTCAGTTTTGTTTGAATGTAAAAAATAATAACTATTTTTAATTTCTTAATGTATATAGTGATCCCATGAAAAGATTAGGTTGTTTTTTTTGTGGGGGGGTGCCAGGACCAATGATCACTAGCTGCCCAGGTACTAAAATAAGTTCAAAATAAGAACTCGGGAATCTAAAGGCACCACACAATCTTTTGCTTAATTAAAAATGATAGTAAACATCCACCAATATTATGAACCAGTGCAGACAAAGTCATTTAGACAAAACTCTTATTAAGTTCCTGGAAAAATCAAAATTACTTTTGAGATTCCTTTCAGATGAACAAACTGTTTCTACAGCAGGATATTCTAAAATAAATGTGACAGACAGTGGAGAACAGATCAAATTTTAAAATTGCAATTTTAATGCCAAGAATATTTTTTATGTCATTTACAGAGTCCAAAAATTTAGGTAAGGTAGACCTATTTTTAAATTTAAGACACTTAGATGTCTTTCAGCTAATTAATTTGAATAAAAATACAAGGAATATTCTATATTAGGGAACATAATAATGCAATGATGTCTAGCATAGTGCCTCACATACAATAGGCAATCAGACAAAATGGTAGATGAACTGTAACCCCCTTCCCTGAAACTGGTTAAGTTCTAGGTCCCTTACTACAATCAGAAGGATGCCCTGGATACTGCTGTGACCATTAGCAAATAAACTGAACAGGTAAAGCCCCTTTTAGTAAATAGACTTTGGGGGGAACCAGATGAACAGATAGTCAAAAAGTTCCTAGTTGAGCAGTACTGGGAGAAAGCAGCATTCAAGGACCAGTAGGCCATCTGCTGTTCCCTAGCAATGTCACTGTCCCACAGTTATTTTATCATCAAATAAATCAATGATTCACAACAATTTCTCCTCATTTCGTTTTAAAAAGTATTTATAATTTAGCAGTCTAGGCAACATTTTTAAAGCACTCTTTTAGTGGATACATCTTTTTGAAGGGCTTCAATTCATTATTACTATAAAACACTTGCTTATCATACCACCTGTCAGTGTTTCTCTCCCTCTATCTCTCTTTTTTAGTGCCAATGCTGTTAACCCATATCTTACCTCAACAGAATTTAACGAACTGGTAGAAAAATGCAAAAATTCATCAAAGTCTTGATTTTATTTTAAGGAATTAAAAAAATTATGAATGCTCACTAAATACAAAGCTTTTTATCTGCAAGTAGGGTATATTTACTCATGTAATCTGGCAAATAATAGGCAATTTAAAGACAATGATTAGTTGAAGACTATAAAGAGCAGAAATCACTTAGTTGGACTTAATTCCTTTTCTCCTATAAACTGAACTGGCTATTGGGTAAAATCCAAGAATATATTTTGTAAGATGGGAAATCAGTCCCAAGAGTCAATTTATTTTTGAAGGGAAGAAGGAGAAATAACATTTATGGACTACCTATTTTCTGCCAATATTTCATATATATTATTATCTTATTTAATTTTCACAAGAATCTTATAGGATAGGTATTTTTAACTTCATATTATCTACAGACTTCTCTATAGAGAAGTAAAGGCAAATCCATATCTGTTTGATATCAAGTCTGTGCCCTTTTCACCTCTGCTGCCTCTGAGCAGACATTCTTTAAAACAATTTTTCAGTTTTGCAAACTCCCTTTAATCTTTTAGGATAAATACTTAATTACTATTTTAGATCTATAGTAACATTAGTAGTATTAGCACTATTAGTACTATTCACTGAGCTTTAATCATGAGCCAGCACCATGCTTATGCTGCTATACAAACTATTCTATTCTATCCTCTCTTAGAGGTAGGTAGTTAATAATAATCAATATTTGTATAGCCCTTCTAATATGCTAGTGACTGTTCTCAGTACTTTATACATATTAACTCACTTAATGTCATGTGATGGTATTATTTTATCCTCATTTTAAAGTTGAGGAAACTGAGAAGAAAAAGATTAAATTTCTTGGTCAAGGTAACTCAGCTGGTAAATGCAGAGATGAGAGTCATGTCCAGATAGTCTGACTCCAAAGTCTTTGCTGTTTATTTTTCTTATTCTGAAAAGGAGCAAACAATTCAGAAAAATTAAGTAACTTGAAAATGATTCAAGGGTAAGTGGCCAAATAAGGTCTGTAATGCAATGTGTACAGCCAAGTGACTAATTTCAAGGAACTACAGGTACCTTTGTCCATGCAACATCATAATGAAATTAATGATACAACTTGTAATTATTTTGTATGAATATATTCTTTGTCTTGTTAGAGGAAGAATGCAGAGCATAACTTTATGATATGACGGGATGAATCTCATGAAAGAATGCTGATTACTGTCATGTATTGTAAAGTAGTGGTGTCTTAAAGGGATTGTCATTGGCTGTTTTCGTATTAATGTGCAAATTACATACACACACACACACACACAGAGGAGAGAGAGAGAGACAGAGACAGACAGACAGAAAGACAGAGAGACAGAGACAGAGTCAATACTCTAAATAATCTCCAAAACAATATTTTTAAACTTTAAGGTATATATGAATCACCTGAAGATCTGTTAAAATATATATTTGGATTCAGTAGGTCTGGAGTAGGATCTGAGATTCTACATTTTTAACAAGCTCCACGTGATGCTGTTGCTGCTGGTACCTGAACACTACTTTGGGTAGCAAGGCTTTAATTTAAAAGCAATATTTTTTTAATGCAATCAATTTATCAAAACTATATTTCAGTCAAATGTGTGTGTGTATATATATATATATATATATATATATATAATAATTTACTAATTTACACTGAAATCACTATAACATATTTACACAAAACATGTTATATTTCATTGAGGTAGGCTTGGAAATTAAGGATAAGAGAGGATAATAACTTTTCCAAAGTGAAAAATAGCAAGTTAAACAAAAAATACGTAAGCATAAAAAAGAATGGATTGAAACAATAAAAGATGTTGGGAATCAAGGAAAACTTCATAGTGTTCAGGGAAGAAATTCTGGTCAGAACCATACAGGAGATAACCATTAGCTGAAGAGTCACAGGACACAAACCAGAACTTTATATCTCTCTCAGAACAGCTTGTTTTCTTGGTTTTGTTTCTGTCTGCATAACTGCTTTATTTTTCTCTCAGTTGATTGTCTTCCTTTGCTCTACATGAATATAAATATTGCTGTCTTAGCCCTAATACTTCACTACATTGCAACAATATATTCTAACTACAATTTTGTGTTCCAAATTCAAATACAAAAAAAAAAAAAAAAAAAAGAATCCGATTAGTTAGCTGGGTTTGGGTCCAGGGTCCTGAAGTCCCTCGGCCACTCAGGTGCGCTTTGGGAGCAGTCTGAAAAGGGAGCTCAGATGAGACAGCGACTGATTTATATGGTCACTGTAGTGCCAGAATATTCAGACCAAATGGTGCCTAAATATCATTCACTTTTCAATGAAAAGAATGCCTTCTGAGACATTTTTAAAATAAAAGTGAGAACGTAAGATAGCTATTTCAGTTAGGTTAGCACTTTGCATTTGTGTCTTTGTTTCATAATGTTTTTGAATAAGTCATTGTTAAATGTTTTCACTATCAAACCAAATAATGATAAATCTGAAATTGCATTTGAAGCTTGAGCCACATACAAATGGACATCAAAAAGACAAAATTCGGGTTTAATAAGAACTGGAATTAAAAGGATGACTAATGAATCATTCTTCTAAAGAATTCTGGTTGAGGAGACATAAAAGATAAGCTTCTTATGAAGGCTGCATGGTATAATGTATATACAATTAAATAGGATTCAGAAGATCTGGGTTCAATCGCTCATTTGCCATATAAACTGAGAGTTGTGCCATATCTCTCAGGATTTCAATTTCCTCTTTAGTAAAGTCTTCAAGTTGAAAGAGGCCTTTCAAATGTCAAATGCCTATAATCTAATATCTATAGTTCTGTAATAAAGGCAATGATAACTCTGCCTTTTTTTAGTATGTTAGTGACCTTTATTCTTTTTAGAGATTTAATCAATTATTCATAAAATTCTTTGATAAAGATGGTCCTAATAGGTGATGTAGCATATCATTCTTTCTTAAACAATTGTGATATTAGCTCCATCACAAAAGTATTTACAGCTCTGCCCAAAAGATCCATATGCAAACTAGCTGCTTGCCTTTCATTGCAGAATAGATGAAAACAAAACACCCCAAAAGTACACAATAATATAATTTGCCTTATTTAAAAATGTTGTATTCAAATATGAAACTTTTTTTTATATATATATAATTTACATCACAAGTGAATCTAAGTTGAAAAACAATGACATAAAAAAAGTACTAATATTTCTGGACACCTACTGTGTGCCAACTGTACTGGGTAGCATTACAAATGTCATCTTATAACAACGTCTCCAGATTATAATCTTTGGCTTGTCTAAATTAAATAGAATTTTTATCAGTGAGATGGTCCATTCTTAATCATCAGAATTGAATTTACAAAGCTATTGATAGGCTCTGACAAGAAACAAAGATACTGATATCAGAGATAGGGTTGCAACACTCACATGAGTTCAATGCAATCTTCCTCATTAGGTTTATACAAAATTTGGGAGAGTAGAGAAAATATTTTGTGGGAGAGTAAAAATATGTGTTGAGCTGGCATCTCAGCAGAAATGTGAACTCGAATTGAAATGTCTCTATTTCCCTTATTCCCTGATATTATACTGTAGTCAAAGAGATGAATTACAAAGGATGGCAACTGTGGAGTTGATAACTGAATTGCAAAATTCCCTGAATTAATTACGTTTTAATGAATGGAACAAAGAATTTGAGGGACATGACATAATGACTAATTGGAGATTGGAATAGGCAATATTTGTGGGCATTCCACCATAAAAAAAAAAAAAGAGCTAAATGGGTGTCATAAATTGAGAAGCAGCAATGATGTCTCAATAAAATGACCATAAGTGATAATGAATCTGACATAAGAAAGTAAAACATAAAGAGTGTTCAGAAATCAACCACATATTGAGCAGGTTATTTGTAGTGTGCATTGGTATACCAAATCTCAATTCCATTTAGACAAAAGTTATGTAAATTTTTTGCAAGGAAAGGACAGTGTTTGGAATGTTCCATTTTTATAAGAAAAGACCTTTAGAGAAAAGGTGCCAACTTAATCATCCTAAAAGATGAACTCAGATTCCCCTATGCTAGTGTCTTTGTTTACCAACAACTTAAATCTGGCCTGCTTTATATTCTTTCCCCTGTAGTTAACAAAAGACCCTCCAAGTCATTTGCAACAATGGACATGTTTATATATTAGTAGAGAGAAAATATGGAAGTACAGTTTATAATAATACATTTATGTTAAGTTTAAAAATAGGTTTTATAACCCTCATGATAATGTGTGTGTTTTGTTAAGTTCGCAAATGTTGAAGATAATTTGACATTAGAGAATCTGTGATGTTGGATTTGTCATTTTAATTTAAATGTTTAAGAAAATATGATTGATATTCAACTTATGGCCTTTAGTTTGAATTTTTCAGGGTTAATTATTTGATGTTAGAATTTTGATTTTAAGATAAAATAATTGAGATACACATTTTGTACTTATTTAAAATTGATAACTGTAAGAAAAGAGTTGTTCGTATATAATATTTGATTTTTTAAATATTTGATACTTTAATACTCTAGAAATTTAGACTTTTTTAGGCTTATAAGTAGTGGTTAAGTGCTTAAGAGATTGTTGTTCATTAGATTTGTAAATCTTTATTGTTTGGTGTTTGAAATGCTTGAGAAATTTGAATGTTTTAAAATTTGTAATTGTAATTTAAAATGACTAAGGAAATTGAATTAATCAAGTTTATAAATGGTGCCAAATGTTTAGGGAAAATAATCTGTCAAATTTATAAATCAATTGAGCATTAATCAAAGAACAAGGAAGAACAGCATGCTTTTTAACAAAAAATACTAAAATTTATTTGTGCATTTATAAGGTGGAATTTGTCTTTAAAGATTTAAAAAGAATTAATTTAATAGTAATTTTAATAAATTGAGTGCAAATTAAAATATGCACCACTGTAAGCATTTTTTTTTTTTTTTAGTATATACGCACAAAATTTTCTTTGTGGACATTAAGAAATAATTTATTTGGGGTGGAGTGTGGGAATACTTTCAATTGGAATTCACTGGCATCACTATGTAAGTACTTTTTTAAAGGAAAAACTTTATTTTGGAATGGTTTGGGATAATGAAAAATGCCTTTCTCATTCCATCATATTAGAGGGTAGCTGATATCTATCTGGCATTAGAAGTGATGTTAATCTTGATTACTTAGTTAAGATAGTTTTGCCAGGTTTCTGCACTGTAAAGTTACTATTTTTCCCTTTCACTATTCTAAGTCCAGCTCAGATTCAAAGATTGGAGTTGGAAGCTAAGATTAACCTTCTGGAGGCAGGAGTTATCTATTATTTAGAATTCTTCTGTAAGGAAGATTTATCTCTTCTCTTCCAATTATTAACCTTTTGAAAACTCCAATCTCTAAATTGTCCTTTGTTCATTAAAGGATTGTTAATAGGATCCATAACAGATATGAGTAGATATGAAGTTTTATGAAAACTGCAGTTTTAGGTAATTATATTCCCTAGGGTACATTTTTGAGGGTAAGTTTTAAAGTACATATTTAAAAATAGTAATAAATTTTATCTAAGCATATTAATGTACTAAATATCATTTTGAATTATTTTTACTTCCTTGAAATGCCACAAAGGTTGATGAACAAACTCTTCATCAGTGAAACACAGATTTTGGTTTAGTGATTGGACAAAACAAACTCTTTAAAAGGAGAACACTGTGTAGGCGTAATCTATGATTACATTATCTGGGTCCCTGCTGGACAGTTCAGGACATAAAGTACATATAAGGTAAGAAATACACATGCATAATACAAAGTTTTAATATTCTTATTAAAATCATAAAATTGATCATCTTTGTTATCATTGTTTTTTGATAATTTGATACTAGGGAAATATTATGAAATATTCTAATGAAAATCAAAAATGTTTCATTACTTTAATGAACTCCAAATTATATATTTTCAACAAAGGCCCCTAATGTAAGACTTGTTATCCAAATTAAAAGATTATCATGTCTAAATCAGAGTAAATTTATTAACCTCATTTTTATATCAGAAGTTCACTTGTCAGATTCAGTAGATTGGCAATTACTGAGCACAATAGATTTCCAGTTAAAAAATTGAGTGGTAAATGTTAAATGATTAAACATGGGCTCATTTAAAAGAGAAGAAAACATTCAATATTGCTGTAGTCTAGATCATTAGACAGGATCTTTTAATCGCTTAACATTTTCCTTGTTGCATTTCAATGCTAGATATATGAGATTCTTTTTCACTTCATGTTCTCAGTCAGAAAATTCGTTCTAATTTGGAGGAAAAAATATGTTCTCTAGACTTAAATTGCTAAAATTAGATCTTTTGTGTTTTAGAAACTTTAAAGTCTTCTTGGAACAACCTGAAATCTAAAAATGAATACTCTTCCATATAATTGGGGAATGGCAGGTGGTAAGATGAAAAATATGAATTTTTTGATTGTTAATTTAGTCATTCACAATTTTATGAATATATCTCCTTCAGTTCCTTCTGCAATAATAGGAATTATGAACACTAACATTTCTTGAGTGCTTATTTTGTACTAAGTACTGTGCTAAACACTTTAAACTCATTATTTCATTTAATCTTAACGACATCCTTGAGGTAAGTACTTTTATTCTCCCATTTTACATATGAGGACCATGTTTTAAGGAAGATATATAGTTAGAAAGATATCAAGAAAGAATAGAATTATGTTGTAAAAGTAAAATTGGAAAGTGAAATATGATTAAATATAACTCTCATGGTGAATATTTTAATTGAGAATTTTCAAAAATCTTTTGACAAACAGTATTTCTACCTAAATAATTTATACTATGCGCTACATTTACACCTAGATTGCAAATAATGTCATCATTTTTGACTTCCAGCATACTTATAAATTAAAAAAAAAAAAAACTACTTCGTTGAAATCTGCAGGCAACCAAGAACAGATTCATAGCACATGATTTCAGAAAGTTCTATATGATTGTCACGTTCATATTTAAAAAAGCGCAAATCCAAATTTATTTTTAATTTTCTACTTAAAAGTAGTTATACCATATCTATATATATGGAAGTTTTTTTTGAGGGGGTGTTAATTGCATATTTCTACTGAAAGATGAAGACAATAATAGACTTTCTGTGTTCTGTAGCATTTACAAACTGAATATTGTTTTTTTTCAACTGCAATATGACACTGATTCGATAGACTTTTAATAAAACTCAAGTTCAAGCAAAAAATGGGCAAGATATAAACTAACAACAAATAACTTGTAGTAATGGCTAGAAACAGCTTACAAGCATTTTCTTTGTTTTTATTTTTCGCTTCATTTGTATTCCTACCTTCTAGCCTTCCCCTATATTCTCAGTCTATTCAAACTTAACACATTTCTTAAGGTGCAGCTCATCCTCCATTAAAGCCAGCATCAATCATCCAATCATGTTTGTTTCCCATTTGTAAAGTACTTTGGAAATATAATAAAAGGGAGAAATTGGAGAGGCTATAAAATTCATTTTATTTGAGGTCTAGAAAGAAGAGAAAATTTAGAAGTGCCAAGGAAAGGAAGGAGCTTTGCTACTGACCTCCCCTTTCCCTTATTTTACCCAAGGTAAAGATTGTTCACATATATATTTTGCATAAGTGGTCATGTCTGAAAGACTGCATCCTTAAGAACAGCATTTTTAGTGAAAATTAAATGTTCATATTCCTCTGTTTTTATTATCATTTTTCTGTTTGATTTGGAATCTGTTGGCTTTCTAATGAGTTATCATTTTAGGACAACACATTATGATTTAGATGTCTGGATGAAAATACGTACAGTGAAATATCTGTATTTTTTCTGATTTTTCTTTAAACTACTTGCTTCACTGACCAGAGTTCTCAAATCCCCTTGTCCCTTCATATATTTGCTATTATAATTAATGGATTAATTGTAGTCCCTCCAGGTCCTTTCAAACATATAATGTAGTTATAAGTATAGAAGAGTTTTCATTGCCAGTTATTAAAAAGATTGTTTTATGAGGGAATTTATGGACTAAGACAAGGCTAGAGGAGTTGTTTTTTTTTTTTGAGGAAGGAATCTTTCAGACTCACTCAGATTACTGCATGCAGCAGGCACCCACTCAGGCACAGGTAAGGTCCTTTCTAGAATTTCCCATCAAAGAGATTGTTAGATTTTAAGAAGATAGATTTACCTAATTGTTTCCTTTTCTTATCTACTATCTCCATAACGCATGTGTATAGTTCAACTGGTTTTTATTTCAGTCCATTATTGCATGATATTGCAACAATTTAAATGTAAAACGCTTTTCAACTACGAAGCAACAAAAGGCAATCATAACAATAAAAAAGAACAAATTATTGATAAAATAACGTGGATGCACCTCAAGGGCATTATGTTGAGTGAAAAAAGCCAATCTCAAATTTTTACATATTATATAACCAATTTACATAAATCTTCTTAAAATGACAAAATTATGGCAATGGAAAACAGCAGTGATTGTCAGAGGCTGGGAGTTGTGAGAATGGGAATAACATTGCATGAGTGGGAGCTTTGTAGTGATGGAATAGTTTTGTATCTTTTTTTTTTTTGTGGTGGTAGTTACATAAATCTATGCATTTGATAAAATGACACAAAAATATCCAAGCACATTTTACTAAAGCTAATTGGGTGAAAGGTACATGGGATATCTTTGTACTGTTTTGCACCTTCTTGTGAATCTATTTCTTATCTCAAAATAATAAAAAGAACCATTATTATTACAAACAGTCAATTAAAAACTTGAAACTTTTACTCATGAATTTCATTTGTAATTTAAGATAAATTTAAAAAATATTCAGTTATATAATACAGAAACCAAATAAATCCAAATTTAAAATCTTGAAGTCTGTCTTTCATAAGATCAAAAATATCTTTTATGTTCAATCATTTCCCCTGTCTGTTATATTTTAGTAACAAATAAAAACATATAAAATATATGGTAAGAATCAAAATTCAAGAAAACTTGTTATAATAAATGCACTAGCCAAAATGATTTAAGAAGTGCCAAACTGAGAAGGAAGAAAATGATTAGTTTCATGAATTTTTGCTGGGTTGTCTGTATATACTCCTAAAAATTTCTTTTGTGTCAATAAATAGTTCTATGGAAATATGTCTTCTGCCTTAGAGCTCCTGCATAAATTGAAGATTTAAAATGGTAAATATGATATTATATTTTCTAATATAGAAAATATTAGAAAATAATAGAAGCTTCATAATAGAAGCTTATGAATCTTAGACCAATCGAACTGTGTTCAACTTTTGGCTGTGTGATTTCCTAGTTTGTTGACTTCATCAGGTAACTCCATTGGGTAAAAGCCAGTTTAAAGTGAGTAGAGGGATTAAAAAAGAAAAAACTAATGGAGTCAGAGGGATAGTTAACTTCTTGTTAATAGAAATCAGTGGTAAAAAAGATCCAAGTATATGTGAGGGATCAGTCTAAAGAGCCAAATTATCTAACAAGTTTAAATAGCACAAGGATCCACAGCATCTGCTGGAATTGGCAAATGCATAGACACTGTAATTTTGGTGAACGTGATTTGAGTTTAGTGATGGTATAGTTGAGGAATAAATGAAAAAGCGGAAAATATTAAGTGAAATTATTCTCAGGATTATAGATGGATAGTAAGAAAAAGAACTAGAGTGAGGGAGATCTTATGAGAGGAAGAGACAGAATCATGTGAAGTGGATGAAGATAGAGAAACATGAGGGATAATTGGTAGATCAAGATCCCTGAAGTGGCTGGAAGAGATGGAATTCAAAGCAAAGGGAAAATATTTGTCTTGGCCCTAGAAGGGTCCCTCTTCCATTGAGAGGAGATAGAGAATTACAGGGATGGTGTTTTGATTAGTAGTAGCTTCTTCCATCATTTAACTCAGCCTTTAACATCTTTTCTCCTGAATGGTCAGATCCTATTAAGAATTATTGTATAATTAGATTCCTTGCGAGTGGGCTTTTTATTTTTTTTGAAACCTAAATCTGGTTTCTTTCCAGAGATCTCAAAATAAATCATCCTTTTACTTTCTGAAAATAATCATTCAGTAATCTCAGTTATTTCCAGAGAGTCTTCTCACAGATAAAGTAGATACTCAAAAAATATTAATAAGTAAATAAAAATATAATAAACCAATTTTAGGTAAAAGATAAAATAAAAAGATTTTTCAGCAGCAATGACTATGACACAGTAATAACATTTTATCTTAGCTGAACACATTCAATGTAATTTAACTTAGGGTAATGAGTTAAGTACCACTCAGATAAAAACATGTGGTATTTGCAAAAGAAAATATGAAGCAAGAATTTAGAAACTTGCAGCCAATATGTAAAATGCTTTCATAATAATCTAATAACTTATCAGGATGCATCTAAAGTTTTTAAGATTCATCTATTTCCATTGTTAAACTGTGGAAGACATTTCTTGTTTTTCCTCATGGAGAATCCATTATTCTCACTCCCAGTAACAGCATCCCGATTTTTCTCAGGGAATTACTCCTTTTCACTCTTTTCTCCTCAATTCAGATGACATTGGCCATGTATTCAGCTTCTGAACTGTGAACACATCTCAGGTTGGCTAATCAAAAATTGCAATAATACTCAATCTAATGATTTTTGCTGGAACTATTGGAAAAGAAGCTTTTCGTTCTGTTGGCATTTCTAAGCTAGTAAAATATGAGCCTGGAGTTGCTGTGACTGCCTTATTTCTATAAAGATAATGAAGGCTTGATAGTGAAATTTAAAGAAGAAAGTAGAGCCGAGAAATATGGAGAACAAGTGAGTCTTTATGACATTGTGTAAGACCTGAAATCCCTGTCCTGTTTCATTATGTAAGTCAAACTTTTTCTTTTTTATTAACAGAAGATACTTTGATTGGATTGCTGATATTGTAACTAAAAAAAAAAAAAATCCTATTTAATACTTTTGAAAGTGAATATCCATGATAGTTAGGGGAATTAATATTGACTAATAAACTATGTTAAGGATGCCACGTCCTAAATTTTTTCTAAACATGATAAATCTGTGAAAAAAATTTGATGTTTCTTATTACAAAAACTTATCACAACATATCATTGATATAGATAGCATGAAATGTTCTTCCTATAATCCACAAAGTATTATTTTGTTGCAGTAATACTATATTAATTACTCAAAGTTAAATTTTACCACCATTTAATTATCAAAATTATAATTATCTAACTCAGGATAGGAATGAATAGATAATGGAGTACAAAAGTATTTTGAGGCTCAGTGAATTATTTCTGTACAGTGCTGTCAGCTTTTCAGAGATGGGGCATTACAAATATAATTGGGAGTTATAATTTGATGGGAGATATCAACATATCTGTAAGTATCAGTTTTTAATAAATTGCAAACTAATTAAAATCAAAGTATTAAGGAATTCTGTAGCTTTACCTTATGTCAACACTTATTGAATATTTCTATTATTGAAAACAAATGACTAGTTTTTATTAAAAAGCAAACCACTTGTGATACTAAAATTATTTTACAAAAGTTGAGTGTGACTCAGTGTGAAAAACAAAAAGATCTACTGGGAAATTATTATATTAGGATCCATTATTTTGTGACTCATAAGCACAAAAGCAAAAACTAAAAGAGGAATGACCTTCCTCACATTGAAAACAAACAACATCACATTGAAAACAAACAGCATCACAAGGGGTGAGATAATCTTGCTAATGGTACTTTTATGAGTATATTGAGTTTGTTCACAATCTTAGTTTTCTGTGGTAACATAATAGAATTATTGCCTTCTTTCCTAAAGCTGTGAAGTGGTTACATAGAATCACAAAGACCTCCAAAAGAAGTTAGCACTAGTGTGGAATACATTTGACCAAGAAGGTAGTATATCCACAGACAATAAAATGTATGTTGACTGTTTTGCTGATAATAAGAGGGAATGGATGATACTTCTCTTTCTACTGGGTAGAATTCAGAATAAACAATACTAGGTGTTGGTGTAGTTTTAGTGCTTAAGATGACAAAAGTATCAACTTACGATCCTTTACACTGGCACACTACAACTAATGCAAAAGTCTGATAGTGTCCTGAGTAATGCTTCTCATTTGCTTTACAAGGTGCAGACTCAGACAGTACAGACTAGCTAACAAGTGCCCAGGGAAAGATTTACATGGAAGGAACCAAAGCGACTCTTAAGAGGCTCAACTTACCTCTCATTTGGGGATCTCTTTAGGAAAATGTATGATCTAACCATTGATGAAGTTCATGCTAGCAAGGAATTTGGTTTCAACTTAAAAACAGGGAAATAGCAGTTAAGCTTTAATAATAGGAATAATATTTCTAGATTCAATACTGGAAGGAAGTAACAGAAATTAAAAAATAAATGATCCAAAACACTGTAATTGTTTTATGGCCTGTTATGACTCCCCAACTTTATAGATAGATACCATCAACGACATTGCATCATTGTGTAAAATTGGGGCTCAGGTAGATTCTTTAACTTGAGAAGGCATCATATCTGGTTATATAGGAGAGTCAAGGCTGACTTTATAGCAGTAAATCTGGTGTGACTGTACTCAGAATAGGCCCATACTTGAGGTTTAATTCTCTGTGTTTCTGTCTTGAAATTCTTAGTAATTTTATCTTTGAATTTATATTGAGTAAAGTTTGATGAGACAATGAAGCATGAGTCAGGGGCTTGGAGCCTCACCTGATGTGCGCTCCCACTTCTACCCCTTGGTCCTTTGAACCCCAACTAATAGCCTGTCCTTCCTTGATCACTGCCATCTCAGCCCTGGAGAGTCAGTGTTGGGCATGTGTCTCATGAGTCTTGGGGGATGGCAGGGGAGACAGAGGCATTTCCTTCCAGGAATGGGCAGCTCCCTTGAGTTTTCAGCTGGGGACTGAGTAGCCTGCTTCCACATTTAGCACATCTTATCTGCCATGGGATGAGTCTGTGTGTCCTGGCCAGAACCTGACATTTTCATTTTGCACTGGACCCTACAAATAAAGTAGATGATCCTGAGTAGAGTTAAGATTCAAATCCAGCTCTGCCTAAAATCAAGAACTTCTAGA
The DNA here is from genome assembly GCF_902729225.1 of Pteropus medius. Taxonomy (NCBI): domain Eukaryota; kingdom Metazoa; phylum Chordata; class Mammalia; order Chiroptera; family Pteropodidae; genus Pteropus; species Pteropus medius. The sequence continues at coordinate 25,559,775 of NW_024347791.1, forward strand.
ATTGGAACCAAGGGTGCATGGTCTCGAAGTAAAATCAGTTTTCCAGGTTTAGGACAGTATGAAGGAGAAGGCATTCATTTGGAGTCAGAACATCTGGCTTTGATTCCAGGTCTATCATTTACTTGTCGTAGTACCTTGGATAAGACAGTTAATCTGTCTAAACCAGGGAATCAGTAGACTTACTGTAGAAGGCCAAATAGTAAATATTTCAGCCTTGCAGGCCATATGGTCCCTGTTTCAACTACTCAACTCTATCATTGCAGCACAAAAGTAGCCATAGAAAATATTTAAACAAATAAACATTTTTAAAAATAAACCTTACTCATGGACACTGAAATATAGATTTCTTATAATTTTTTCTGTCATGAAATATTGTCATGCTTTTGATTTTTAAAAACAGTTTAAAAACATAAAAGCCGTTTCTAGTTTCTAGACTATTCAAAACCAAGTTGCAAGATAGATTTGGCCTGTAGGTCATAGTTTGCAGATTCTTTGTCTCAGCCTTTGTAGTCTCATTCATTCGTTCATTTATTCATTCATCACTGTTCAAGGAATTGTGCTTATTACTGTACCAGGTGTTAGAGATCAAAAGACGTGTTGTCATTTTTCGAAGAACCCAAATTCTCATGGAGGACACACACTTAAACAAATAGTTATTATCCTATATAATACATGCACAAAATGATATAGTAGTATGGGGGGAGATGAGATCAGAAGGATAAGGGTGATGGTTATAATAGTGTGTATTAGTTACTATTACTATCATCAAAAGCAACAGTAATATCTATTACGAGGGTTAATGCGAAGATAAAAATTACTTTATAAAAGCTAAATATTTATATAAATGTTAGTAGCTATTATTGTCTAGTAATTTTCTCCAAAAATTTAACATTTATTAAGCATTGGTGCTCTACAAATATAAAAGAAAAAAAATCAGTGTAAAATTATTCTTTATGGTACATATATATAAAATAATAAGCACACACAGATATCTTATAATTCTAATTTAGAAATTCAATCACATGTCTTATGTAGTTTAAAAATTAGAAGAATCTCAATTCAGGTTTTACATCCAAATACATCATTTCTATCCCAGATATGGCCATTGACATAAATTAAGAACACTACTATCAGTTTGCAACAGTTTGTATATTCATACAACTATGCAGTTTCTTGCCATACATTATACAAAATATCCTCTTGAGTTAAGCAATTTATATATTTTTTGAAGATAAAACAAAATAACTTTCCTTTAATCAGAATTTAACATGTAAGTTCTGTTTCTTAAGTTACTTATTTAAAATGCAAGTAGATAACTTTTTCAGAGTAAAAAGTTCAGAATCTGTGTACAAGTTGTATAAAAATATAAAGAAGAATTTTTTTAAAAAGTGCTTTATAATGTATGGGTTGTCATATTTACTTGTTGAAATACTGTTTCCTTGATCTCAGCTCAATAGGTTCTGATCCAGTAGGTCAGGAAGGAGGCCAAGCAATATACAATTTTTTAAACAAGTAGATTAAGTTATTTTGATATAGCAATCTCAGGAACAACACTTAAGAAATGAATTTAGGAATCTCGAGGAAACACAGCAGAGTGAGAGATATCCCTAGATCTCTCCCCTTGAAACAGCAATAAGCTGAACATCTAAAACTCAACAAAAAACACCCAAACTGCACACCAGCATGTCTGAGTGTGGGATCTGAGCATAAGAGCTACCACAGGTCAGAACCCTGGGTGTCTAGTGGCGGACTGGGAGAAATAAAGAAGCTGCTTCTTGCAGCCACTGGAGCTCCCTGTAGGAGGAGGGGGAGGGGAGAAGGTGCAGCTTCTTCCCTGAACAGCCTTGCCTGGAACAGCTGTGAGTTCCATGCAGTTGGCAGCAGGGCCCAGTCATCAGGGCAGAAAGCAGAGAAGCAGGATGGGACCATAGTAGAAAAACAATAGTAGATTTTTACTGGCTGTGGTTGCAAAACCGAGGCTGAGCCGCAGCTCCCAACTCCTAACCCAGAGGGCCCCTCCTCCCATAACCTCTAGGACCAATCACCATGGAGCCCCAGGGCAATCTAAGCAAACGCTGCTGAGACTGTTGCTGACACTGACAGTGACTGAAACTGAGGATAGTGAGCATGATTAAATATTTACAAGAAAATAAAAAAGGCATTTTTCAGGCTTTATATATGCAACTTAAATGACAGAGACTTCAGGATGGTACTTCTGAAAAAATTCAGTGAGTTCCAAGACGAGACATAGCAACAATTTCAAGAATTGTGGAGATAAAAAACACACAGCAAGAGATGACCAAATGGAGGAAAGGATTAGTGATATCAAAGACAGAAATCTAGAAATAAATCAGAAGGAAGAAGAGAGAAACTGAAGAATGAAAAATAATGAAAGAAATTCAAGAACTAGCTGATACTATCCAGAGAGGAAACATAAGAATAATAGGCATTATCGAAGGGGAGGAAACGGAGCAGGGACTAGAAAGCATTTTCAGACAAATAGTTGATGAAAATTTCCCAAATCTAAGGAATAAGCTAGAGCTTGGAATTCAAGAAGTCAACAGAACACCCAATTATCTCAACCCAAAAGGCCTTCACCAAGACACATTGTGTTAAAATTACCAAAAATCAATGGCAAAGACGGAATTCTCAGGGCATCTAGGGAGAAGAAAATGGTAACTTATAAAGGAAAACCCATTAGATTATCCTCAGACTTCTCAGTGCAGACCTTACAAACCAGAAAGGAATGGAATCAAATATTTAAACTATTAAATGAAAGGAACTACCAGCCTAGATAATGTATCCAGCTAAGTGCTTCTTTAGATATGAAGGAGAAATTAAGACCTTTCCAGATACAAAAGTTGAGGGAATTCTCCACTACGAGGCCTGCACTACAGGAAATACTGAAAGAGGTCAGCTCACCTAAAACAAAATGACCAAAAAAAAAAAAAATTCATAATTAGGAGTAAAGTGACTATCAGGTAAATAGAAGCAGAGGAGTGCAACCTTTACTAAGAACAGAACATTATAGCTTAAATAATAAGAGAATTGTTATAACAAGATAGTAATAAACGTTCAGCATACATAGGGACAAATTGAGATAACAATGACTGAAAAGGGGAGGATTCAAAGATCCAAATTCGCAAAGAGGAATGGAGATAAGGCACGTGCTGAAGAAAATGGATGACTGTATATATATATAACTGTACTTTTCATATTCATAATGGTAACCACACACCAAAGATTCAGAACTGAAGTATATAAAATAAAACAAGAAGAACCAGAGGGAAAACCCACAAAAGCCAACCAAAATAAAGAAAACAGAAACACAGGGACAAGGAAGCTATAGAAACACAAAGCTACTAGAAAGCAAAAGATAAAATGGCTCTAAAAAGACCTCATATTTCAATAATCATCCTAAATGTAAATGGACCGCACTCACTAATAAAAAAGCACAGAGTTGTAGAATGGATAGAAAAACAAAAACCATCCATACGCTGCCTCCAGGAGACACATTTCAGCTTCAAAGACAAATATAGACTCAAAGCGAAAGGGCGAAAAATGGCATTTCAAGCAAATGGCATTCTGAGAAAAGCGAAAGTAGCAGTACTAATATCAGATAAATAGACTTCACAATAAAAAAGGTAAAGAAAGATACTGAGGGACACTTCATAATGATAAAAGGAATCATGCACCAAGAAGACATAACACTTATTCATATCTATGATCCCAATCAGGGAGCCCCAAAACATGTAAAGCAATTACTAACAGAACGAAAGAGAGAAACAGACCAAAACAGTATTGTAGGATATGGACAGATCATCCAAACAGAAAATCAATAAGGAAATAACATCCTTAAATGACACATTAGACCAACTGAACATAATTGACATTTACAGAGCCTTCCATCTCAAAACAGCTGCTTATACATTCTTCTCTAGTGCACATGGAACATTTTCAAGGCTCAACCACATACTGGAACACAGAGATAGCCTGAACAAATATAAGAGGGTTGAAATCATACCAACCATAGTCTCTGATCATAATGCTTTGAAACTAGAGATCAACTGCATAAATAAAGCAGGAAGAACCACAAAGATATGGAGAATAAATAACACGCTACTGAAGAATAACCAGGTGAGAGAAGAAATAAAAAAAGAGATCAAGATATACATAGAAATGAGTGATAATGATAGTACAACTTATCAAACTTTTGGGACTCGGCAAAAACGGTCAAAAGAGGAAAGTTCATATTATTACAGGCCTTGTCATATATGGCCTTTATTATGTTATTATGTTAAGGTACTTTCCTTCTATACTGATTTTGTTAAGTGTTTTGATCATTAATGGATGCTGTATCTTGTTGAAAGCTTTTTCTCCATCTATTGATATGATCATATGATTCTTATTTTTTAATTTGTTTAGGTAGTATATCACATTAATCGATTTGTGTATGTTGAACCATCCCTGTGCCTTTGAGATGAGGCCCACTTGATTGTGGTGTATAATCTTTTGAATATGTTGCTGTATTCGGTTTGCTAGTATCTTATTTAGTATTTTTGCATCGTGTTCATGAGAGATATTGGTCTGTAGTTTTCTTTTTTTGTGTTATCCTTATCAGGTTTTGATATCAGAGTAATATTGGCCTTATAAAATGCATTGGGAAGTCTTGCCTCCTCTTCGATGTTTTGGAAGAATTTGAGGAGACTAGGTATTAAATCTTCTTTGAATGTTTGTAGAATTCACTGGTGAAGCCATCTGGTCCTGGACTTTTACTTTTTGATAGGTTTTGGATGATTGTTTCAATTTCTATACTGCTAATTGTTTTATTTCGATTTTCCAGTTCTTCTTGATTCAGTCTAGGAAGAAGGTATTTTTCTAAGTAGTGGTTTATTTCTTCTAGGTTATTAAATTTGACGTTATATACTTTTTCATAGTATTCTTTCATGATCCTTTGGATTTCTATGGTTAGTCGTAATTTCCCCTCTTTCATTCCTGATTTTGTTTATTTGTGTCCATTCTCTTTCTTCTTTAGTGAGTCTAGCCAGAGGTTTGTCAATTTTTTTAACCTTCTCAAAGAACCAGCTCTTTGCTGCATTTATTTTTTCTATTTTTTGTTTGTTTGTTTTCAATTTCATTTATTTCTGCTCTAATTTTGATTATTTATTTTCTTCTGCTGACTTTAGGCTTCATTTGTTCTTCCTTTTCTAGTCTTTTAAGATGAAGCGTTAGGTTGTTTATTTGGACTCATTCTTGTTTTTGGAGGTAGGCCTAAAATGACATGAACTGATTGGGAGCATAGATATTATAAGTGTTATGTCTTCTTGGTGCATGATTCCCTTTATGTCACTTTTCTCAGAATGCCATTTGCTTGAAATATCCTTTTCCACCTTTTCTCTTTGAGTCTATATTTGTCTTTGGAGCTGAGATGTAGCATAGCTGGAGGCAGCATATGGTTGGGTAGTTTCTTTCACTTAATAGTTTAAATATTTTTGATTCCGTTCCTTTCTGGCTTGTAATGTCTGTGCTGAGAAGTCCGATGATAATCTAATATGTTTTCCTTTATAAGTCACAGTGTTCTTCTCCCTGGCTGCTCTGAGAATTCTATCACGGATCCTTTCCTCCATTCGACAACTCTATTTCCCCAGCTTGCTATTTTATTTTTCAACTCTTGCAGTGTGTTCTTCACCTCCAGAAGTTCTATTCTGTTCTTTTTGAGGGTTTCAATCATTTTGCTCTGCTCATCCAGGTGTTTTTATAATTCCTGAAATTGTTGATATGATTCATTTCAGAATTCACTGTTTTTTCAAAAGAATCATCTTGAATTCTGTCATTTAAGTTCCATATTTCTATGTCTGCAAGCTTATTTTCTGCAGATTTTTCTTTTTTTTTCTGAGATGTCTTGTCACTTTGGTTGTTCATGGTGTTTAATGGACTATTTCTCCACCTGGGCATTAATGGAAATGTATTCTGCTGTTTTTCTAGAAAAAAGATTTATTATATAAAGGTCTCTGGTTAGCCTGCTGCAAAGAAGGCAGTTTTCTTTTGATTTTCAGTAGCATCTAAGCCTCTTGGATCCTTGCTTTATATAAAGCCTTAAAAATGCCCTTTTATTTTCTGATATTTAATTATGCTCACTATCCTCAGTTTCAGTTCCTGTCAGTGATAGCACCAGTTTTGGTAGCGTTTGTTCAGATTCCCCTGGGGCTCTGTGGTGTTCGGTCTCAGAGGGTATGGGGGGGAGGGACCCTCTAGGTTGGGGGTTTGGTTTTGTGGGCTGCGGCTCAGCCTCAGTTTTGCATATGCGGCCGGTAAAAATCAACTGTTGTTTTTCTGCCATCCCACTTCTCTGTCTTCTGCCCTGATGACTGGGCCCTGCTGCTGGCAGGCCGCTGGGAGCTCACAGCTTTCCCAGGCAGGTCTTTTCAGGGAAGTTGCAGCACCTACACCCTTCTTTCTCCTCTTTCAAGAAGGTCTGGCAGCTGCGAGAGGCAGCTTCCTTAATTTATCCCAATCCACTACCCGACACTCTGGTTTTTGACCTGTGGTAGCTCTTATGCGCAGATCCCACACTCAGGTGTGCTGGTGCGCAGTTTGGGTGGTTTTTTTGTTGAGTTTTAGATGTTCATCTTATTGTTATTTCAAGGGGAGAGATCTGGGGACATTTCTCACTCTTCCATGCTTCCAAAGATCCCAAGACATGGTTTTTAACTTATTTTATTCAGCGTGAGTTTTCTTCTAGTTTTCAGGCAGTTGTCAGAGTGTAGTGTTTAAGAGCACAGGCTCATGGCATTAGAGAACCTGCAATCTTTACCACCTATGTGACCTTGGACAATTCATTTAACCTTCCTAATTCTCAATGTCTTTTTAGGAATGACAGTATTATCAACTGTACTATTAGTCATACTAAGAGTGCATGAAATGATTTTAGTACTTACTACATGTGATTGTAAAAATTACAATAATCTTTATTTAAGTACAGGCTATCTTGGAGATATGGTGTTTTAGGTTCCACAACACCACAGTAAAGTGAATATCACAGTAAAGCAAATCACACAAAATTTTTTGTTCCCTAATGTATATAAAAGTTATGTTTATACTATATTACAGTCTCTTAAGTGTGCAATAGCATTACGTTTAAAAAACAATGTATATACCTTAATTTAAAAAATACTTTATTGCTGAAAAATGCTAACCACCATGTGAGCCTTCAGCAAATAGAAATCTTTTTTGCTGATGGTGAGTCTTGCCCTGGTAACATCAAAGATCACTGATCACAGATCCTTATAACAAATTCAATAATAATGAAAAAGTCTGAAATAGTGTGAGTACTGCCAAAATGTAGTACAGAGACATGAAGTGAGCAAAAACTCTTGGCATGGTGTCACTAATAGACCTGCTCCACGCAGAGTTGCCACATATCTACAATTTGTAAAAACACAGTATCTGCGAAGTGCCTAAAGTGCCATAAAATGAGGTATGCTTGTACAATTTTCAAAAAGTTAACACGAGTCTTACACAAATAAAAAATACCCAAGAGTCAAAGATTTCATTCAACTCATTAATGAATAAGTAAATCAATCAGATGTCAAGGCAGATTCAGAGCATTTTGAGGATCTTAGTACTTATAGAGATTTGGAAAAAATATTAGTATAAGATTTCTAGGAAAGATTCAAAACTAATTAATGTCCTATCAGTTAATAATTCATAACAGTTGGGTTTATTTTTCTCCTGTATAGAAATTATTTCTATCTGTGTTGGAAAAGCCATCTACAAGTTAACATGTAACTTGACTAAGTCAAGACTTTTCATCAATAGCAAATACTGAATTTATCAAAGCACATTCTCGATTATTAAATAATTTAGAGTGGGCCTGTTAGATACTAAAAGCATGCCCCTTGTCTTGTTTACAAGTCTTAAATAATTTTTCTTAATGCTATTTAATGTACAAAGACCCTATCAAACTTAATTATTAATATTTTTATTACTAATATGTATTTTATAGGCCGAAATGTTTTATTCACTCCAATTAGGTTATCATTTTACTATATCATAATGTTTGGCTATAATGTTAGCAAATTTCTCTAGTATATATAAAAACACCTAGAGAGTAACTTAAGCTGTACTGAGGTCATACACTGCTCACAGGAACCAGAGGGATAACTATAGATTTAATGTTATATTGATTGCTTGTTTTCTCATTCACCAACTATTGATGAATGTCAGACTCAGGATACTACATGGAGTTATTAGGTACAGTAATCAGGGAACTGTATCTCATATATATTTATATGTAATGTTATTTAAAATTCATTTCTACTTTAAATGTCAATACAGGTGCCATGATCATTGATTAGGAAAAGAACCCATGGCAAAGAATTTTTATTAAGTGGCATCGATTTTCACTCAGGAATTTCTTTACACAACTTAAATTATCTAGAGAAAGTTCATCAGAGTCTCATAATATAGGAACAATAAAATAATGTTGCTCACAGTTGCAGCTCTCTAGTTCTGCGCATTCATTTTTAAACATTTAAAATAAATGTATTTAAAATAAAGTAACTAATATCAGAGAGTAGGGGGTGAGGGAGGAGGGGATAGGTAGACTGTTAAAGGGGGTCATATATAGGGGGCAGGGGGAGGGTGAAGTGGGTAAAGGGGATCAAGTATATGGTGGCTGAAGGAAACTGGACTTTGGGTGGTAAACACACAATAGAATATATAGATGCCAAATTATAATGTACACTTGAAAATTTACATAATTGTATTAACCAATATTACCCCAATATACTTAATAATAAAAAATAAAATAAAATAAAATAAAGTAACCAAGATTTAGTAAGATGTCATTACATACACATTAAACTGATCTTCTCAAATCTATTTACTGCCATTAATTCAAAATATGATTTTTTCAATAAAGGAATTTGTTCCTAAACAAGAGAAATCATAAGAAATTAATATCTTCATGATGATAAATCAGAGCGTACTAAAATAAGCTAATGAATAATGAAATTGCATCATTATAATGCATATCATTTATGTTATGACCAAGAATATTCCTGTTGCTCTAAAAAAAAAATCTATGTGCATATGCTGATGGGCACACCAATATTCATACATTTCAGTAAGTCTAAACAAAAGCGTATTTTTCAAAATTAAAAAACACATGCATAGAGAAATTTATACACAATGAAAGAATTTTACTTTATGCTATGGTTCTGAGGAAAGCTGTCTTACTTTCTCCCCCAAAATTATATATACAAAGACATATACATTTTTCACATAATTTCCAGGAGCTCACAGATCCCCTAGAAATATATTTAGAGTGACAAATATACCACAAAAACTTGTATCTACTTTAAATATTCAAATGCCCAGGGAGAATTTGTTGTTTTATGCTTTGTCAAATTATTTTCAAAATAAAAAAAAATATTTTCAAATCTAATAATAAATAATAGGACTCAATTTATTTTGTAAAGAAAGCTAAAGTTTAAGTTTGCTTAATTAGGTTAATGTGTCAGACTAAAGACTATTTGGGGGTTTAAAATTTCAAATAAGGAATAGTAGTCATTTCATTGGAATCATAGTTACACTTCTTTGAAAATATTAATTGTTGGTTTAACTGAGGATATAACTAATTTCCAAATTATTTACAAATTGTATACACCTTTGACGAAATAACAAAATCACCATTATTTTCACAATTTAAATAACTTATTCCCTCTTCAAAAGAGGATTTATTTATTATCTCCATGAAAACAATGGGTCTTGCATGAATGGCTGGTTTACTTGAAGCAGCAAAGAGTAGTAATTACATGCTTGGTGATTGGAAGTCAAGTGTACAAATCTAGATGCAGCACTACTCAGTCCCACTCAAGCCAGAGTGAATGTGAAGATGTAATCTAGAGATCTCTAAGGAAATAAGAATTCCCAGGAGACATTGTGAGGAGTAGTGATGTGCATGCATTCTCATGAATGGAGGATTTCTCCTTGTTTCAGTTTTGGAGGATTTAGATTTTAGTTTATTAGGAAAGATGATAATTTCTTTAGGCACATCCAACATATCACTTATGCAATTTCAACGCTAGATTTCAGATTCTGCATGTTATAAATAAGTATAGAATTCATTTATCCTCAAATGATAATAAATGAAAAGAAATACTTCTTTAGAAATTAGTATATAATTCTTATGAAGTCACCCAACCAAAATATCAGAGTTTGGAGACAAAACTGAGGTTTTGCAATATGCTGAAGGAAGTGTTCCATGAAATAAGCCTTCCATGTTTGCTGCTGTGTTTGTTCCATTGTCCTAGCTAGCTGGCTTTTTTTCTTTTTTGCATGCTGACTTTGCACAGCAAATAAAAAACATTACTTGTCCACCTTTGAAATGGAACTACATTCACCAATGGTTTTCTGTTGATAAACAGCACTAGAAAAATCCAGAAGAGAAACAGAGAAAGTGTTTTTTGTTTGTTTCTTTTGTTTTGTTGCTTGGGAAGGAATGTATTTAAAATATGAAAATATGAAATAATTATTTGCACTGTTTGATTCAGAAAGTTGAATCAAAAAGTATTAAACTATATTTTCAAATAAGAGAAGATCCTGTTTAGAAAATCTGCACACTTAAAATGTTTTGTATTAAGTTCTTAGAATGTCTATTTCTAGTAAAAAAAAACAAAATGAAGATTTAGTTCATTTAAAATTTTCAAGGCTTCGATAGAAATTTTGTTTGATTCAAGTCCTTTGGTTTCTAATTTCACTCATTTCCACTACTCTCTACCTTGTATTTAATTTACTACTGATGAGGTCTTCCTCCATGGGTGAAGCGTCAACTTTAAAAAGATAGAATCCACACGTATTAATTGTCAGCTCTGAGCAATGTTAAGAAGCTCATTGGAAAGAAAGATTTAATGTGCTCTTTAAAATAAAATTTCAGATTATCTGTAGATTTTAATTTTCCTTTCCTCATTGTTACAGATAATTAAGAGTTATATTTATATTTAAACGGAATCTATTATAAAGTTCTTCTTAAAGTAATTGAAAGGGCCTAAAAATATTCTTATCTTTTCCCAGGCATGAGACTAATATTTTTAATGTTTAACTAATCAAACTTGAATGACATCCTCAGCTCTTGTTATATGAGAAAGTACAAATTCTCTACTTTATCAGTTATTTTACAACGTGGTTTTTTGAAAATTCTCATGCACAAACTGGAGAATGTAGAGACATATGATAACCTAACCCGATTTTTTAAGATGGGACAGAATTTATAAAAGAAACTTAAAATAATGTAAATAATATAAAATATATTACAAATATGGGAAGGGATAGTGTAATTACTCTTCTCATCCCCTCTAAAATTATAGAAATCTTCAATCCTTGTGGTCTGTTTAAATGTTTAAATGTTTTCCTCTCTCTGACCTTAACCTCAGTGCTGAAAATCCTGTGCAGGGAACCAGAGAATTTCATTATGTTTCTTAAGAGAGAAGAATATAGAGGCTAGGTAAGCATGGTACTCTTTGGCCTGGCTGTACTGAGGCTAAATCTGGTAAAATAGCTGGATGTCAGTTGTTTCTGTGTCTCTTCATCCTTTTCCAACTATGATATTTCTCTCAGGGCTATCAGGGTAGATATATATATATTTTTGGTGCCGAATTGCAATATTAAAAGAAATTTAGGGATGAATGTTGATTTTGAAGTTTGTTAAAAATTATGCTTCATTGCTTTCCAATTTATTTAATAAACTGGATAAAAGATGATTTTTTTTTTTTAAGTTTTGTTTTAACACAGCTTTGAAATTTCTCAACTTTGAACTCTCAATCGCAGAAAGCTTTTTTCATGCACATAAGAGAAGCACACATACCGGAGTATTCATCTAGGTTTTTAAATCTTGGTGTCCAGAATTATAAGAAAATAACATTTACATAAAAATCATATTTGTTTATGATACAGAATACAAAATGGTAGCACAGTATGACAGAGAAAATCTAGGAAAAAAAATGTTTTAAATAGTAAAGGCAATAATGATAATAATGTCTTCCATTTTCAATTAATTTTTTATGGACTTTCAAAGCACATTCTAGGTACTATGTTACTGTCACCCATTCAAGGATGTTATATAATAGCGGATAAGACAAATAGTACACAAATAGTACCAACATGACAAGATACATGCTTATGGAGACATACCAAAAAGTGCAATAGTAACACTAAACTGAGGAAAAACCTGACTTCCTGAGATGTAGCAATGATTGACAAGCTTTATAAAGGATTTTATCTGAGAATATTAAGCATTTACTGGACATACAAGGAAGGAGATGCATTCCGATTGGAGAGATTGGCCAAGTAGGGCACAGAAGAGTGAAAGATCATGAACGTTATGAGAAAACCAAGTAGCTAACAAGGATGAGTGTCAGAGCTGATTTTGTAAAAGTATGCCAGAGTGGAGTAGGGATGGCTAAGAAATCTGTATTTTTGTTTAAAACCTAAGGGGAAATCATTGATGTATATTAAAGCAAGAAAACAACATTAAGAGAAATAGTTTTCAACTATTCTAGAGTGAGGATTTATTGAAGCAAATGATTCCCTGAGACAGAACAGAGTTTCACTCAATTTCCTTTATCCTAGTTGAGAAATAAAGAACTTTTAAGTGCCCCCAAAATATCAATCAGTACAAGAGCGCTAGGAAAGCATGCAGGGTTTCTGCTGGTGTGTTCTGGGTAACATATAATGATGCCTAGAAGTGGTAAGAAAATGCCAGAAGAGAACTAAATCTTGTGAGCATCCAACACATGTCAGGAAATGTCTTTCAGTACACATGATCTTATTTAATTTTCAGAACAACCCTATAAAGTGTGAATTATTATTTCAAAGTTAAATATGGTTAAACCAAGTTCCAGACAGGTGAACTCATCCAAAATGACAGCACTGGTAGAGTCAGAGATAGGATCTGAAACTCTGCCTCTCTGTTATCAAATCTCTGTATCACAACTTGTGTTCTTTTTGTAGAATCTCTAACCTCAAGTGGCATCTCTGCAGCTGACCATTCCAAAATCCTACTGATTGCCGTTTAAAACTTTGGGACATGATTCTGAGCTGATGCCTTTCTGGTTTTATGGAGAAAAGGTGGTATAGTGAGAAGCCAGAGGAATGAACCTCTGTGAGACTAGAATGAGTCAATCTTTAAAAGATGTCATGATGCTGGAGAAAAGGGAGTTGATGTCAAAGGTTTTTGTAAGCTATTTAACAAAAGAACTGAGAGGATATAGTGACTCATTTGATATATGAAATGAAGGAAAACTGAGCATTAAGGATTGACTCTTCTAGCTTGAGAGAATGCACCAAAAAAGTTATGAATATAGAATACGAAAAGGAGAATAAGATCTATGATTAGAGATTAAATTTGATCAAAAAACAATGAGTAATACTTTAGTAATTATCTAAATAAATTCAGGAGAGAGAATCCAAGGATTTTACCAAAGCATGTTTCATTTTCCTAGTAATTAATTTATTGCAGGCCCAAGCAAATGAACACTATAGTGGACTATAAAATTCATTATCAGTCAGGTCAGGACAATCCAGAGGATTATTACTTAGGATCATTTAAATATATCAAAAACAACTTTAAGATCTGAAACATACACTGTTTTTTGGTGAGAGATATGCAACCCACACTGGAAAGTTAATTTATTATGGCTATTGTCTGAAAATTTATTAGGGCAAATAAGACATTATGAAGAATAGGAAAACAGATTTATTACCATGACACATTTTTATGTGTTTTGGCTACTGCACAATTTGAAATGATTTGGCATAATAATATTTCTTATGATCACTATCAAGTCTGAACTTAATTTTTGACTATGGGAGGAGGGAGAAAATATGTCCTTATGTATTAAAATTCAGGAGGTAAGGAAGGATGCTTGGAGAGATGGATCATTCAAACAAAAATGAATAGACTTTCCTTTGTTTTGTTTTTGAGAGTTTTCATTCTTATAGAATTATCTGGAGTTAAAAATTGGTAGAATCATTTCTTTGAAATAATATAATATTTTTGGCTCTCTATATTCAAAAAGAATGCCAACGATGTATTTCGTTAACAAAGAATGTGTTTATAAAAGCATATCTAACACACTGATGGTTATATACAGCTGTCAATCTGACTCCTATCACTTCTAAAGCTGTTCATATTATGGTGATGAATTAATTCATTCACAAGTATTATTGAGTGTCCGCAATGTGCCAGGCAGCATTCTAGATATGGACCTGAGAATAAAACTAAAAAGTCTTTCCTTAATCAGAGATAGTGACAAATAGATAAACAAATAAATATAAATATAATTTCCAGGACGGCTTTGTGCTTTGAATGATAAATGAAAAGACCTGTTTTACATAGATGAGCTTGAAATAGTGTCCAGGGATTCAATCGTGTAGCATGTTATAGGGTATAATAAGGGGTATATACTAGAATAGAACCAATAGGACTTGCTGATGGATTGGATGGGGGTGAAAGGGAAAAAGAGGGATCAAGAATAACACCAATATTTTTAGCCTAAGCAACCAGAGATTTAATGGTATTATAAGAAAAAGAGGAAAGATTTGAGGAGGAATGAGTTTAGATGGAACATCAAGAAGCTGACTTGGTGATGGATCTAGAGTAGTGTGATGAGTGGAGTAAGTCAGATAGAGAAAGACAAATGCCATATGATTGCACATATATGCGGAATCTAAAGAACAGAATAAACAAACAAAAAAACAGAATCAATCTCAGATGCAGAGACCATTTTGAGGGTTACCAGATGGGAGAGGGGTTGGGAGAGTTGGTAAAAAAGGGAGAAGGTTTTAAGAACTACAAATGGGTAGTTACAAAATAGTCATGGAAAAAGAAAGTATAATATAAGGAATATAGCTAATAATATTTTAATAACTATGTACAATGTCAGTGAGGCACTAGATTTATTGGGGTGATAATAGTGAGTTAGATAGATGTCTAATCACTATGTCGTATACCTGAAATTAATATAGTATTGTATGCCAACTGTAACTGAAAAATAAAAAAATATATATTATTCATAAAAAAAGAAGTGGACTTAGGACATGTTTGTTTTGAGATGTAGATTGGGTGTACAAAGGAAGATGTAGCAGAACAATCTAAGTTTAGAGATAAAAAATAATTTAGGGATGGGGCTATAAATCTGGAAAATTTCTGTAGATATAAGATTTTTTAAGCCACAGGAATAGTTGAGACTACCTGAATGTGGATAAAGAAGGAAAGAAGGTTGAAGGGAGACTCCTAGAACATTCCAATATCTAGAGGGTCTGAAAAGGAAGATAAGCTGCAGAGTAGACTGTGCATGGGCAAGAGGGTCTTGAATCAAAATATCTCTGCTCGTTACATTACTTCTAACTCAAACTGTCAATCGACTACAGCTTAGAAAATGAATATATTGCCTATCATAACTGAAAATCAATGCACAGGGAAAATAAAAACTTTTAAAAAAAGAATATTAAGGAAAATGGGGACCATTGGGATTTCTAAATCTAACATATAGCATTACAAATTAGCATAAACTTAATGATATTTTTCATAGATGTTAGCATTATGGCTATCTAACAAAATATAATAGTTCATTTATTAAACAGACATTTCTAGCTTTGAAACTGTATAGTATGCCATGCAGTCTCTTCAAAAATATTAAAGTCCATAAATGTTGGCAACATGATTATCTTATGGTTGCATTAATCTTCTAAATAATAATGTACATTTCTATAACACTTGAAATTTTGTAAATCATTCTTTGGTTAACTCAGACATATATAAGGTTTGGATGTTGAATATTATTATAACTGTTTTGCTAATAAGGATACTGGGATTCAGAGAGGTTGATTAATTTGAAGAACTAGAAGATATATGACCTGAATAATGATCTTACGATTCCTAATCCACTGCTTTTCCCAAGGTCACCTTTTATTGGGTAGTTTAGTTTTTATTTATACTTAGAATTAGAGGCATGTATGTGGATCATGCAGATTGTATATTGCATGGGTAAGCTGTGAATGGCTCTCTCACACTGGGCAATAAAGAGTCTGAGCAGTATAGGTATTGGCTGTGTTTAAAATAATACTATTACTTCAAATAGCCCCAGATACGTGGAGAGATAAGCACTAAAACCAGTTTATTGTTCCATCGTGGATAATTATATTCCTTCCAAATAATAAATAAAAAAATTAGATTTTCTAAATGATTATTATTATTTATTTGTTAAATTTAAAATTCTACAGGTTTTCTTTCTGACATATTATTTTATGTCTATTTTTTCATTTCCTAGAAGCATTTCTCTAAATCGCTTTATCCTTAATTCATATTTACTTATGAACATTCATAAATTTCTAGCCTCTCTTCTTCCAGGAGATTCTTGAGATCCTTCTTCCTTTCACCTTTAAATGCTGCTGGACATTAGGAAGCTAATCAATCAATAGTGGTGGCCCTCCCAGAAACAGTAAAGTCTTACTGACTTTAATTCCCTCAGTGTCACTTCTGCTTTTAGTTCCTTGATTTACCACATTGTTTTTGCATTTTATCCCTAATTTTCAACTTATTTTTCTTTATCATTTATATCTGAGAATGCTCACCATATTGTGATAGATTGAATGATTGGTTTTCATCACTACTCTGCCTCCTCATGTTCCTGCTCTTGTGAGAAGTTAATGAAAGGCTCACAGTCCGATTTAGTCTCACCCTCTTTTCTTAGCCCCTCCTTAAAAAAATAAGTGAAACGAATATTTCCTTCCTATTCTCCTGAAATTTCTCCAGTCATAATACACTCTGGCTCTAATGAATGGATATAACTTTAGTCCTCCCTCCTCTCTCCCATCAATAGCTACTTTTTAAAGTGAAACATCAGGTTTAAAAGTCAAAGAAAAGAAAAAGCTTTTTTTTTTGGTGAAGAGAAACTATAATTCCTGCATTATAGAATGCATACTAAATGAGGATATTTGGCTACTTCCTTTAGTAATTAACATTATTAATATGCACTAGATATTTGATTAGAGAATCAATTAGAGAACTGGGAGTAAATTTAATTATGACACTTGGAACAGTAGTTTCATTGACCTGCTCTTTCTCACACTATTCTACACTGGAGAGCAGGACTAGGGTTACCAATAACCAAAAGTCAATAGTGAATATTTTGGGATTTGAGGGATTATAGGAAGGGATTATAGGAAGACCATTTCTAGCAGGTGTGGGACATCAAATTGTTAACATTTTAATATAGAATAAACTAATGGATAAGGGTAGACTACCATAAGACTACCATAAGATCGCTGACTATGTATGCTGGAGTCCATTTCCAGTGAAAATAAAAGGAACCAATAACACTGGTCTTTCTTATTTTATAGAGTTGATAAGAGGATCAAAGGAGATAATGTACTTGTAAGTAAAATGGAAAATATAAAGATTACATAAATGTAATTTTTTATGAGTTCTTGGAATTCTTTACAGTAGCTTTCAATAAAAGAACATAATGGAAAATACATGTGGATCTTAAAATTCAAAATAATGTTTATCATTAAAATAATTTAAATAATCTCTTTGTACTAAAAGCATGTATCATTATTTAGAATCCTTAGGCAAGAATAAAATGTTGACTAAATCGGTATTGATATGAAATGAGAAATATTAACAAAGGATTGGTTTACTCATTGGCAATTCAACTATTATTTGTCTAAAGTGGTTAGTTAGGAAATAAATGAACATTAATTTCAGTTGGAAAATATTTGGTCTTTTTGACATGTTCCAAAATGCTTACGCTGACTTTTGATTTAGTCATGTTTGGTATCATTCAAGATAAGTTTAAAATTTGATTTACCTGAGTGAACATCCAAATGGTCATGCAAAACTTTACAGAACATAAATAGAGTAATACATGGTACTGCAGACTGAATCTTTAAATCTTAGCCACTTTATGTTAGGCTTATTCCTTTCCCTTTAAAATAGAAAAAACTAGTAATATTAATAACAACAAATTTATGAGATTGATTTTAACCAGGTATACCAGTATTAACTCTCAAACTTATTACTTAAAATTTACTTTTTGAATTTAAACAATATAAAAATATGATGAATCATTTTATGAAGTGCCATTAATCATTTTAAAATAACATATTAGTAGATTCCCAAATATATTAATGATATATTTAATATCTTTGATGGTATGTGACTGACCATCTTATTGCATATTTCTCAACATTTTAGAGATGGCAGTAAGTAATATATCCCATTCTCTACATATGAGTATAAATCATGTCCGAGTGGTTCATGATTCTAGGAAAATAGTGTTATTGAAATCTTTACTCATTTCTATTTTTTCATTTTTTTTGTCTATCATTATTACTAGTTTTCAAAGTATTTCTACTTTTCAAGGAGAAATTCAAATATCCACATGGAAATCTAAAAAAGCAGAGCATTAAAGTTAAAATTTTAGATTATATATTAGTTCTTGAAAACAGGCTCAATAAGCTTAAGAAAGATTAGGTTGTTCAAATTAAAAATTTATTTATTTTTCCTCATTTAAAGTCTATAGTTTGTCAATAGTAAGCAATGAATTTTGGTTTAAATAGTAATTAATATTGAATCTCATTTTGGGGAATTTATAAAATAAACAAGTATTTTGCTTCATATTAGCTAATTTTCTTTTATTATCTTATATACATTAAACATTATACTCTTATAGTTTGGCATGATAGATATACTGGTCAATTATAAAGTTTTCTCATAAATAAATAATTCATATTTTTCTATTTTATTTCTTTCTATAACTTGCCAAATCCCAGTATGAATATAAATGTGGAAAACAAAAGCAGAAGATATTTTGAAAAGGAAGAGCTTTATAATGACAATGTGAACAAAAAAAGAAAGCAAGAGAAAAAATGAGAGAGTTTAGTTAGCATGTAATTTACTAAAATTCTCCTAGCATTCTTTTATGAATTTAAAAGATCCAAGCTCACAACTAGATGAAAAGTAAAACTACCCTAAAAAAATAAGACAAAAGATAAAACAATTGACATAATCATATAAAAATATTCGAGTTAAGAAAAAATCTTATCATTTTATGTTAATTGAATTAGCAATTAAAAATATATATATGTGTGTCCGATTGTGGGGAAATGAACACAACTGTACAAATTCATAGTGATAATTGGTAAAATTCTTTTAAAAAGAACAGTAGTAATAAGCAACACAACGCCGAAATGTTCATATCATTTGACTAGTAATCCTACTGTTGGATATTTATCATACAGAAATAATTTAAATAAAGTAAAATAGTATGCACATGAGACAATTAATTGAACTGTTTATAATAGTGAAAACCTGGAAGAAAACTCTTTCTGTTGTCCTATATGAAATGGGATGTTGAAGGACAATTTTCTTGTTTCCTGAAATTTCAGGCCAAAGTTGAAGACAGAAGAAAACAAGAACCCAATATATGAGTTTATAAATCTACCAGAGGTTCTAGTTGTTGAAACCAGTCAAATTCCTGCAGAATTTATGGAGAAGATTTCAAAGTTACTCTTTGCTATAGCCTGATAGCTTATGTCCTCACAAAATTCATTATGTCAAAACCTAATCCCTAATATAACGGTATTTGGATGTGGTACTTTGGGGGTGGTGATTAGGTCATGAAGTTAGAGCCTTCATGAATGGAATTAATGTCCTTATAAACGAGGCCTTCTTTTCTTCCACCATGTGATGATACAGCTGGACGACGGCCATCTATGAACCAGGAAGTTCTCTTACCAGATACTGAATCTACCACACTTTGATCTCAGACTCCTTAATCTCCAGAGCTGTGAGGAATAAATTTCTATTGTTTAGAAGCCACCCAGTCTATGGTATATTTTTATAGAAGCCTAAACTGACTAAGACACACAATTACACTCTCCCCTCACACCTGGGTCTAGAGTGAGGCAAGTGAGGTTTCTAGTATTTAAGGAAGTATTTGCAAAGTTCAGAGAGTAAATGCCTCCTTAAATATTGTGCTCTAGGCTTATTTCCTATTAGATAGTGATTTAGCCTGAGACTTGATGGTACATCTATGGAATATATAAACAGAGAAAACCATAATTAAAGAGAGGCAGGTACAGGACCGTGGAGAACGGGAAACTGAAAGAGGACTGGTAGTGGAGGAGCCTACAAGTCCATTATTTGGTGTGGCAGGATTATAGGTCACCTGTGGATTAAGTCAAAGTCTGGAAAGACATTTAGGTCTGAGTTATTGTCTTCTACCATTTCTCCTGCTCCTCAGATCCTTTTGCTTCTGGAGTTGTCTCTGGGAGCAGCCTTTGTGGTGGAGTACTGATGGGATGGTCCAAATACAGGTATCTTCTAGATTTCCTCTTATTTTGCTAAAGACTGAGTTTAGCAAAGGGTGACAACTCTTCACTGTCACCCTTTCATCGGCCCCATCACCTTGTGCATAGGTTATTTTTAAAATTCCTATCACAAACTTTGGTTTCTATGTCAATTGGTATCAATATTGTCAATACTGGAAAGAAATCTGAAAATTTTGTTATATATATATATTTTGTTATGTATAACAAAAAATATATATTACAGCTTTTTTCATTTCTCTGATTCATTCAGAGGGCTGCTTTATATCTTAGCTGAGGTCTGACTGTTGAGAGCTCTTTAAACATGAAACAAATAAACATGTGCAGAATTCCCAGTTACATACATTTGCATAATTTTTTAGAGCAGCCAAGAACAAATCACAAGAACTCTTGTTTTCCTTCCTGATAATGGTGTCACTTTGGGATCCTGCAAAAGCAGAGTGTCATTTCTGAAGGCTATCAGTTTCCACAGAATTTGTACGTGTCAATTCCATTTCTGACAAAGAATATCTTTCTACTAACTCTCTTGACTTTGACAGAGCTGTGCTTTATATAACATGGCTTCATCAACAACATGAGCAATAGTACTGAGGTGAGGTCTGTAAAATCAACAAATGGTGAAAATTTTGACATATATTTAAAACATCACAGTAATCTTACTGTTTGTTTTAACTTTTAAAAATTTAAATTTTCTTCATATCACTTGGATTAAAGGAATCTGAAGAACTGCCTAAAGCAGAGGTCAAGTCACATTCCAGCTGTGCATCTCATTTGTAAAATTTAACAGTTTTCAGATGCCAAAATCATTGCTTGTTTCATATGCAGAGCAATAATAAAAGGCCTGAGCTCTCAGAAATTCAATGAGTACAGCATTTCCGACTGGTACAGTTTCAAGGACTTGGAAATGATGTTTTACTAGCTAAAATACTATTCTGTGTAGAAATTTTACAATGGGAATTGTAAGAACCATTGCTTGACTTTTCTGGCTGCCTTTCAATTTTTACTTTCAATACTGTTTATAAACATTCTGAAAATCATTATTACTATGAAAGATGCCTTTTTAAATAGACTATTTATGTATAATGATATATTATGTACTACATAGAGATGCACTTCTCGTCTTTTAGGACTTAAAATCTAAGAGAACAATAATAATGTAGACTAAGATGATTCAAAAAACTATGTTAAATGAAAATAATTTCTTTCTGGTAGCAATGCTAATACTTTTTTTGCACACTGGTAAATGTAAGAATTAGTAAGAATAAGAAATTTGGTAACATCTAATATTGTGTATGTATACGTGTGCACACACATCCTACATGCATATGTGTGCTACTTGAAACTTTAGAAAAACTTTGAACTCATAACATTCAAATTGGTTTACTTTCTGAAAAAAATTATCTTCTGTTTATAAAATATTTCTGTAATTCATTTTCTTATTTTGATACCAAATACATTGTGAGATTTTTAAGGAAGTCAAGAATTATTATATTTCCTTCAGGTAAATGAAGAGAGACATGTTTATAGACATGATCATGATGATACTACTACTAAGAGGTCCAGGGAGGATTACTTCATTGAACTTTCATTTGCTCATTAAATATGCATTTGTTGATGTTTTAAACCTTATTTTAATCACTACTCACTGGGTAAAAAATGACTAAATACATGTTTCTTGCCATTCAGAAGCTTGTGGAATACTGAAGATGAGGGAGATAATTTTGTACAAAAATTACACACAAATGTAATAAATTCTGCTATAAATATATACAAATAAGGGCTGTGAGAGGCTAGAAAATTAAATAACAACTTCTAGAGAGACCCTAGAAGGATTTTGTCGAGGCTATAATTGCTAAGTGGTTCTCAGTTAAGAAAGTAAGAATGGTAAGTTAATGTGGTTTAGAAATGATGTTGAAATGTAGATAAAAGCCAGATTGTGAAGAATCTTTATACCAGAATAATGTAATTGATTTTATCACTCTTCTACTCCCTTGTTTTTGTCACACCTTATTTATTCCCAAGTACCATAATAACACAAACAAATTAACAAATTATGTAAAATATAGAAAGAATATTTGAAAGTCAGAAAAATTAGATGAGTTTTGATACAGAAACTAAATAAGAGAAAGTTTTAAGAAGTAGTTCCTGAAGACAAAAGTGTTAAGATTAATTGTAACCAGAAAAGTTTGCTTACAAATACACAATATAAAATGAAGTAAATTCTGACATTAATAACATGAGGTGGAGAGAGTGAAAATATAGAGTATTTGTATGCAATTGAAGTTAGGTTGTTTTCAGCTTATGGTAGACTTGTAACTATAGGAAATTGTGTGCAAGCTTAATGGTAATCATAAAGAAAAATACTAAGGTAGATACAAAAATGATAAAAAGAATCAAAGTATATTATTACAAAAAAAAATCCATCATATCACAAAGGAAGATAGAAAGAAAAGGAAGAATAAAATAATTATAAAAAAGAAAAAATAATGAACAAAATGGCAATAGTAAGCTCTTGTCTATCAACAATTACTTTAAATGCAAATCACTTAAGCTTAGTAATCAAAAGACACAGTGTGATTGAATGTATTTTTTAAAAAAAATTCAACTATATGCTGTCTATAAGAAATTCTCTTTGGATTTAAGGATACACATAAGATGAAAGTGAAAGAATGAAAAAAGATAATCCATTCAAATGTAACCAAAAAAGAGCAGGGGTGGCTGTACTTAAATCAGACAAATGAGATTTTAAGTCAAAAACTGTCTCTAGAAACAAAATGTTTAGAGACTATTATAAAATGGTCAATTCACCAGAAAACCACAATTATAAATATATATGCACCTGACATTGGAGCACCTAATACAAAAAACAAACATCTTCTTGTTTGAAGAAAGAAATAAACAATACAATAATAGTAAAAGACTTCAATACCCCACTACCAATAATGAATAGATCATCCAGATAGAAAATCAATAAAGAAATAGCAGACTTGAACAATATTATAAAACAAACAGATTTAACAGACTTATATAGAACATTTCACCCAATAGCAGCGGAATACACATTCTTGTCAAATACACACAGAATATTTCCAGGATAGATCACATACAAGGTCACAAAACAAATTTCAACAAATTTAAGAAGACTGAAATCATTCTGAGTATATTTTCCAATCACACTGAAATAAAACAAAATGAAATTGAGAGAACTCACAAATACATGGAAATGAAACAACACATTATTGAATAACTATTTGGTCAAAGAAATCAAAAAGGAAATTAGAAACTATCTCAAGACAAACAAACATAAAAAACACAATATACCAAAATTTATGGAATATAAGGAAGTAGTACTGAGGAAATTTTATAGTAATAAATGCCTACACTAAAAAAGAATAAATAACTTAAATAAGCAATCTAACTTTATACCTCAAGGAACTATAAAAACAGGAAATAAAAAAAATAATAAAGATTAGAGTAGAAATAAATGAAATAGAGAACAGAAAAACAATAGAAAAAATCAATAAAACACTAGGTTTTTTGAAAAGATCAATAAAATTAATAAATTCTTAACTAGACTAACCAAGAAAAAAGAAGACTCGAATGAAATATCAGAAATGAAAAAGGAGACATTACAACTGACACTTCAGAAATCAAAAAAGATTGTAAGAGACCACTATGAATAATTCATTATACACCAAGAAACTGGAAATCTGGAAGAAATGAATATATTCCTGGAAACATGCAACTGACCAAGACTGAATCATGAAGAAATAGAAAGCATAAATAGATGAATGACAAATGAGACTGAATCAGAAATTTAAAATCTTCTAACAAAGGAAAAGCCCAGGACTAGATGGCTTCATAGATGAACACTACCAAACATTTAAATAATACTGATCTTTCTTAAACTTTTCCAAAGATGAAGAAAAGGAGATACTGCTAAGCATTTTATGAGGCCAACATCACACAGATATTGAAGTCTGACAAAGATATAACAGGGGGGAAAAATATAGGCCAATATTCGTGATGAATATCAATGTAAAATCCTACAAAATATTAGCAAACTGAATTCAACAGTATATTACAAGGATCATACACCAGGACCAAGTGGGACTTATTCCTGTGATGGAAGGATAGTTTAACATCTGCAAATCAAACAATGTGATATACCACAGCAAAAGAATGAAGACTAAAAGTCATATAATTGCCTCAATAGATACAAAAAAAAAAGCCAGTTGACAAAATCAACACCCTTTTATGTTAAAAACTAAACAAATTAGGCATAGAAGCAACTTATCTTAACACAATAAAGGCCATATACGAAACACCCACAACTCACATCATACTCAATGTTAGGCTTTTCTGCAGACTTTTCCTTTAAGATCGAGAACAAGGCAAGGATGTTCACTTTTGCCACTTTTATTCAGCATAGTACTGGAATTTCTAGCCAGAGCAATTAGGCACAAAAATAAAAAAATAAAAATAAAAATAAAAGGCATCCAAGTTAGAAAATAAATTCAACACTGTTTGAAGATGACAGAATCTTATATGCAGAAAACCCTAACAACGCCACCAAAAAACCTGTTAGAACTAAAAAAAAAAAAAATGAAATCAGCAACATACACCAACAATGAACTATCTGAAAAGGAAATTAAGAAAACAATCCAATTGACAAAAGCATAAAAAAGAATGAAATATCTAGGAATAAACTTAACAAAGTAGGCGAAAGACTTACACACTGAAAACTATAAAACTGATGAAAAAGTTAGTAGACAAATAACTGTAAAGACAAATGCCCATACTACCCAAAGCAATCTACATATTCAATGCAATGTCTATCAAAATTTCAATGGCATTTTTTTATAGCAATAGAAGAAACAATCCTAAAATTCATATGGAACCACGAAGACTCTAAATAGCCAAAGCAATTTAGAGTAAAAAGAACAAAGATGGAGGTATCAATACTTCTTGATTTCAAAATACATTACAAATCTACAGTAATCAAAACAATATGGTACTGGCATAAAAACGGACATACAGACCAATGAAACAGAATAGACAGCCTAGAAATAAAACCTATATCTATATTGTCAACTGACTTTGAGGAAAGCACCAAGAATACACAATGAGGAAAAGATTAACACAAATATTAACAAAAAGCGGGTTTAAGACTTAAACATAAGACGTTAAACTGTAAAACTCCTAGAAGAAAAAGGGGAAAGTTTCTTGACATTAATCTTGACAATGATTTCTTGGATATGACACCAAAAGCACAGCCAACAAAAGCAAAAATAACATTAAGAATAAAAGCAGCACTACATCAAACTAAAAAGCTACTGCACAGCAAAGAAACTATCAACAGAATGAAAAAGGCAACCTATGGAATAGTAGAAAATATTTGCAAGCTATATGTCTGATAAAAGGTTAATATCTAAAAATATGTGGAACTCTTAAAACTCAATAGCAAAATAAAACAAAACAAAACAACCCCCTCCCCATACACAAAATTCTGATTAAAAAATGGATTAAGGAATTGAATAAACATCTCTCCAAAGAAGACATACAAATGGCCAACAAGTATATTAAAAAGTGCTCAGTATCACTGATCATCAAGGAAATGCAAATCAAAACAACTTCACATCTGTTAATATTGGTGTTATAAAAAAGGTAAGACATAAATTTGTTCAGGATGTGAAGAAAAGGGAACCCTTATGCAATATTGGTGGGATTGTAAATTGTAGTAGTCACTATGAGAAACAGGATGAAGATGCCTCAAAAAATTAAAAATAAAACTACCATATAATCAAACAATCTCATTTCTGAGTATATCCAAAGGAATTAGAATAATGATCTTGAAAATAATTTGACACATGAGTATATAAAGAATATTTATATAACGTGTATATTACATATATAATGAAATATTTATTCAGTATTAAAAAGAAGAAAATTCTGCTGTTTGTGGCAACATGGATGGACCTGGAGGACATTATCCTAAGTGATAAAAGCTAGTCGCAAAAGGACAAATACTACATAATCTCTTTTATATGAAGAATCTAAAATAGTCAAACTCACAGAAGCAGAGAGTAGAATGGTGATTGCCAGGGACAAAGGGGAAGAGGAAATGGGAAGGTATTAGTCAAAGGGTACCAAATTTCTTTTATAGGAAATGAAGTCATCCTAGAGATCTTTTGTACAACACAGTGCCAATATTAACAATACTATATTTCATACTTAAATATTATTATCCCCCCCAAATAAATAATAAAGAAGGCAAGAGAAAACTTTTGGAAGTGATGGATACATTTATGGCATAGATTGTGGTGATGGTTTTAAAGATGCATACTTATCTCCAAATTTATGAGGTTGTATGTTTTAAATACGTACAGCTTTTTGTATATCAATCATATTTCAATAATGTGATTAAAAAATAGAAGTGGTTTCTGTAAATTATAGCAAATACTGCCAAGTAATAAGATAGAATGATGGCTAAAGATTCTTTTTTGGATTTATTAATTTGGAGGTCACAGGTGATGTCAATACGAATAATTACAGAAGAATGATATCTTTCTATTCACTCAACTAAGTACTTCCTCTCAACTAGAATAATATGTTTCAAACACTGTCCTTGCCTTAATTACATTTTCCTGTCATGTTTCAAATTTCCTCAAGGCTTAGTTCTCTGCAAATGAAATTGGAAAGTTATTTCAAACTAATGCTTTGCACAGGATTAGATGGGTTAACTGATTTCTCAATGAAAATTACCTATATAATTACCTATATAACTTTTGTTTATACACTAGTAAGGACGAAAACATCTTCAATGATATGTTGCAAAGAGGGAGGGAGGTAAGTGAAATGCTGGGGAGGTCACTTTGTTTTCATAAGGAAAGCTACTAGACAATATCATCTGCCACATAATGAGTTACCTTTCCACATCTGTAGTAATCAATAGCTTCTAATTTTATCTTGTAGGAATTTACAGTTTCCATCACCTTACCTCCTTGGTCAAAAATCTTCAATGTCTCTCTGGCGATAAATTTTATAACCTCAGATCATCCGTGTATAGCTAGGCAGCTGTTTTCCTCTTCTACAAAATGAGATGATGCTTTCTTTTTAGTATTGATTTGGGAATGAAATAGAAACATATATATGACAGAAAGTATAGTATAGTATCTTCAGTGTGTTAATTATACAGGAAATAATAATTGATTGATATGGTACCAGACTATTTTTGTAGTATATCTTCCAATCCTACACTAGGCTTATTTTGCATTTGTAATATATTAGGCTACTTACTTTTTAATTAAAAATAAATTCTATTTCTATGTCAGCTCACTTTTTTTGATTCACTCAAAATGTGCTCAATCTGACCATCTCTATCCGTGAAAATTCTGCAAATATCATTTAAAAATGTCAGGCTTTTAAGTCTAACCTGTTTATTATAGTCAAAAGCTATTCTCTTCCATGATTTCCCATTATATATTATTTCTACCTTTTCTAGAATTGTATTTTTGTGGTAGATACCATGGGTTGGCCCACTCAATACACCTTTCACATTCCTTGTCTTCCTTTTCTTTTACCATAGAGGTTGCAAAATGATAAGGAACAAAATCTAGTCATGGAGATTATCCATGTGCCATTGCCTCATAGCTTCTTCAAAGTTTTGTGTTTATTTTATTTTGATACTTTGTAGATGGAAAGGAAAACAAATGTAGGTATTCTTCCCCAATTCTTCCCACAGCAATTGCATTTCTTAAGAACTCTCCTCCTATATAAGAACAATTTTCAGGTATCTACATTTGTGTGTAAACAATTGAGACATGATAGTCTTCTTACTAATTACACCACATTCTGACCTCATTTTAATTCTTTCTAATGAGTAAAGACAGGAAGAAGGAAATGAGTATCACAGAAGGTAAAAGAAAAATATTTATTATCTATTTATATACCAACTACATTCTTATGTGTCTTTTAATCATCACAAGATGTCTGTGAAATAGCTTTTATTTAGAATTTTACAGGTGAATAAATTAAGGCTTAGATAACTTGGGTAATTTTGCTAAAATAACACATAAAGAGATGGAGCTTGGATTCGAACCCATGAATTTCTGAGTCTATGGTATCAATCATTTTGAATTGTACCACATCACCTCATTCATTACTTTAAGTGTGAAAATATATGCCACCAGGCACAAGATACTCTTTACCTTTATCCATTAGGTCTTATGTAGCCTGGTAACCAATTTTAAAAAAACATGTTACAAAGATTACAGCAATAACATGCTGGAGTTGGCTCCCACTGGCTCATGAGAATCACTGGGCACATTTCTTTCCAATTCTGTGTTCAGTGACTTCACCTTGATAGTTTGAAATTGATCATGTCAAAGTATTTACACTATGAAAACTAACAAATTCTACAAATCGGGGATCTTGCTCTCCCTACCCCAGCTGGCTGTTAAGCATATACCAGAACACCACTAACCAAAACACTCTCATCCAGATTCTTTAAAAGCATCTTTTTTAAAAAAAATAATTTTAATATTAATCTCTTTCCTTTGCTATTACACATCTTTTAGAGACTAGTTTTCATCTGTTGACACTCAAAATATCATGTTCATGTATTTTAGGCTTCAAAGATTCTATTACAAAATAAAACTCATCAATTTCTTTTTCCTTCTTATTTACTCACAGCCTTTCTGTGCCCCTTTTTAAAATTGCAATTTCGATGTGTAGTTGTGCCAAGAACTTCCAATGAGACTATAGCATTTTGGAAATGATAAAGAGTTCAAACAATGGCCTATACCAATTTCTGATAGAATCCATTTCAACTCCACTTGAGTATAATTCCAATTTGAATAAACATGTATTTTTCTCCAAAAGAATAAAAAATCAAGTAATTACCATTGTCAAAAGATGGTGGCAAAATAGAAAAGAAAGAACAAAAGAACACTGAAAATTGTTTGGTCCAGGTACAATGGAACTTGATATTTATGGCAGCTAATTAAAAAATAAGGTGAGGGGAACATTCTATTTTTTAATAGAGAAAAATATTCAGACTGAGTATCCAGATTAGGTAAAAAATAAAATCTAATGATATTTTGATTGTAAGAAAAACCCAAATATAAAATGACACAGGCCAACAAACTTTAGGCATATGTAAAGAAAGGAAGGATAATAAGGCTAATATCAGATAAGATAAATTCAATGGAAAAAGAATAAAATAAATTTCACATAAGAAAACCAGACAATCATATATCTTTAAATTCTCAATAATCAAACACCACTATATACAAATAACTATAAGGTGGATGTTCAATGAGAAAAGACAAATACAATTGTAGAAGGAGACTTTAATAAATCTCTATAAATCATTAACAGATCAATCATATAAAATAACAAAAATATAGAAGTGATAAATGTCATGCTTAATTTTAGTGTTGTACACAGCACATAATTCACTGTTTTTCAAGAATATAGTGGAATTTCACACAAGTCAAACATATTTAAACCAAAAAGAAAACCTTACTTAGGCATCTCAAATAGAAATCATGCTTGCCACATTTTCTATCCTCAATACAATAATAAAAACAAGCATTGACTGAAAATATTTAAACACAAAAACTCCAAAGCCTATCACTCATAACAGCTCCATAGAAATAACTTTTGAGTTAAAGAGAAATATTAGAATACAATGGTACACTATTTGGTTTGTATTATTAAAAATATTATGTAGCAATTCTAATGAAATAGCTCTAAAAATATGATTATATACTATTGTTTTGCTTAAAACATTAAACAGACAAAATTTTAGATTCAAAATACATTATTGCCTACTTTAAATAGCCAAGAAGATCAACTAAAAGTCTATTCATAGTAACAAGAATTTAGCAAATTAGGTTAAAGACACATGAATAAAAATAAGTAAATTTCCTGTGAACTATAGCTATAACTGAAAGGAATTTCCTGTGAACTATAGCTATAACTGAAAGGAGATATTAAAAATATCACCATTTATATTAATATTTTATAACTTAAAATACCTAGGAAAATCCAAATTAAAAAATGTGTAGAACCCATCCATCAATTATAAACTTCTTTGACACACATAAAATAAGTCCTAAGTGGAATGAGAGATTTCATATTCTTCCATGGGAAATTCAGTCAGTCCTTTCACATTATTTTTTTACTCAAAATGCTAGTCTAATAAAATTCTTAACTTTTTTGATATCTCACAAAATTATCTATGCTCACTGAGAGGCAACAAATAAGAAAGAACAAAAGTTTAGAGAATGATTAAATTTTAGAGAATGAAAAAAACCCTTGGCTTAAAGTTACTAAAATATTATAAAATTTACAATATTTAAAAGTAGTTCAGATCTGCTGCAACAATTGGGAGACAAAGTATTTAACCGAACTGATCACTGCTAACAGAAACACCTAGGAGATGATAAATTTAATATTTGATACCAGTGGAGATGGAATGATTTTTCAAGTTAGGGCATTAGGATGATAGGCTAACTCTTTAGTAAAAAGATCAAGCCAGCAACTCATCATAGATGATATGTAAAAATAAATTACAGCTTCATCAAAGAGCTAATTATAAAGTAAATAAGCCCATTAAAATTGGAAAATATAAACAAATATTCAACTAATCTTGGGATAAAAAGTTGTAAATTTAGAAATTTTCAAAACAATTTCTGGTTTCATGAAACTAAGACCAAATAGAAGTAAAAAAAAAAAAAAATGAAATGTTGAACCACATAAAATTTAAACTTATATGCCATCAATAATTACCATGAACAAGTTCCAAGACATCAACAAATGGGAAAATTTGCAATATGTGACAGACATAGCTTTGGAAAAACATAAACATGTCTATAGCAATATGAGCAAAACTGACAGGAGAAATTCAAATGACCATAAAGACAAAAAATATTCAATCTTATAGGTAATCAAATGAAAACTGTATTGAATATATAATTTTGACAATCAATTCCACAAAAAATTGTTAAAAACTAAGATATAATACTCAATTCATTCGAGAATGTTGTAATTGAATAAGAGGGATTTTTGTCTTTAAGTAATTTTATATAATCATATTTTCAATAATGAGAAAAATGTTACTAGAATAAAATCACATTTTTTTATATTGGAAGCATCTGTAAAGTGAGTAATATGAAAGAAAATACATTTTAAGTATAAAGTTTGCAATTTATTTTTGTTTTGAACCTAACAATGAAAATGATAAAATGCATCTTAAAAATAAATCTGGAGGAGGATGAAGTTTGTTTTTCCTTAAATACTTTACAATTAAAGGCCAGCATATTCTATAGTTGAAAGATGATTGGATTGAGATGAAATGTGGTTTTGTGCTCCTAGTTCCACCATCTACAAGTCCCCAGCCATAGGACAAACCATTTAGTCTCTGGGAATCACTTCCTTCTTCCACGAAATGGGGCTAATCATTTGTGTCTGGATGTAAAAATAAAATGTAATAATACCTTGGAATGCACTGTAAAAACAATTTTTCTCAAGCCATTATGACTGTAGTCATGGAATTATGTATATGTATTCTAACTTTGCCAATTATTCTTCTACTTACTCAGGTAGTTAGTATCTAGAGCAGGAATATTCCTTCTACTTTTCATTTAGTGAGCTCCAAATACCACTTTTGCATGCTATAGATGATCATAAATATATTCATTCAAAAAGCACTTACTTTCCTCTTGTTTAAGTATGAATTGTGCATATTTGTATCATATCAAATTAGATGCTTTTTCTGAGAAAATGGATGTTCCAATGTGTGAGACTGTGTAACCTTCTTTAGCCACTGCAGAATTACTGTCTAGCTACAATTTTACAATGGTGTGATGCATTTATAAAACTTTAAAAAAAATCTTGATAGATTTTCTCCACTTAGGAGGTCCTGAGGTAGCAATGATGTTTAATGAGAGCTTGAAACTGCTTTTCGTGAAAGATTGTACTGAAAGGATAAGCATAGAAAAGAAACTTGAATTTGAGCTAAATCTTGGAAAACTTCTTTAGGAAAAGAATACAGTTTGTTAGCATTTTAACCCATTTATTTGAAAGCCCTTTCCAGGGTTATGACTATGAAGGAAAGAATATTAGTTTCTCTCTTCTGATATCATTTAGGGCTACTGGCAGCTGATCGAACCTAATCAGGAAAAGGGGAAAGAAAGATCCACGGGTGAATTTAAGATAAAATGGTTCTTTGAGCATTTGAAATTCAGGCTCCTTTTCTGAAAACAGAAAGGATCCAAATCATACAGTCCAGACTTTGATTATGGAAGGTAAGAATAGAGAGCTCCAGTGCTTTTATTTCAACTAGAATTATGAAGATTGAAGTGTCCTTGCCTTGTCAAGCACAGCTGCCAAGATTCCAAAGAACAGCTAAAAGATAGCTTAAATTATTAGTGCTGTGTTGTAGTGGCTGCACTGAATAATATGCAGACAAAATGTTGAAATGACCACATTCCAAATCTGGAACTCATTATTTCAAATGTTATTTAATAAGAATACATGAAAATATGTGACTAATTATTCATTGTTACTTATGCCACATAACTAAGCCACCCTTGCTTGTAAGCATGAGCCAAATTACTCTGTTCCTGAAATTACCTTAGCTATTAACACAGTAGTCAGGAACTTTACTTGCTATAGTTATTAGAAAATAAAATTATATTTTATATACTTTAAAAAATATCACAAATGCCTTGAAAAGCAAAGTATTATAAGACCAAAATATAACTATAAAACTAGGGCTTTTCATGGCTTGATATTTGAACATAAGTTTGACTGTTTTAATGCATGTGCTGGTTTTTACTTATACAAAACATATATCTCAAAGAAAATTGTATTAAATTAATTCTTACTATGAGTTAATACACTATTAATAAACTGATATATATTAATTGCTAGTTGGAGAAATGACACAAAAAGTGAAGTTGAAACTAGAGCCAAAGACCTCTGTATCCTGGATAAAGTTGAAAGTTAAACATTCAAAAAAGATGAATAACTCTTGATATAATTGAGATATTTTTGCCCAACATTAGTTGACATAGTTTTAAAATAGTTGAAAGACTAATATAAGGAAAATGGACCATATACTATCCATTTCAAAAAAAAATTAGAAATGACTACTGGAATGACAATTTATGTTGTATAAAAAATAAAGGTATTAAATACTAAAGTGGGTTATTCAGTGAGGTTGTATAATTTTCTTCCCTTAAAGTTTTATTATGTAAGAAAAATGGCCATTTGTCTTGGAAATTGAGTACAGAAGATTACGTTAAGAAGTATCTCTGAGTTTTTTGGCCCTTTAATTTTATGAAATAGTTTGAAAGAGTAAAATGCCATAGAGAGAGCCACAAATGAAACAGAAAAAAAGAAATTTATGAAACAAATTTTAGTAAATCATTCCCACCCAAGGGCATTTGCTAAGTGTTCAGTGCCACGGCTTGTTTGCAGGTGTTTTTACTGGAGGCACCATGAGAGTAAGAGAAGTGTCCCTGCGAAGCCCTTTGTACTTATCGTTCACTCAGTCTGGGGAAAAAGAGAAGAAAAAGACTAAAATCCTGCCTCCAAAGACTCACCCATCTAACTGGAGCGAAGATGCATGTAAATAAATAAAATACAAACAGTATGGGAAGTGCAGCATGGAAAAGGTTCATGTGTGTAGGAGTGAGTTGTTTTCTTCTTAAGGAAGGGGTCTGGAAAGAAAAACAAATAAATTTGAATTTTGGCTAATGACTAAGAATTTGCCAGGTGGAAGAAAGAACATTAATTAAGAGCTAAGCAAAGAACAGAGAGGAATACCTCATATGTTAGGTAAGTCTGAATAGCTCCCTATTGCTGAAGCAAAGCTGGGATGTGGGCAAAGCAGAGTGGCAAGAAGTAAGTTAGAGCAGAAACTCAGATAAAGGAGGGCTGGAAGAGCAAGCTACATGGCTTGGCTTGTTCCTAGAAGGAAAGGAAGAGTACCAAAGGATTTTAAGCTTGGAACAGAACTAATCTCTAAAATTAGTTTGGTGACAGTATGGGACGAATGATTCACAGGGGCAAGTCTAGGTCCAGGGAGATGAGGTTGAAGGTATTTTTAAAAGTCGAGGACAGTCATACTGAGTTAAGATAAGTTAACGGATGATCAGGAAAGTAGATTTAGGAGACCCATTAGGGAGTAGACTGAGTGAATTTGATTGCATTCAGAGAAAAACTTTAAATAATAATTTGAGAATTTCTCTGATGGGATTTGAAATATAAGAGGCTTAAAGATTTAGGGGAGAAAGAAGATGAGTTTAATTGTGACACTGTTGACTGGGCCTGGAGGTCATTTATCTTTCCATAAGGCCATCTCCAGGGTCTGCAGCTTAATGGTGAGGTTTGGGCTGGATGTGCCGAAGAGAGGGGAATTTTCTCAGGTCCAAGCTCCACTGATGCTATTCAACATGACTTTACTTGTACTAGCTCATGGCATTAAAAAACCCTGTATCACATAGTGAAGAATTTATTCCCTTTCCCTTTGGATTAACCCTTGAGAGAGTTTCTATTTGGTGAAAATTTAATTTTAACTTTTGCTATCTCTCTTATAAGCCAAGGGAAAATCAGCCTCAGGCTCAAGGAGCAATAAATATCTGATTAAAATTTAATAATATCACTATTTTTTCTATATTCTTTTTTAGTATCATTGCCTGTTATTTGTGGC
Organism: Pteropus medius; assembly: GCF_902729225.1. Taxonomy (NCBI): domain Eukaryota; kingdom Metazoa; phylum Chordata; class Mammalia; order Chiroptera; family Pteropodidae; genus Pteropus; species Pteropus medius. Next base: position 25,594,894 of record NW_024347791.1, read on the forward strand.
AGTGATATTGATTTTACATTAAGGACAGTGATAAAAATTTCATTTTTATTTATTTACATTTTAAAATGTTCAATTTAAAGAGAAATAATATAAAAAAATAATATGGTGTGAAGGTATGGAAAAAATGATGAAGGTATTATGTATTGAGAGTTGGATACAACAAAAGAGGGCCATTCATGGGCAATGTTAGAACTGAGATTCATCCTCACCTTTGGGATAACTAGAACCTATCATCTCATTTGGAGGTAACTGGAACCATAGTAGCTGATGAAATTATTTTATAAGAAAGTCTAGGAAAGATTCCTAACTCCCAAAGGTGGGCTTCAATGACTTCATTAACTGACAAAAATTATCTGCAACTATTTGTATCTATGTGTATTTTTTTTCTGGGAAGATATACCATAGTTGTTTTTTGTTTGTTTTCTTTTGATTTTAGATTCTCAAAAGGATCTTTGACCAAAAGAGAATAAGAAAAATAGAGTTAAAGGAGAAGAGAACTAAAGACAGACTGTGGAAGTGAGTCATCAAATGAATGGAGAAGTACAATTTAAAGATATAGGAATTGAACCAAGAGTGTTGTCATTGACTTTCTTCAAGAGGAAGAAAGACATCTTTGAGTCTAAGGAAAGAGAAGGCATGAGTGGTTAATGGTTAACTTTGTCAAATGCTCCTACATAGGTCAGTGAGCTAAGATTTCAGTAGTCTCTGATTTAATAATATAGTAACCATTGCCAGAACAGTTTCATGGAGTGGTGGGTATGGAAGCCAGGCTGTGGTGGGCAAGGAGTCAAGGGGAGGGGAGAAGAGAGTGACAAGAAATAAAAATTAGTTTTTTCTAGAAGCTGGCTGTGAAAAGGAGAAATGAAATAGGAGACTAGCTATAGGGAGAATTCAGCCCCAATAAAGCTATGAGAGGCTTTTCTGTTTGCTTCTTTTAAGGATAGATGTGATATGATCTTAATAATAAACTTAAATGATGGAGTCAAAAAAAAAAACGTGATTAAAGTCGCAAGTGATAAAAAGAATGATTTCTAAACAAAGTTCAGATTGGAGAGGGGCAGTTGTGGAATCCAGATGAGAGAGAGAGGTCAATTTGACTATAACACTGGAGAGAAGGAGACAAATATGCAGGAGTTAGAACTGGCAAAGGAGCTTCATTCCTGGGAGTCTCTAAATTCCCAGTAAAGAAGAATCCTCCTGAGAGTGAAGGGGGCCAGGGGTGGAGACAGGGTTATGTTTGAAAAGTGTGGCAAGCTGTGCTCCAGCTTCCTAAAACAACCAATGGACAGATAAGATTTGATGAGATGTTAAGGGTCCAAGCGACATTAGAACTAAGACTTTACAGTAGCACCAACTGGAATAGTTTATATAAACATTCCAGGCGGCACTTAGCTTTAGGAATGCAGGAGGCCGACCAAAGAACTGATTGAGATCTGGGAGTTTGTAGAAAAAGACACTGTCTCCAGTAATGCTAGATCCCTCCCTCAGTAGTACCTGGAAAGCCATCCCCTACCACTTATTGAAAAATTGAGCTTCCATAGTTGTCCTCATTAGTTCTTTATCATTTTCTTTCCCTTCTGTTCCGTTCATTCTTATTGGTCTAATTCCAGACATTAATAGCTCCCATTAAAAAAAAAAATGTCCATGGCCTACTCCATCTACCTTTAATACTCTTCTTGAAAACTTCTTGAAAAAGTTATTTTATATAGAGTATTCACTTCCTTACCTCCTAATCTTTCTTTTCTCTTGCTATTATTTTAAGTTAAAATTTTTTTTTTCAGTTTTATGTATAAAGTTTTGTTTGGCATTTTGAATAGCTAATCTATGTGCACATAATTCAAATGTATTAAAGTATATACAAGAGTTAATCTCTCTCTCATTATTGTGCCCTACCACTCAGTTTCCGTCCTATAGGTAACCACTATTATTCTTTTTTTTTTTTTTTTGGAGGGGGTTATACTTTCATATGTAGGTTGATTTTTCTTTATTCTTTAGTAAATGATAACATATCATGCATATTGTATTGCAACTTTTTCTCCTTAATATTTCGATGATATTTTCATATTAATACATAGAAAGCTGCCTTAATGATTTTAACAGCTGCACAGTATTCCATTGAACGATGTACATAGTTTATTTTGTTGTTTTCTATTTACAGGTATTTGATTTCAATTGTTCACTTATTTTAAAAAGCTGTTAAGAGTACCTTTGAACATCTAGTATTTTTCTTAAGTGCAAATATATCTGTAAGATAAATTCCTAATATTAGAATCACTAGGTCACCAGTCTTAGTTCAGTCCTCATTGGTCAATCTGTCGTCACCACCATTTCAACTGAAATAGCTGTTATCAGTCAAATAAAATTCCAAGGTAATTCTTTATCCTCATATAATTTAACTCTTCAGCAGCACTGGCCATAGCTGATCATCACTTCTTCCTTCTCAAAATAGTTTCTTCTTTTGGCTCCCATTATAACACAAACTTCTGGATTTCCTCAGATTTCGCTGATTATTCCTTCTTCATTTCCTTTTCTAGCTCCTACTCTTTTCAATGTCTATATTTTGGACCGTTCAAAAGTTTTTTTGTTTCTTTTTTTTTCAGTCTTGTCCTTTTAATACAGTCTCTCCTTAAATCACTTAATGAAATCCCATCACTCTAAATGCTATTTATACATTGATGATTCGCACATTTTTATCTCTCTTTTCCTCTGCGCTCTGTCCCAACTATCCGTGTGATGCCCACATCTGAATATCTGAGAGGTTGCTCAAAACCTCCTTCTCCTTATTCTTCATATATCAGTTGGTGGCAACTGCATTCTTCCAGTTGCTCTGCTCATAAATCTAGGCATGAGTTGTGATTCCTTTCCTTCTGTTAGCAACTACATGTAATACATTATCAAGTCTTGCCACCTCTACCTCTAAATATGTGCAGGATTTAGACACTGCTCTCTCTCTCTCTCTACTGCTATCACTCCACTTAAAGTGAGGCTAGGAAACTCTAGTACCTTCCTAACAGCCTCCTTGCTTACCTTTTTGTTTTTCGACAGATCATCTTGACACACTAGCAAGAGGATCTTAGTAAAACAGTTTCTCACTAGAAATGCTTTAATGGCTTTCTATTATACATAGAAGAAAATGGAAACTCCCTACCATGAGTTAAAAGGCCACTTATTACTTCTGAGAGGAAACGCCATCAAGGAATTGCAGAAATTATCAGATCAATACAGTGCCCCCTCTTAACTCATGTGCACTTATTGATACAGTTTATGCCTATTTATGTTCATTCCTATGCTCTGAAACATTTCTCCTTGTACCTTTTTCAGGTGGAAGTAATTATTTTGTTACAGATGCCAATTCCGAGTTTCCCTAGTGCACTTCGTTTTTCATTTTTAGAACATAAAAATGAAATTGTAGTATTTCTTGCCCGTCTAATTTAAGACCTAGGGAATGAAAAGGCAAGGTTTCCCACTGCGGGGCACAAGAGTGGTAGTTCTATACCGGATCACTACAGATGCTTCCCTAGGGATCTTGGGGACTCCATCACCTAAGGATTATCAAAGCTTTCAGTTAAAGGCAATCAGGAAGCAACGCACTGCATCTTGTTTACTCTCCCCCACGCCCCCAAAAAAGTCCCTCTAACTTTCTAAATTAATACTTTAAAAATGGGTATCCTGCCATGCCTTCCAAATATTACCGTGTCTATGTTGTTTTACATTAGCCATTTATTACTAATAGACTAGACAATGCCCTTTAAAAATTGTTGAAACAATTTCAGTAATAGTTAATCAAATTCAAAAGGAACCACATTAACTAGGTAAGAAAATTCAAACTATTGCTCCTCTCATTTCTAATTAAGAACTGTTAGAATTTTGCAAGTCTCTGAAAAGAGATATGTACTCTATTTTAAATTAAAAACAAAAAGCTTCCTAAGAAAGGTGCGTTGTATTATTTTTGTTAGCAGCTTTATGGCAGTCTTTATAAAAATATGGCTAAGAACTTCATAAAACCAGTTAAGCATTACAATTATTTATATAAAACAATGAAAAAGCTTTCTTTACAAATGTGCTACTGCTAAACCCCAGTCATCTATAAAATTTGCCTAATGAGGCAAAGTGGTAAAAATGACATTATTCTTTAAATCTTCATTCCAATAGAGCTCTTTATACACTGTTGAAAGAGAACAACCCCTTGATACAACTTAAGATCATTATCTCTGTAACGAGCCTCAGTGGATGAGGTTTGACAAATGATTTATACTGGCCAAAATGGCGGGGCAAAACAAATAAGTTATTTTTCATATTTGGGAACTCTTAGGCTAATACTAGGCAAGTACAATATTTGTTCTAGAAATATCTAAGTTTAATGAACAATCTACCTAAAGCGTAGAAAACCACTTAATGGAAACAGTGAAAAGTTATTTTCCTTGCCAAGACTGACCCTGACACAAATTTGAATGGGGTGGAAGGGAGCGAGACCTACTCTATTCTTGGAGGAGACACAAAGTGATGATGCTCGAACCTGCTTATGTGTTTGGAGAGGGAGAAAGGGAAAGAGGAGGAACAGTAATCGCAAGCCCAGAGGAATGACATAGTCTTCTTCAGGTTTGCTTTAGCTGTTGGCACTCCTACTCCATCAGCGAAAACCAGCCAGCTCCGGGTCCGGTCCTCCTCCCTCCACAAACACATAAACGAATGGGGCAACTCAAACTTAAGGATTAGATTGTTGATCACCAAATCAAATTTCAAAGATTTATATGTAAATGGAACCTGAGTGAAACTCATTTTGAATTTGTTTCATTTTTCTGGTTGAGTACATAGATATTCCAGAAAAACTGAGGGGAGGGGAGGACGAACTCTCTGCTTGTGTTATCTTAAATGTTCACTTAAACCAGTTTGACTATACTACAATCATAAAGGTTCCTGGGAAGTATCTTACACACAGAAAACGAAGTTCTCAAAATACGTGGCAGCGAGCTTTCTGTTCCCATCCAGTGCCCTATCAGGGCCATCTCTAAGTGCAAACGGAAATAACCCCAAACCCAAATCCATTTGGGGCACCTAAAATATTAAACTACATATGTATTTTTTCTCTTGTCTCCTCCATTTCATTTTTTAACTTTCTGGGGACACAGCTACTGTTCTCCCAGCTCCTTTGGGGACAGGGACCCTGACTATGAACGCTCATTCGGATCCCCTTTTCTCCTTTGCTCAATCGCCCTTCCAAATACAAAGGTGCCTTCCTTGGTTGTCCAGGACCTGCAGCAGCTCAGACACGTTGCAGCCTCAGGGTGGAAGCTCTCTGCTGCCCTTTTTCCTCAGCGATTTCTACCCGCGGGAAATCAAGTTAGAAAACTGCAACTCTTTCCCGATCTACCTATCCGCCCAGCTCCTCATTTATCTTATTTTCCTCAGAATCCTTTCCAGATTACACCAAGGGTGGATTCGAAGACTCTGGTTCTTTCCAGTGCTGTATTCTGACCCGTGCTCGGTCTCTCTCACCCCGAGACTCCTCAAACCAGGATGGTTGGGAGCCTGCGCGCTACGTGAGGAGTCTCCCGCTCCCTCCTACCGCCACCCCTCGCCCTTGCGCCAAGGCCGTGCCCCTCCCTCCTTCCGAGTTTGTCCCACCTGCTCCGCCTAGGACCACGCCTGCTCCTCGCAACTTCGCTCCGAGGGAGCAGAGGTTGTGGGCGGAATGGGGAAGGACAATTCTTGAATTCCAGCGCTGCTCGTTCTCCCTAGAGTGTCGAAAAGGACTTTGCACCTGCCTCTAAGGTCTTTCCCTCTTTCCGAGAGCAGGCGCTGCCCGGGGCTCCCCGATTCCCTTCCCACCTCCGTGCCTGTCCCGGACGCCGCGCGCTCTCCCTTGCTGGGAGCAGAGCCGCACACTCACGGTGAGCGCTTCACCGCTGAGGTCCGGAGAGGGAAAGGTGCCCCGCTAGGTCCAAGGTGGGCTGGCAGGGGCGGCCGTGCGGAGAGTGGTGCGTCCCCTGTGCTCTCAAGGCCACCGAGCTAGCTGCGCGCTGAGGAATTGGGACGCCGCGGCCGGGTGGGTCTCAAGCGCGGGCAGGCCGTCTGAGGCCCGGGGCTCGCCACCACCCCTAACGCTCCTCTCTTCTTGCCTTCATCTCTTCCTTCCTTCTACACCCTTTTCTCATTGTGCTTCTCTCACTTTTCCCCACCTCCTCTCTCTTCTCCCAGACGTCTCCTCCCTCCCTTCCACTGATGCGTGGAGAAGGACGGGGGAGGGAAAAAGTCCTGTCTCTTTAACTTGAATGATACCTTGGAGATTATCTGTTCGTGGAATCTGGAAATGACGTGAACAACCTTTTTGAAAGCATCTAAAATAAAACTGTTTTAGTTTTTTTTCTTTCTTTTAATCTTTGCATCTCCTTCCCAGTGTGGCTCTTTGCATCCGCTCGGGTGGCTAGGAATGAGGAGAGGTCAGATAAGGAAATGGAGAGGAATTTAGAGGCAGTGGTCTTTGGAAGTGGGCTTTAGAACCAGTCTCATTGAATGGGCTCAGAGATCTGTTTATTCACAATTTCACAAATCAGGCATTTCCTGAAAAATAAGCGAGCTTGGAGGTGAGACAAGACAGACAGGCAGGGTAATGGGGACAGGGTTCATTAGAGGCTCTATTCTAAGGCATCCATTGTGGTTTGCTGTGGAGATGACTTAGAATACATCTCTAGTGTTTTAATCAGGATTTGACCTTGAGAAAATACTTCATCTTTTCCTGTTTCAGGCCTTAAATATTTTTTTTTCCCCAGACTAATGTATTATTGCCCAGTAGAATCCCTTCAGCTATACCCTACCAAGAACTCCACAAACCTGTTTTGACTGATCCTGTTTTGGTGCTTCTTGGAAGGTGGCAATTTTCCAGCACTGAAACAGGTCTCCAATGCTGGGGAGGGTGGGACAGCATTTTTGTACAGAGCACCACCGTCACAGTCCACAAGTTGACACTTGCAGGACTATTTCACCCTGGGCCTGACTGTTCTTGAACCATTTTTTACCAGAAAAGAGTGCCTGTCACTGAAGATCCTTTCTGTTTGCCCACCCCCCAATACTTTCTGCCGTCCAAAGACAATCTTATATAAATTTCCTTTGTAGACTAAACCTGTAAACACTAAACATAATGTTTGGCACTTAATACTCAAGAAATGATAGCTGAATTGTTATGGCTAATGACTTCAGATAATCATTAACATTTTTTTCATGTTTTTTTTTCTCACATAATTCTTAAACCTTGATTCCCTGTGCCATGATTTGCACAGTTCCAGCTCTTGTCACTTCTAAATATCTGACTATGTGATTATAGCTTCTCATTTAGTAAAACATTATAAAAATAATCCAAGAGGAAGTTAGGATTTATAACTTTCCTAATAGAATGCATATTCTAGGGAAATAGTAATTTCCCTAGAAGATATGATATTGACTACCTTGATTTTACAGTTTTAATTAGAGTAATTAATAATAAATCTTATAGATGACAGTCCATGTTTATACCACCTCAAGAAGCAGTTAGGAATTGTATTCACCTTCTACATAAAGGGATGTTTCCAGATCCATGTTTGGACTTGGGCAATTGAAGTTAAGAATTCTATAGTACATGTAGGAAGATGTGGGAAAGACAATACTTATGATGCAAAGGGGATCTAAGTTTCAAATGTTTCTCCTATTGCTACTGCAGCAAACAAATTTGCTGAGGTATCAATGATGAAAATTCACCTAGTATGCTGCAAGAAGACGTTGTGCCCTAGAGATATTCCACTTGCTATTCAGTACACAGATACTTAACAGCAGGCAAGACATAGTTATAGCACTCAGCATGGGTTACTCTGAGTAAGTGGAGGATGAGTAACTAGGCTGCTTCTTGAGTTATCTTATTATGTTTTAGAAACCTGAATCTCAGTGAGAAAGAGACCAAGAATCTCAGTCAGTTTTTAAGTTCACTGGCTTTTAAGTCATTTAGGATGAATAAAGCTTTTATATCATTTAGGATGAATGAGATCATCACAGACAAGTTCTTTTCGAAAGCTTAGATGAAAGATCTAGAAAGTGTCAGTGCTTAAAGGTCTTGTTTGTTTTTCATCTTACATATATGGGGGCACATGTATTTATAGGCAAGACACTAATAGTCTATTTCTTGAGCTTCAGCCAGAAAGTAGATTTTCATTCAGGACAAATTGCACTATTTTGATAATATTGATTTCAATTTAAGACTAAGTTGAAATTCCCCCCCCCTTTTTTTTCAGTTAAGCTGAATACATTAATAACTATAAAAGCCAGCTAAAAAGTGCAAAATTAAGAAAAAAGCTGAGAAGTTGTAAAATGATATTAATGAAGACAGAATTAACAACAGTACAGGCATAAATTATTTAATCTTTCCCTAATGGCTTATGTTTTTCTTGTGTTATTTGCCTAACTACAAAATCTTAACCTGACCTCATAAGCCTCACAAGCAAGATCCACTGACTCATTCCACCATGTCAAATGGTCACTTTTTTAAGAGCATTATTTTAAGTACCATTCCCTTCTATTTTGGAAAAAACACTGTAGAGTAAACTAAATATTGATGATCAAATAATTGACCTCTCCCTAAGTTAATGGGGAAAGCAGTTTTATTTTTTGGTAATAATTCAGATTGACTTTATTCATTCATTAAATTCATCAGGTAATCGTTCAGATCTTTTAGAAGTCAGAAAGCTATGAAGAGTTTGAATAAATATAACTTACAGTTTCATAATATTCAGGGAAAGACTTGATTGAGAAATAATCTCTATTATATAATAAGGCTTATTTTCTTGTTAGTAGAAAATATGCGTGGGCAACTGAGAGAATATTCTCATATCTTAAACACTGACAGAAAATTTGAGTTCTTTAAAATGCTTTTCCCGTAAACTTAGGGAGAGGTTGCTTATGTGATTGCTTTATTTTGTATCATGTGTTTTCATTTTACTGTGAAAAATATTTTTTCCAAAATAGAAAAAATGGTACTTAAAATATGCCCCTAATAAGTGACTTTTTGATGTGATTTGGATTGGTTCTTTTATATAAATCATTAAAATTCCCATTCAAGTTAGCTAAATTTATATCATTTTTCAAACATGTGGAATGTGATGTAGCAGAAAGACTACTTAACTAGAAGTTTCCAGGTCTGTTTCTATGAAACAACCTTATCGTAGGTGAACAGTAGCACGGTTAGTTCATTGAGGGAATAGTAAACAAGATAAACTCAAACTCTTAATTGATATTCTCCAATATTTCCACATTGTTCCGTGGTTCCACAACTGAAAGAATTGCAGCAAGGTGTTTTGCACACAGTAATATGTAATAAAGTTGGGCAAAATCTTGAAGACTGTATGATATGTAAAAATGAGTAGTTACCAAGTCTACTGTGATGGTATAATAACAAAATAACCGTTGATAAATTCGGTTAAACAAATACTAAGAGCATTTACCTACTATATAATCCCTCCAGCTAAAAACTTGAGTTATCTCAATAGATAGTCAATACCAATAAATCTATATCTCTTAATAATTTTGATGCTATTCTCAGTTATGTTATAATTATATTTTACTTATAGCTATTATTTATCTTAGTCTTAATATTTTCAGTCCCATTTTACAATTTCTCATTTATTCTGTATTTGGTAAGACAACAGGAAAATTGCAGTTATCTCTCTGCATTTGTGAGAAAACTAAGCATAAAGATCACGAGGAGCCTTGAATTAGAGTTGAACTAACTTGACTCTTAATTTTGTCTAGTCATGAACCAGTTTGGTGACTTAAGTAAAATATGTAATTTTTCTCAGTTTCAGCTTTCTAAAATTTCATATGGGAATAAAGCCAAATTTATTTACCCTGAATACACTGGAATATAGTATATGAACTTTCATAGATAGGGTAAAGTATTACACAATAGAATATTAAATTTCTATGAAGAAAGTTAGCAATAAGATTAGAACAAAATTGTCAGGTTTTGACACTTAATGAGATATCTTCAAGATCGCCAGTTTTTTGATCAGAATCTTATCATGTCAAAACATATAAACCAAATTTTAAAGTGAAGATATTTTGTAGAAGTGTAATTTGAACTATACAGCCTCTGGACAGCCAGATAGGTGCTTTGCATGCATTCGTACCAGTGAGTACTCAACCAATTGGAATACTGAAAGGCAACACTGAAAAAACCAGTATGTAGTTAAGATAAATAGCTCTTTCTCTCTTGTCCTCACAATGTCCTGATTTTTTTTTTTTTACATAGATTTAGTTATAGAGATAATGCCAATGAAAACTAGGATGCTTTTGAAAAATAAAGGTAAAATCCTATACTAGATCAGTTCTTAATAATATATGTAAAAGAGTCTTTACTCAAATTAAGGTCTACTCTTGGAAATTTACTGGGACAAAAAGTAGATTCAGAGTGTTTTAAAAAAGGAATAAAATCCCCAAACAATTAGTTGTTAGAATATTGACCAATATGTGTCCTTGATGGAGAACAAATTGTGTTTATTTAAAAAATAATATATTTATTCTATCTATATATGCTTTTTTTATGAATGTGAAATGAGACTAATTACTTAACAGTTTAGTAAAGTTGTTGATAAACCTGTATTAATTAAATGCAGTTCCCAAGTGATATTTTTTATTTATTTTTTATTATTTTTTAATTAAGTTTATTGGAGTAACATTGGTTAATACAATGTTACCACCTAAAGTCCAGTTTCCTTCAGCTACCATATATTTGATCCCCTTTACCCACTTCACCCTCCCCCTAAACCCTGTTTTTGACCCCTTTACCCATCAACCTCCCCCATTCTCCCCACCCCCTAACCTCTGGTAACCACTAGTCTATAGTCCATGTCCATGAGTCTCTGTTTGTTTGTCTTGCTCATTTGTTGCTTTTAGGTGTCTATCCCACATATAAGTGATATCATGTGATTTTCAACTTTTTCTGTCTGGCTTATTTTGCTTAGCATGATTATCTCGAGGTCCATCCATGTTGTCACAAATGGCAGTATTTCATCTCTTCTTATGGCTGAGTAATATTCCATTGTATGTATGTACCAATGCCTATTATCTATCGTAGGACACTTCGGTTGCTTCCATGTCCTGGCAACTGTGAATAATGCTGCTATGAACATCAATGTACAAATATCTTTTTGGATATGGGTTTTCAAGTCTTTGGGGTAAATATTCAGTAGAGAGATTACTGGATCATATGGTAGATCAATTCTTAGGTTTTTGAGGAACCTCCATACTGTCTTTCATAGGGGCTGTACCAATTTGCAGTACGACCAGCAGTGTATGAAGATTCTTTTTTCTCCACATCATCTTCAGCATTTGTTATTACTTGTCCTGTTGATAGCTATTCTAACAGGTGTGAGATGGTATCTCATTGTAGTTTTGATTTGCATTATCCTAGGAGCTAGTGATGTTGAGTGTCTTTTCATATATTTGTTGGCTATTTGTATGTCCTCTAGGGAGAAGTATCTGTTCAGGTCCTCTGCCCATTTTTTGATTGGATCATTAGCTTTTTTGTTGTTATTGAGTTGTATGAGTTCATTGTATATTTTGAATATGAGACCCTTATCGGAGGCATTGTTTGCAAATATATTTTCCCATTTGAATGTTTGTCTCTTTACCTTGTTGACGATTTCTTTTGCTGAGCAGAAGCTTTTAAATTTGATGTAGTCCCATTCATTTGTTAGCTTTTACTTCCCTTGCCTTTGAGGTCAAATTCAAAAATCTTCTTTAAGTCCCAAGTCCTTGAGTTTAATTCCTATGTTTTCTTCTATACTCTTTATTGTTTCAGGTCTTATATTCAGGTCGTTAATCCATTTTGAGTTAATTTTGATGTGTGATGATAGACAACAGTCTAGTTTCATTCTTTTACAGGTGGCTTTCCAGTTTTCCCAGCACCATTTATTGAAGAGGCTTTCCTTTCTCCACTGTATGTTTTTGGCTTTTTGTCGAAAATTATTTGCCCGTATAAATGTGGTTTTACTTCTGGTCTCTTGATTCTGTTCCACTGGTCAGTGTGTCTGTTTTTCTGCCAATACCATGCAATTTTGATTACTGTTACTTTGTTTACTGTTGATGCCTTTTATAGCTTTCTCTTATCTGATGGCACTTTCTAGGACCTTCAATGTTATATTGAATAACCATAGCAATAGTGGACCGACAGCCTTGCCTTTTTCCTGATCTTAGTGGGAAGTTTTTTAGTTTTTCACCAATCAGTATAATGAGGGTTTGTTATAGATGGCCTTTATTATGTTAAGGTACTTTCCTTCTATACCAGTTTTGTTAAGTGTTCTGATCATAAATGGATGCTATATCTTGTTGAAGGCTTTTTCTCCATCTATTGATATGATCATATGATTCTTATTTTTTAATTTGTTTATGTGGTGTATCACATTAATTGATTTGTGTATGTTGAACCATCCCTGTGCCCCTGGGATGAAGCCCACGTGATTGTGGTGTATAATCTTTTTGCCGTATTTGGTTTGCTGGTATCTTATTTAGGAGTTTTGCATCTGTGTTCATGAGAGATATTGGTCTGTAGTTTTCTTTTTTTGTGTTATCCTTACCAGGTTTTGGTATCAGAGTAATATTGGCCTCATAAAATGAGTTGGGAGGTCTTGCCTCCTCTTCGATTTTTTAGAAGAGTTTGAGGAGAATAGGTATTAAATCTTCTTTGAATGTTTGGTAGAATTCACTGGTGAAGCCATCTGATCCTGGACTTTTATTTTTTGGTAGGCTTTTGATAATTATTTCAATTTCCATTCTGCTGATCGGTCTATCTAGACTTTCTAATCCTTTTTTGACTCAGTCTAGGAAGATTGTATTTTTCTAAGTACTGGTTTATTTCTTCTAAGTTATTAAATTTGGTGTTATATTCTTTTTCATAGTATTCTTGCATGATCTTTTGTATTTCTGCACTGTTAATTGTAATTTCCCCTCTTTCATCCCTGATTTTGTTTATTTGTGTACTTTCTCTTTTTTCTTTAATGAGTCTAGCCAGAGGTTTGTCAATTTTATTAACCTTCTCAAAGAACCAGCTCTTCGTTGCATTTATTTTTCCTATTGTTTTTTGTTTTCGATTTCATTTATTTCTGCACTAATTTTGATGATCTTTTCTTCTGCAGACTTTAGGCTTCATTTGTTCTTCCTTTTCTAGTTTTTTAAGATTAAGCGTTAGATTGTTTTTTTGGGCTCATTCTCGTTTTTGGAGGTAGGCCTGTAATGACGTGAACTTTCTTCTTATGACCACTTTTGCTGTGTCCCAAAAGTTTTGATATGTTGTACTATCATTATTATTCATTTCTATGTATCTCTTGATCTCTCTTTTTATTTCTTCTCTGACCCAGCTATTCTTCAGTAGCACGTTGTTTAATCTCCATGCATTTGTGGTTCTTTCCGTTTTTCTCTTTACAGCTGATCTCTAGTTTCAAAGCATTATGATCAGAGAATATGGTCGATAAGGTTTCAACCCTCTTATATTTGTTCACGCTATCTCTGTTTCCCAGTATGTAGTCGATTCTTGAGAAGGTTCCATGTGCACTAGAGAAGAATGTATAAGCAAACTTTTTGGGATGGAAGACTCTGTAAATGTCAATTATGTCCAGTTGGTGTAACGTGTCATTTAAGGATGTTATTTCCTTATTGATTTTCTGTTTGGATGATCTGTCCATATCTGACAGTGGGGTATTTGGGTCCCTTACTATGATAGTGTTTTGGTGTGCTTCTCCCTTTAGTTCTGTTAGTAATTGCTTTACATATTTCAGGGCTCCCTGATTGGGAGCATAGATATTAATAAGTGTATGTCTTCTTGGTGCATGATTCCCTTTATCATTATGAAGTGTCCCTCAGTATCTTTTTTTACCTTTTTGATTTTGAAGTCTATTTCATCTGATATTAGTACCGCTACTCCCGCTTTTCTCTGAATGCCATTTGCTTGAAATATCACTTTCCACCCTTGCACTTTGAGTCTATATTTGTCTTTGGAGCTGACATGTGTCTCCTGGAGGCAGCATATGGTTGGGTTTTGTTTATTGATCCATTCTACAACTCTGTGCCTTTTTATTGGTGAGTTCAGTCCATTTACATTTAGGATGATTATTGAAATATGAGGTCTTCTTATAGCCATTTTATCTTTTGCTCTCTGGTAGCTTAGTGTTTCCATTGCTTCCTTGTCCTTGTGTTGCTGTTATTTTATTTTATTTTTATTTTGGTTGGCTTTTGTGGGTTTTCTCTCTGGTCCTTTTTGTTTTATGTTATATACTTCAGTTCTGAATCTTTGGTGTGTGGTTACCAGTGTGAATATGTAAAAGATAGTTTATATATATATATGTGTGTGTGTGTGTGTGTGTGTATACATATATAATGTATGTATGTATGCATATAGATAGATAGATAGATAGATAGATAGATAGATAGATATACAGTTGTCCATTTTCTTCTGTGTGTGCCTTATCTCCATTCTCCTTTGCGAATTTGGATCTTTGAATCCTCTCCTTTTCAGTCATTGTTATCTCAATTTGTCCCTATGTATGCTGAATGGTCATTACTATCTTGCTATAGTTATTCTCTTTTTATTATTTAAGCTTACAATGCCCTGTTCTTTGTAAGGGTTGTACTCTTCTTCTTCTATTTGCCTGATAGTCACTTTACTACTTATTATGTTGTGTGTTTTTTTTTTGTCATTTTGTTTTAGGTGAGCTGATCCTTTTCAGTATTTCCTGTAGTGCAGGAAATAGGTGAGCTGACCGCTTTTGGTATTTCCTGTAGTGAATTCCCTCAACTTTTGTATGTCTGGAAAGGTCTTAATTTCTCCTTCATATCTAAAGAAGAGCTTAGCTGGATACATTATTCTAGGCTGGTAATTCCTTTCACTTAATAGTTTAAATATTTGATTCCATTCCTTTCTGGCTTGTAAAGTCTGTGCTGAGAAGTCTGAGGATACTCTAATGTTTTTGTTTTTGTTTTTATAGGTTATCATTTTCTTCTCCCTGGCTACCGAGAGAATTCTGTCTTTGTCATTGATTTTTGATAATTTTAATACAATGTGTCTTGGTGAAGGCCTTTTTGGGTTGAGATAATTGGGTGTTCTGTTGACTTCTTGAAGTCCAAACTCCAGCTCATTCCTTAGATTTGGGAAAGTCTTGTCCACTATTTGTCTGAAAATGCTCTCTAGTCCCTGCTTCTTTTCCTCGCCTTTGATAATGCCCATTATTCTTATGTTTCCTCTCCTGATGGTATCAGCTAGTTCTTGTATTTCTCTTTCATTATTTTTCATTCTTCAGTTTCTCTCTTCTTCCTTCTGATTTATTTCTAGATTTCTGTCTTTGCTATAACTGATCCTTTCTTCCTTTTGGTCGACTCTATTTCCCAAGCTTGCTATTTCAGTTTTCAACTCTTGCAGTGTGTTCTTCAACTCCAGAAGTTCTGTTTGTTTGTTTTTTTTTTTTTGAAGGTTTCAATCTCCTTGCTCTGCTCATCTAATTGTTTTTCAATTCCTGATATTTTTGATATGACTCATTTCAGAACTCATTGAGGTTTTTCATAAGTACCATCCTGAATTCCCTGTTATTTAAGTTGAATATTTTTATGTCTGTAAACTTATTTTCTGGAGATTGTTCTCTTTCCTTCTGAGATGTCTTGTCTCCTTGGTTGTTCATGATGTTTAATGAACTAGTTCTCTGCGTGGGCATTATGGAAATGTATTCTGCTGTTTTCCCAGAAATAAGATTTATTATATAAAGATCTCTCTTTAGCTTGCTGCAGAGAAGGCACTTTTCTTTTGGTTTCCAGTAGGTGGTGTCTAAGCCTCTTGGATCCCTGCTTTATATGAAGTCTTAATAATGCTTTTGAATAATGTCTTTATTTTCTTGTAGATATTTAATCATGCTTGCTACCCTCAGTTTCAGTCCCTGTCAGTGTTAACAACAGTTTCAGTAGCGTTTGCTCAGATTCTCCTGGGGCTTCGCGGTGATTGGTCTAGAAGGGTATGGGGTAGAGGCCTTCTGGGCTGGGATTTGGGGGCTGCAGCTCAGCCTCAATTTTGCAACCATGGCCAGTAAAAATTAACTGTTGTTTTCCTGCCATCTGCTTCTCTGCTTTCTGCCCTGATGACTGGGTCCTGCTGCTGCCTGCGTGGAGCTCACAAACTCTCCCAGGCAGGGCTATTCAGGAAAGCTGCTGCACTTTCCTTCCTCCCCCTCCTCCACAGAGATCTCCAATGGCTGCAAGAGGCAGTTTCTTTATTTCTCCCAGTACACCCCTCGACACCCAGGGTTCTGACCTGTGATAGCTCTTATGTGCAGATCCCATGCTCAGACATGCTGGTGTGCAATTTGGTTGTGTTTTGTTGAGTTTTAGATGTTCAGCTTATTCTTCTTTCAAGGGGAGAGATCTGGGGATGTCTCTCAATTCGCCATGTTTTTTTCCACCCCAAAGGATTTTAATACAATTTGTTCAAAGCTCCATGCCAATTTTGTAATGAGTTAAAGTGCCTTCATAGTATTACTCCAATCAGAGAGCCTAATTCAGCAGTTAATTAATACAAGTAAGCCTGAAGTTATAACTGAACTTCTATTAACATTTGATTAAGTGGTCAGCTTCTTTGAAATTGGGTTCACTCATAAAACTCTTAGTTTTTAAAGAAAGAAAAATTTCTCAACATTTTTAAATTATAAATTTTTCCTTATATTTTCTTAAAAATCACATATTTACGTAGGTAATGTTATTAGTGAATTTGATTTACTGTATGTCACAATACTGCTTGAGAAGCAGACTCTCTCATTTAATTATTTTTCCCAGAAGGTGCCTCAGACGGTGTCTGTCTTATTACTTTATCATTTATCATACTTTGCTGTAATTTTTTTTGTGTGTTAGTGTATTTGTATCTTTTCTTCTGGACTCTGAACTACTTTAAGGAGCAACTGTTTTATTCATCTTTGCTTACTCTTGGTAATTTGCCTAGTACCTAGAAATTAGAAGATACTCAGTAATTTTTAAAACATGCTAGAATAAATATATCAGATATATATTTTTAACTTTTGTATAAATAAAACCTATTAACTTCTGTTTTTCAGAAATGAAATTCATTAAATGGTAGAAGTTATTCAGTGCCTTTTACAGTGTCATCCAATGATACTATATAAAATATTCCTCTGCTCTTTCCCCACTAGCACTCTTTGCATTTCATGTTGGAGGTATCTTCAAATGTCTGGTGTTCTTTGGATGTTCATTAATATTTAAAAGCGGAACACAGAGTCTCTGTGTGCCAGGTCTTATCTACCTAAGAGTGGGGTTTATTAAAATTGATGGGAACATTCTGTGTATTCCATGGAAAGAGAGAATCTATTCTCTGGGACTGTTCAACTACTACAAGAAAGAATCTTCCAGCCTTTTTTTCTGGAAGCATCTGAGAATGATAAGGGGTAAGAGAACTGGGGAATTCCACTTTTTATCACATAAATTTTCTCTTAATCTCTCTATGTGATGCCTTGTGCTTATTATTTTCTGTGCAGAAAAATCTGGCGCAATTTTCCTAGAGAGTAAATCTTGTCTTTCTCCTGGGTTGAGGATAGAGAAATTATTGCCCAACTACAATGTATGGTCACAAGACCTAACCATATTTTTCCATTACACATACATGACTTATAACCAATACACCTGTTTTCGGCACTGTGTTACACCCACCTTTTATGCCTTATGCTTTTCAGTTTTGATCTTTCCAGGGGTGCGGAGGGGCAGTAACCACTCATCTATCTGATTTCAGTTTTCCCATGTACTAGTGAAATTTGAAATTTCATGTCTGTTATTTTGTTGTTTTGTTCCTGAGGCTTAACATAATTTTATTTCTTAAACTGCTATTTTAGCAGGGGTGTTATGGATAAATGCACAAATGCATGATGCTTAATTAACCTTTCAAAGTTATAAAAGGACTCCTGAAAATAGATAGATAAATGTTTGGCCTTAATTATTATGTATTATTGTATACTATGCTATGTTGTAATATCATATTATAACATACAAAATTTATATTGCTTTTGCTTTTTTATGTTATTGTCATAACTGAAACTATTTTTTAAATTGGTGAAATGATGATAATTATTTTCCCTTGGTTGCATCTATTTTTCTTGCTCTTCCTCTCCTTTTTGAGACTCCACTTTTACTAGTCTCTTGCTTTCTCTACATTTATCTATGTACTCCTTTCACTTTAATTTTCTTTTCTAAATGGTAATACCACTGTGTTATTATCTGTCTTGTTGATAGCCATCCTGTTGGGTGACATGATACCCCACTGATGTTTTTATTTGCATTTTCCTAATTACTAATGGTGCTGAGCATAATTTCATGTGTTTATTGGTCATTTATATTTCTTTGGAGAAATATCTATTTATATCTTTTACCCATTTTATTTGCATTATTTGTTCTTTTATTATTAAGTTGTAACGTTTTCATATACTTTAGATACAAGTTCCTTATTTGCTATATGATCTTAAAATATTTTCTCCCATTCTATGGTTGTAGTTGTTTTTTTAACTTTCTTGGATGGTGTTTTGTAAAGTTTTAAATTATTTGTTTGTTTTTTTTTGTCTGCTTTTGTTGTTATATCTAAGAAGGTTTACCTAACCCATGATCATTAAGATGTATTCTTATATTTTCCTCTAAGAGCTTTAGCTCTTAACGTTTAGGTATTTAATCTACTTTGATTAGTTTTTGTATGTGATGTGAAAAGAGAATCCACCTTCAATTGAGTATCTAGTTGTCTCAGCACCATTTTTTGAAAAGAATATTTTTTCTCCACTGAGAAAAAAATTGAGTTCCTATTTTTATAAAATTGTCCTTGAGATTTTGTAAAAATAAAACCTCAATGGAGATTAAAAAAAAAATCTTAATACCTTGCTGAAGATCAATTGATCATAGATGTAAAAGTTTACTTCTAGATTGTCAATGTTATTCCATTGATCTTTATATTTTCCTTTATGCCAGTCGTACATTTATTTGATTTCTGTAGCTTTGTAGTAAGTTTTGAAATTGAGAAATATGAGTTCTCCAAATATACTCTTCTTTTCAAAATGGTTTTGGCTATTCTCTGTCCCTTGAATTTTCATATAAATTTTAGTCAGCTTGTAAATTTCTCAAATAAAGCCAACCAGGGTTTTGTTAGGGATTGGGACAATTGTGTAAATCAATTTGGGAAGTATTGCCATCTTAACAATGTTAGTATTCTGATCTTTTAAAAAGTAATGTCTTTCCATTATTTAGATCTTCTTTAATTCTTTTAACATTGTATTGTGTTTTTCAGAATAAATTTTGCACTTCTTTTGTTTAGTCTGTTCCTAAATATTTTCTTCTTTTTCATGCTATTGAAAATAGAATTGTTTTGTTAATTTTTTTTATTATTCATTGCTAATGTGTAGAAGTAAAATCAAATCGTATAGATTAATCATGTAACTCATAATCATGCTGATCTGGTTCAATAGTTCTAATAGATTTTTAGTGAATGAAAGATGAGTTACCACTGTACATTCTATATACATTAAAAGGATACTAAGACAGTGTTTTGAATACAAATATGTAGGAAAAGGATAACACATTGTAAACAAGTAGGATTTACCTCAGGAATGGCTTAACATTCTAATATAAATAAATGTAATCTATCATATTAACAGTATGTAGGAGAAAAACTGTATGATCATTTGTGTAGATGCAGAAAAATCTTTTGATCAAATTCAATCCCAATTTGCGATTAAAAGTCTCAGCAAACTGAGATGAGCTGCTTTCTATCAGTTTTAGGAAGTTACTTTCTATTCCTAATTTGCTTATTTGGTATAAATCCTCTTTGGCTACCATGATTCTCCCTCTACTAATCTGTTGATTCTCAAAGAAAGAAGCAGGCCTTATGAACCTGTAAGGAGTGATGAGGGTGGCTCACAAATTCATCTCTTTAATAAATGTTGCTTTATGAAACTTTTAAAAAATCAGAAATAATACATATTCATTATATAATTTTTATGAAATATAAGTAAACAAAAAAACATGTTTAAAATCACCATGAGCTTGCCTCTAAATATTATAGTACATTTTTCTACACATTTATCTTTCAATGAAGTTTTTCTAGACATTGCATTGCTTAATAAATTTATATCTAAACACACGTATGCATAAGTGGCCAAGTGACTAACTCATTTAAAGTAGATTTTCAAATCTTTATCCATTTCAAATTTATATGTATTTCTGAAAATTTCTGTTCTACCCCTGTCAGTAAAAAGGTTATTGCCATTTTCAGGGAAGACAGAAACAAAATAAGAATTGAAAAGGTTTACTATTTTCTTCATCCATTAGCAATTAAACCTTTAGCCCCAAACACTGAAACTATCTTTTTCTTGATCTTTCATTCAAACTCAATTTAAAAGGAAGAAAAAGACTTTTTGTCATATGTAGACTTGTAACAAACCTCATTTTGATTTTGAACCTATGAAACACTATAATCACAAGTCAGTTCAATGGTCTTATGACTTTTGTAGAAAAGAGATTTCTTGGATTTGAAACCTGCCTCCACAACTACTTAATTGTTTATACTTGATATATTTGTTTAACTTCTTTGTTTCTCAGTATTTACATCTACATAGTGAAGACAGCATTCCCTCTCATTGCGAGGGTTTAATTGAATTAATTAATTGTTTAATAAGGGAGAAATAAGTTAATTGATATAAAAAGCCTAGAACTGCATTTAGTATATAAAAAGCTCTCATTAAATATTAGCTAATATACTTGATAACTCTTTGCCTAACACCATTTTGGGGTTGTTTTTGTTTTTTTGTTACATGCTATAGTCTTTTATTCATCATCAAGATGATTTATACAATCAAAATTTCACTTCCTAGAACTCCTCAACTTTGATTTGTTGCTATAATCCCTTCCAGAGATTCATTTCATAAAGTTATGCTTATTATTTTTGCTAAGCTCTTTTAAACCTGCCAATCTGAAGTCTGGAAGACATGTAACATTTATCTCTGTGCTTCTTAAACTTCAAAATACATAAGAATCATTTGGGGATCTTGTGAAAATGTAGATTTTGATCCCATCATTTTTGAATTCGGTCTAACATTGTGAAATTCTAGCAAGCATTGAGGACGTGGCGATGTTGCTGCTGGTCACAGGACTACACTATGTGTAACAGGTGCTATCTTTTTCCTCTGTGATTAACACTCTCTTGTGCACTTACTCATCCATAAAATACTTTTTTAAGGAGCAGCTCTTTGCCACTCATTGCACAAGTGACTGAGGATATGATGGAGAACAGAATCTGAGGAATTGAACATTAGTCAAATAATTACAAAAATATACAAGTAAAATTACAACCATAAACAGTGTGTGTCTCCTCTAGGACACTCATGAAAACCTCCTGTATCCTGTCTTGCCTGCACACAATGCTGAGAGATGTCATTTGTGTTCCTTTGTCATGAAATTTACCTTGTCCTCTGGACTTCAAAAACTCAGCTTATTTTCTATGCATTTGTCTCTTTCTGAATTTCCTTCCTTCCTTCCTTCCTTCCTTCCTTCCTTCCTTCCTTCCTTCGTCTTTCTTTCTTTTTCTTTTTTTCCTTATATTTTTTCATTTTCTTCTCCTAATATGTGCTCTCAGTACTTCCCCTGCCAACAGTGATCTAGATCTCCATGCACCTGAAGATTGCATCTATCTTTACCAGATATAGTCACCACCTTTTTTTCTTTGTACAGTGAAGACAACTGAGTGTAGAACATACCTTCCTACCTCCTTTCGAATGAATATTTAACTAGTTTTTGAGGCAGAAAAAGATTTAAAATGAGTGTAATGTTGTTATTTAAAACATTATTTAAGACATTTTAGAATGGCATACAAGATAATATAAAAGTATATAATATTGAATTTTTAGAAAACATGGTTATAACTTCACAAATGAAACAGCTATAGTTTCATTAGAATAAACTATATTAGACTTACTTTGATATGTTCAATAAAATAATGTTCAACTAATTTTCCAAACAAAACATACAGAGATATCCTTCTAAAAAACAATAACAAAAAACAAACCTAACTTCCAGTAAATTGCACATTACTAATAAAATAAAAACATGGTCATTATATTTATTTATATAATTTTATATAATTAAGAAAACATTTAATATATAATTAGGGAAACTGGCATGATAAGATAATGTTTGTATTAGTAAATACTATTTCAGGTGATTATTTCAATGGAAATATTACCTTTTAATCTAATCTGTGGCAACCGCATGTACAATCTAAACTGATTTTAAATTAAAAAAAAAAAACTGCAGCAATGCTTTTCTATTTCAGACAAAAGTTATTTGCAATTAGCTTGAAGGCAAATAGCCATCCATATATTTGATATTCACTGGCTACAGCATAGCTCTGACAGACTTTACCTCAGATTTAATGTCTACAATATGTATATTAGAATTTAATAGTAAGTAAGTATATATATATAAACTTTCACACATTAATTTTTATATGCATACATGCCACCAATTTAATATGGACAGTTTAAAAATTTATAGTCATGTTAGCTATTAGGCAAATGATGGTAGTCAACAAAAATCTGTCAAAGTGGTTTTTGGATTAACTGAAACTATTTACATGTAAATTTGCTTATATATCTGATGATTATGATGACAAACTCAGGCAAGAGACAGTTTTATACTTTCAGAAAATTTACAGTGTGGAGGCTGCAAAATAATAACTTTCTTCCCCCCTTTTAAGTTATTTTTGCTGATGAATAATCAAATTTAACAGAGATGGATTAACATGAGAAAATATTCAAAGTTTATTTTTATGGATGCACATTCAGGAATACCATAAAAATGAGACCCAAGGAAGTACTGGACAGTTGAAGTTTATATTCTGTTTTGGAGCTAAGGAGAGGTGGGGTTGGGGTTGTAGTTTGGGACTTCGAAGGATGAGAAGGCAATTCACATAGAGATGAAAAAAACAAATGTCTGGTGAATACATGTTTATTGGGCCATCTATAACAAGGGGACACAGGGAGGACTTCAAACAAATGAGCCTTGCTGTATTTCTCTCTGTCTATAACACTAGTTTATATTCAACTGTAGTTACCTGTGGTGTTATCTGCCTTCCTGGAGCAGGTCCTCTACCTAAATTCCTTCAGGCAATTAATGGGAGAACGTAAAAAGCTCTTTTTGAGTCTTTCGTCCCTTAATAACCAGCTAAAAATCAGTAACCCAAAAGACACATTTTGGGGTGACAAAATTCTGCTTTCCTTCAACAGTATGATGAAATGCACTAATCACATGCTTTTAAGTGCATGGGTTTAGTCTGACCTCTGCCATCCACTTATATAGCTCTAAATTTGAGTTTATTCTTCATTAAAATGAGGAGATTAGAATCATTGTTCTCTAAAGTATTATTCTGCTTTAAGTTTTTGTGATTCCACTGAATTTGTCATTACTTGACTGGTTTGGTTACACAGACATAATATTTATGGTGCTATTTTTTTCCCTCCTACATATTTGCCTTGCAATTAAAATAACCTTGCACTAGGAGAGTACAGTCCATCAGTTCAACAAGTTTTTCATGTTTTTAAGATACTTAACAATTCTTTTTTTTTCCTGTAAAAATTAAAATCTCTGAAAAATAACTGTTAAAAAAGAGAGTTTCTCATTTGTATTACTATCTACAAGGTTGTGAAGGTAGCTTGTTTCAAAAAAGAAAACACTCTTATTATTATATATCCTAGACTCATATAGAGTCCAGAAAATGGTATAAATTTTTCTCTACCTTTCCTATTGAGATTTGCTTAGTTTTGAACTGGGCAATCTAGGAGCCTTTTCTCGATATAATCAATGACTCCCTTTTGCTAAAAGTGGAAAGCTAAGTAGAACGTTGAGCAATAGAGAAATGGAGTTACAGGGTAAAGAAAATCCTTTCTTGCCTCATATTATTTAGAATTATTTAAAAAGATAGATTTCATTCTGACTATTATTTAAAGAGCTTCTAATGCCCCGGCGTAATCAAGAGACTTTTCCATTGTACTTTATTATCAAAGACTATTTAATGTAATTCTAGTTTTATTTTTATACTTGAGAAGACACACCTAAATCAACATAAACTTTTTTGTTTGTTTTTCCAGGACTTTGAATTTTACTCTTGAAACTTAGGCTGCTATCCAAACCCAAGTAATCTTTTGATATCTTGAGTGCTTCTTTTCTTTTTTTCCCCTTGCATCCTTCCCATCCTCTACCTTTTTCTCTCTCTCTCTTTTTTTTTTCAATTACCATGGACATTTACTCTATTATTCATCCTTAATACACTTAATATTTAAATAACTCAACATATCCCTTTTGAGAAAGGAAACTGCCTTTAAATTTCATATGGCTTTGCAGAAGTTAAAAATATGTAAGAAAAGAACACACTAAGCCCAAAGTTAGTAAAAAGGAAAAAATAACGAAGATCTGCTTATTTATGGAAATGGAGCCAAGACTATACAATGGGGAAAAGATAGTCTCTTCACTAAAGGGTCTTGGAAAAACAGGATAGCCATATGCAAAAAAAATAAAACTGGACCTTTATCTTACACCATACACAAAAGTCAACTCAAAATGGATTAAAGACTTGAATGTAAGACCTGAAACCATAAAACTCCTAGAAGAAAACAAGGTATTGTTTGGCATTGGACTCGGCAATACGTTTTTTTAAT
Organism: Pteropus medius; assembly: GCF_902729225.1. NCBI lineage: Eukaryota > Metazoa > Chordata > Mammalia > Chiroptera > Pteropodidae > Pteropus > Pteropus medius. The sequence continues at coordinate 25,619,637 of NW_024347791.1, forward strand.
TTAACACCAAAAGCAAATGAAACAAAAGCAAAAAAATAAAAATAAGGGGAACTAAATCAAACTAAAAAGCTCTGCACAGCAAAGAAAACAACCAGCAAAATGAAAAAGAATCTATGAAATAGGAGAAAATGTTTGCAAATTATACATTGCAGAAAGAGTGAATATCCAAAATACATAAAGAACTCACACAACTCAATAACAAAAAACTAAACAATTTGATTTAAAAATAGGCAGAGACACTGAATAGACATTTTCCCGAAGAAGGCTTTCAGATGGTCAACAGGTACATGAAAAGGTGTTCGACATCATTAATCATCAGGAAAATACAAATCAAAACCACAATGAAATACCACCTCACACCTGTTAGAATAGTTATTATCAATAAGACAAGAGATTAAAAAGTAATGGAGAGAATGTGGAGAAAAGGAAACACTTGTACACTGTTGGTAGGAATGTAAATTGGTGCAGCCACTATGGAAAACAGTATGGAAGTTTCTCAAAATTTTAAAAATAGAGCTACCATATGATTCAACAATCCCATGTCTGAGTATATATCAAACAGAAGTGAAAAATAGGATCTCAAAGAGATATCCATACTCCTATTTTCATTGCAGCATTATTCACTAAGCAAGATATATAAACAACTTAAGTGTTTGTGTCTGAATGAATGGATAAAGAAACTGTGGAACTGTATATATACACGTGGCATATTATTCAGCTATATAAAAGAAGAAAATTATGCCATTTGCAACAACATGAATAAACCTTGAGGGAATTACGCTAAGTGTAAGAAATCAAAGATAAATATTATATGATATCACTTTTATGTGGAATCTAAACAATCCAAAATCATAGAGACAGAGACTAGAATGTTGATTACCAGGGGCTGGGGAAGGAGATAGAGAAATGTTAGTCAAAGAGTACAAACTTATGAATAAGTTTGCTACAAAATGAATAAGTTCTGAGAATCTAATATAAAACACAGTGATTATAGTTAATAATACTTAGTATATGCTTGCAAGTTGCTAAGAGAGTAGATCTTAAGTGTTCTCACCACAAAAAAGTAATGGTAGTTATGTGACATTAACTCATGCTATGGTGGTTATCATTTTGCCATATATAAGTGTATCAAATCAACATGTTGCACACCTTAAACTTACACAGTGTTATATGTCAATTACATCTCAATAAAGCTAGCAAAAATAAATTTAAAAGAAGTTAAAAACATGAGAGGATCACAACTACATAATCTATTATAAAATATCTATTATTCAATATAATTTTAGTACTAAATGATGTTATAGGATTCAAGTTTTAGAAAATCGTTATTTACATGTGGATTCATTCATCCATTTATTCATTTATCTATCCATCCACAAATGTTTGTTGGATATCTGCAATATGTCAGTTATGGTATCTGTGTTTTAACAAAGTAATGAAGAAATCAAATTGCAGTCCCTGCTTTTGGGGAGCTTATAGTAGAATTGTCACTATCTAAAAAAGAATTGTATTATCCAAACATTCTAGATAATATTTTATTATGTATTGTAGCAGACATTGTTCGTTGTTTACCCAAAATCTATCTCCTCCCTTTTTTTTTTTTGATTACTTTCTTATTTATTTTCTGTTTTCTTATTTTGTTTGGGACAAAAATAATCACAACCTTGGGCAATACATAATGTTTGGCTTAATCTTAGTATCCTGGTCTTTGCTTTCCTGGTCTCTCTTGCATCTAAAAGTGACCAATGAGACCAAAATTATTGTATAAAAACAGATTTCTGCAAAAGCTTTTTCTTTCTTGAAATAAGGAACGGTGGTGGTCAGCATCTTTTGTCCCTATCTTTTTCTGCTCTGAAAACAGGCAGGTATCTGGACCTGCAACAGATACATTGTGATCATAATCTGGTATTCATGAGAAACAAATTAACACTCTAAAGATGGCAGAGCAGAGAGAGAGAAGGAACAATTCCTTGAAAAAGTTATTGAGCAGCTGAACCAACTACAACCTTCAAGCTTCTCATTATGTGAGAAAAATAAACCGCTATTAGTGTAAGTCATTAGAAATTGGATGTTCTGTCACTTATGGAACAAATTCCTAATGGGTGTATATATACAAATGGATCAATAAGGATATACCAGAGTACCATAAATTATACCCAACAGTTAAAGAGCAAATTTTGTATTTCTAACAACCTTCGAATTAAGTGGGTCATTGGTGCAAGCTTGGAAAGCATTATCACATTAATTTTTAGTTGTAATTGAATTTGAAATGTGATACAAGATGTCAATAATTTATTCTTAATAGAAGGTGCAATCTTTACTGTAGAAGTCAATGGTCATGGCTACACATTCATATTTTATTTTCTACTGGCTACTCCTTCAGAACTAAAAACAAGTTTATCAACTAAGGATGACAAAATTCAGTTACTTGAACCTTGAAGGTGTTTATAGTTTCTTTTCAAAAGTAAAGCATTTCATTCTTGTTTACTGGGTCACGAACTAAGGTCTTTTGTTTATATGATCAGAGACATTTGGGGACCAAAGAGACAGAGCAAGAATGGTGACTGCAATTGTGTGTGTAGTTGCAGAAAGGCAAACATCCAATTTGAATTTAAATTTCATTCCTTCATAGAGAATGTTTATTACGTGAGTAATTAAGGAACTCTGTTTAACTAAAAATAGTTCTGGTTTTATTATCGATACAAAGGACTTTGTGAATTTCTATATTGATTTATGCTTTAGAAATACTACTGGTATATAATACCACGTGGAAGTGTTAATTTAAAGGTCTCACAACATGAGTGTTTCTCACATTTTTGAAAGAGTTATCTGTAAATAAGCCATTCCCATTTGGAAAGCCTTTATTTAGTGAAGATATTTAACAACTGTCATGGGTGTAGGTTGAAAGTATGTAGAGTTGTTTGTATATGTTATTTGTAGCTACGATAGTAAGAAAATAAAAACTAGAAAGAAAACGCCACTTAAACTTTGAAGGGTTTCATTTTATTTATGTTACTGACTCCTGAGGCCTTATGGAAATAAAGTGAGAGTTAATTGGAGTTATTTGAAGATTACTTTACTTTAGAATATAGCCCTTTAGTTAAGAATGCTCAGTCCTGTTCTGGGAGCATTTTGTTACAAACATACATTTGTCAAGCATGTGCTGTGTTCTAGGCACTACTCTCTTTATTGGAAAAACCATATACACTGCTGTTGGTTGCACAGAGCTTATAGTTCATTGTGGAGAAAAACTCTTAAAAAATATTCACAACAATAAAGTAGAGGTTTGTGAATGGCTTTGAAAGACCATGAAGCAGAGCCTCTGGTTATGGGAGCTTAAAATGGCCAAACGCTCCTTGCTTTCACATCTTGTTTCTTAATCAGGTCTCAGTTCTACTTTTATGCTCTTAATTCAAACTCACTTCACCTCTTCTAAGACCTTGTGAGTAATCACTGTTGTTCCCTTTTTTATGTGTATTTTCAAATGTCTCTTTCTAGTGCTCTTTTGTTTCACAGCTTAAACATGCTCATTATCATCTTCACAATAAAAGATTGCTTGTGATGGGTTATTCCAGAACTACCTACTCCTTCTTTTCTTGCTCCATAGCTGTGCTTCTCAACATTTCTGCCTACAATTGAGATCTTGTCTTCCTTATATCCCACTTATTTTTACACACCAGAAATTTGGATTTTTGACCTGCACTGAGATTGCCCTTTCCCAGGTGAGAAACAACCCAAGTAGACTGTAAGCTCCATGAGAGTGTGCACTTTGTCTGCCTGTAGTTGTGTATGCATGTGGCACAAAGATAGAGCATGATACATTGTGAATGGATGAGGGATTTCCTTTCTTACTTTCTGTGGTCTTTTGAACCTCTCCTTCATTCTCTTCTGGTCATTCTTTCCTTCCTTGGTTTCTGATATATCATCCTCTCAGTTCTCCTATTTCTTTCCTAGGCATTTCCTATATCCCGTGACCGCAGTCTTGTGCTTTTCAAATTCTTTATATATTTGCGGCTGGAATGGTTTTTCTGAAGCATAAAATTGATAAAATTATATTCTTAACTAAAATATTGTATCAGAAAATTGAACACTGTGTCTGAATGGTTAAATCACTCTTTCACTCCATTAGTTTTACCTGCAAATGAAACAGGAAACTTTCTTTTTCAGAAGAAGGGCAGTTCCAGTCAATTCCCACAACCACATAAAGGAGGCCTCGGCTTCATGCTGATTGGATCATCTTTCAACAAATCCCTTTGAGAGAAGAATTGCAATGCATTGACTCATTTATAGTGTCTCCCACTGAACCAACCACTTGTGGCAAGAGGAATGGGATTACCTTTATTGAGGAGTCAGTCACAGTTACCTCTGAATTTGGAGTGCAGTGAATCCCACTCAAACTACATGGCTGCCACACAATGGAGATGGGGTAGGTTGGTATAGAACAGGCAAGCACAGTGCCCCTAGAAATGTCGTAAGTCTTCTGTAAAGTGAATCCTGCCTACCTATCCATTTTTATCTCTTGTAGAACACTTGTCTCCAATGTTGTTTTATACATACTGATCTACTGGCCATTCTCTGAGCACATTAGTCTGTTTGCTGCATCTGTACCTATGCTTACCTGTTCTCTCTGCATGAAACACAAACTCCTATTCCTTATTCAAAAGTAGATAGGGGCATCACCTCTGTGAAGCCATTTGTGATGCCTCATTCTCTAGATAGAATTTGTTAATTCCTTGTAGATTTCTTCTCCTTTCCCTTTTACCATAAACATACTATATTGTATGGTATTTATTTATTAGCACATTTACATTTTAAGCCTTTTGGGGAAGAGAAGTTTTCTCGGTTATCTTGGGATCCCCAGTGCTAATACAGTGTCTGGCATCACGGTGGATAGGGCTCCATAGAGTCAAGGACAAGAAATACCATTTTCTTGTAACATTTTATGCATAAACACATTTCAAAGGAGAATATGTTTTCTAGTGAAAAGCTTTCAAATTCTCAGTTTCAAGTGGTATAGTTAAGATCTGGAAGAAAAGATCTACTTTCAGATGAGGCAACATAGAGAAAAAAATCTAAACTATTTTGACAAATAAAAAGAAAAAGCACTCTAAAATAGATGGAAACTTGGACTGGATGGTTAGAAAAGTACTAATTTCTCACTCTCAGTTTTTTCATTGTTTGAGGAAAGCAGCAGAAACTTCAGCAAATGTCCCAGAACCCAAGCCCACAGCAAACTTTTCAGTAAGGAAACTGCAGCAAATGATTCTCATTTGTAAGAATAAATATCTTACCTTGATTTCTACTGATAACCAAAGTCTTCAAATTCCCATTATCAAAATGCTATCATCTCTCTTGCCCCCAATATCAAATAAGTCATTAGATCCTATGATTCTTCCTTAGAAATGTCTTTTATGTTTGTATTTGACAAACAAGTCTCTATGAAGGGATAGTGAAGGCAGTAAGTAGACTTTCTGCAGAGAAAATAAATTATGAAAGGAGAGAAGGTTTTAGAAATGTCTTGGGAGTCACAAGGGAAGAAAATAGCCTGCACTGTGAGGTTGTGGTTATAGTTTAAAGGGAAGAAATGTAATAAATCCTTTATTGATAACTTGCTCAATCCACTGAAACCCTTTCAATTATTTATATTAAGAGAATATTTTAAAAAGTAATATATCCTAGAGAAAGTAATATATTCATTTTCCAGGGGATTCAAGAATTTTGGAAATATTATATGAAGAAGTCCATAGCATTTCCTTCATGTTCTTATTATTAAAGTTTTGCTGCTTATTGAAATGCAGTTTCTGTGAAAAACAAGCATAAGCACCACTACCAACACAGCAGGAGTATAGTCGATCCCCAAAGGTCCTTCAGTGAGGATTCACATGTAAAACCAAAACAAGTAAAAAGTTGATCACTTCTTTTAAAATTCCTTTTGATTGCATGCCTGCTTTGATATTTCAGGTGGGCATTTTTCAGCAAAATAATAGGAAATACCTTAAGCTTCTGGAATTAAATTGGGCACTCTTTATAAATGTAATAAAAGAGCAGACAAATAATTTCATTCTTTCGCCATAGATGAAAAAATAGTTCTAGTTCATATAATTAGGGAGTTGGGAAGACATAATTATAGTTCTCAATAAAGACGACCATCTAAACTACTAAAATACATAATTCTTTCAGTGACTACCTAAACTGACTGAGATGACATGAGTGACAGAATATTTTAGGTTCTGTAAAAAAGACTGCATGAATAGGGATTATTAATAAGCCCCTATATTGCCACAAATTCTTAATAAAATAGTATTAGTTACTACTTTCAACATTTAAATTTTTCATTTAAAACAAGTATTCCTTGTGCTGGTTAAACAATCTTCACATAGGGAGCATCATTCAAATCATTGTCACTCTTTACTAAGTCTGTTTCCCTTTAACATTTAAAAGCTAATTCCTATCAACAAGTCTTTGAAATAGAAATTAAGGCAGAGTTTAGATCATTGTGTCTGCTAAAGTTTTTGCCATCCTGGACAGTCTCTCAAATGTCACACATGATAGTCTCTCGAATGTCAACTACAGAAATTTGTAGCTCAAAGGATCAATAGAATTGTGAGACCTAATCAATAGAATAGCTCAAAAGGATCAATAGGTAGAGAGCGTACTCCAGTTGACTGAAAAGTTTCCAATGAGCTTTTAATTTAGACTCAACTCAAAGCAAACTGATTTTCTGGTCAACCAATGAAAGGGCCAAATAAGAATTTCAAGTGGAACACATACTGTTTAAATATCCAGAGTCTGAGAATGTGTTGAAGCTCCTCTTTGGTGAAGGGCCAAAGAAAATAGGTCTTAACTGCTGAAGGAATTGATGGTTGTGATCGATAACATAGTTCCAAGTTCCTGAGTTTTATAAGTGTTTATATGCACCCTCATGATGGCAGACATGGACTAAGACCTGAAAATTACCCTAAGTAAGCGAGTTACTCATGCTTCTCTCCCTGCCTGATGAATCCCTGCGGGTCTCTCTTTAGACTTGGGGCCAATGAGTTGCTCTTCAACCTCAGTTCTCTGATGGGTTTGCAAGAAGTCATGAATGTGACGTTAGTCAACAATTTTTTTTTTATTATAAGCATGACCACATTGTTTTTTTTAGCTGTCTATATCTCAGCATAGAAAATAGAAGTAATTAGGAGTAGCTTTTGAGGAAGAAGCTGGGGAGAAAAAGCCTTCCTCAAGATATTACAAACTAATTTCTATAGAAATATTTCAAATTTCTTCTTTCATTGTTTTGAAGATGAACTAGTGATCCTGTTCTATTCAGTGCATTTGATCTTTCCCTTTATGTCCCATCTATATTATTGGATATCATTCTAATATTCATGTATTTATTAATGGTGATAGCTGCTCTAGTTATACCTTTTCTCTTTCTCCATCTTGAGTAGCTATCAATTATATTATTACATGTTTACATTTATAGTTGATATTTATAGGTCTGCTTTTAAACTAATGTCTAATATTACATTTTGTTTCTTAGGTTTATCACTTAAGTCAAAAACTGTGCATTTAAGTTAAGATGGTGGAATAGGTAAATGCTGTGTTTGTCTTCTTCCATGACCACATCAAAATTACAACTAAATTATAGAACAACCACCCTTGAGAAACACCCAAAGTCTAGCTGAACAAAAGTCCTATAACTAAGAATATAAAGATGAAGCCACATTGAGACTGGTAGGAGGGGTAGAGATGCAAAATACTCTGGTCTTACATCCACATGTGGGAAGGATGTCTTGGCTTCAAAGGACTTCCCCAACAATATTTTGTAAATATTATATACAAAATCACTGTCATGCGTGATAAATAATGGACACATAATTTTATTATTTAAATAACTTCAACCCTTCAAACTTATATTCTTTATTGGCATTTTCTTAAAATTGTTGCATACTATGGGTTGCTGTTTGTTCATCTTTCTTTCAGTTCTACTAATTGCACATGTTCATTTATCTGTGCAAGTGATATACTTCATGTTATTTTGATCAAGAATTAAATTAAATTACAGGATTTTCATCTGACCTGTTTAAGTTTTGAAGAGACACTTTTTCTTTTCATTTTCATAAGAAATTAAATCTTAATTATATTAACCATGTAGTGTCCTGTTTGCTCAATTTGGATTGGTTATGCTTAAATAAAGTCTAATCTTTCCATTTTTTAGTTTTTAAAAAAATACGATTACCTCTCTAAAGATAGTCTCCATTTTTTTTATCTTTTTTTAAGTTCTACTTTTGTGTATCCTATCATGATTCCAACTTGAACTTATTTTCAATCATCTAATAAAATGTACTTATTTTCAAAGTGTAAGAAATTAAATCTATTTTCACCAAAATTTATTAAAGTAAAAATAAAATTATTTTCACATTTATTTTCAAAATTATTTCTTGAAATTAAAATGCAAAATGTTATTTTTAAATAACAAAAATTTAGCTCAAAACTATGTTAATAAAGCTAAAAATTCAATTTAATGTTTTTGAACACTTAATTAAATCCTATTAAATATTTCCATTAAAAAAAAACCCAAAAAACTCTTTACAACTGTAGTATTCAATGCACATCTAGTACCGAAGTATCAAAATCATTTTAAGTCTAGACCTACATAGATACAAATTTAATATAATAAATTTGTTTCAGCTGCCTTTTGAAATGTTGGGAAATTCTTTGCTTTGTGAATATTTTTTGCATTCATGCTGACAGGAAGGAGATGACTAATAATTATATTGTCTTTTCTCCTACTTAAGCAATTCTGCCACTCTCTTCCTTCTCTCACTTTCAGTTTCAGTGTCTGGTGAGGCAGCCATACAATCCACAAACCTTGGCATTTGGATGTAATCACCTTTTATTTTGGAGGACATAGGATAAAAGATGTTTAAAAGCTTTTTCCTGGGACTTGTGTTTAGTATTACAGGTCCTGCTATCAGCATTAAGCTTTGAATTCTGTGAGGCAGAATCCGTTTTCTTTAATAAATGATATGCCTGATATGAGAAACTCTTAAAAGCTTAGGACCCAGGCCAAGAATCCCTCTTGCCCTGCTATAAGGGCAATACTGAGGAAAATATTATTATTATTTTCTTTTTCTTGTTTATTTTTTAAATTAAGTTTAATGGGGTAACATTGGTTAATACAATTATATAATTTTCAGGTGTACATTATAATTTGACATCTGTATATTTTATTATGTGTTTACCACCCAAAGTCCAGTTTCCTTCGGCTACCATATATTTGACCCCCTTTACCCACTTCACCCTCCCCCTAAACCCTATATTTGACCCTCTTTACCCCATCTACTTCCTTGCTCCTTCCCCATCCCCTATTCTCTGGTAACCACTAGTCTATAGTCTATGTCTATGAGTCTCTGTTCGTTTGTCCTGTTCATCTGTTGCTTTTAGGTTTCTATCCCACATATAAGTGATATCATGTGATTTTCAACTTTTCCTGTCTGGCTTATATTGCTTAGCATGATTATCTTGAGGTCCATCCATGTTGTCACAAATGGCAGTATTTCATCTCTTCTTATGGCTGAGTAATAGGGAAAATATTATTTTAATTTTTTTCTAATATGCAGTTGAATAAATTATTTTTCCATTTTGCCATCCTATTTCTCAAATAGTTCGATATTAACTGTACCAAAGAGAACATCTTCATACTTCTCAACGTTATATTTTTAGAAAAATCGAGTCATTTCAAAGAGTTTGATGTTAAGTAGATATAGGTTGATTATCAAAGCTTATTTTTCCCTCCTCATTTCAAAGATAAATTCTTGCAAATTTTGGATAATATAAAGTATTTTGAATATGTTTTACTAAATTCAATTGAAAACTACATTCAATTCAAGTGAATAAATGCTCAATAAAATTTAGTCGAAAATATTTTTCTGATACGTAATTGTTTTCTGCTTGGTAGTGGTTGTGCTAGTGCAAATAAATTTTGATGTGAATGGTAATGAAGAAATACTGGAAAAGTAAAACATTTTTATAGAATTAATTAGAAACTTTTATCTAAGTTAGTTGACCTGGCAAGTTATGCATATAGAAACTAGCCCATATGGAAATATGAATAGCTGAAATGTAAAGAGAAGTTTTATTGATTACCTAAATATGAGATAGTCATTATAAATTCTTCAAGAAACCAAAGGAAAAAAAATACAGGTGAAGGATAGTAAGGCATATATTGTAAAAATAAAGTTTGCATTTAAGAAAATTGTAAGAAAAAGAACCAGGATCAAGGATAATTTTTATACCCTAGTATTATTGTCAAAACATGAAAGTATCAAAGGATGAGACCACCACTCAATTATCAAAACAAAAGAAGTGTAACAGTTAGTCATAGTCTTCTCAAGAAAAGCAAGAAACTGATCTTATACATGGTTTTCGGGAAAATATGATGTTCAGGAATTGGGAAACTTTCAGTGATAGAAGTGGGTTAGTACCAGTTCTAGAAGTATGGTAATTAAGAAGAGAATATTAATTGTTTACTTTCAGATTAAGGTTTAATGGATACCTGAATTGATTAATTAAATGAATTTATGATGTGTTCTGGTTGTGGTTCCAGAAAAAAATGGATTGCTCTGTACCTATATTAACAAATAACTACTAAAACCAGTTTAAATCTATTTTATTATTATTTTTAAAGAAATAACAATTTACTTAGTGAGGATGAGTTTGGCGACTCCTGAAATACATGATCTATTCCCCATTTATGATGTTTTAAAAAAAATGAGATATCTTCTTAAAGCAGTAACTTAAAAAAAAAAGGCCTAAAATTGTTATTACTTGTGAAAACCGGCCAACCAACCTACCAACCAACCAACTAACATCTTTTTAAAAAGATTTACAGGCTTTGGGAGAGGCTAAATATTATACTGTTTATCCCTGTTTCTCTAAAATTGTATGTCTGTGAAATTTTTCCTCACATTCCACATAAAATTTAAAAGTAAAAGTAAAAATATTTAATATCTTTATTCCATTTCAGGATAGACTTGAAGAAAAATCCTATTAAATATTGATTGGTTGAAAGTTTTTCAACTGGAATTTATGTTTCTTTATAAATATTATTTACTCTCTATTATGATATACGTATATATGTTATAAATATCTACTTAGGCATACAAAGTAATTGAAATGTGTTTTATATATATTAAAATAAGTTTTTATAAAGATAAGTTTCTAAAATATCTAGAACTTGCAATTTTCTACTTGCTTTTTAAAAATACTTTTCTACTACATTTCTTTAGAAATTAATGGTAACTTTTTTTGTGGAGTATAGAAAGAAACCTGTTTCTTTTCTAATTAATTTGAAAGACCATACAAGGAGATATAGAGTTTTTTTCCCTTCGTCCTCTGCTATGGAGCACATGCTGAGGCTGTTACTCATAGGTGAATACAAACCTTCTTGATATAAATTTTAAAACAAAAGGGGACAAAACATTAATATAATTAAATTTGCAGGGTGTAGATTTAAGGCATTTCGACCTATAAAGAAAAACATATGTGAAAAAAGATAAGGATGTTATCTCATATTTCTGCTCTATGAACTTCAGTAAGAATTGCATGTATTTTTGTTACCACATACCTTTCTACAGACATGATTGTCTCCGTGTATACCAAATTTAGTGGATTAAATAATATCCATCACAAACACCACATTATATTTTATGATTGCACTAAATACTCTCTCAAAGAGAATCCCTAAGTGTATTTTTGTTTTATGCTAAATCTCTGACACCTTGATTATTTTATGAAACTGTGGGCTAGATAAATCCTGGCTAAGAGTGTTGTTATTATATTTATATGATGTAAAGAACAAGGTAATACATACTTTGTATTTTCTTCTTTGCAAAATAATTTTAAGTTAAAAACAGGAATTTGTAGAACTCTAAGTCTTTTCACAAGTGCAGAAATATATAATCTGACTATTCAATTTAAATTTATTAAATAATGTTAGAAATCTCTCTCTGGAGGAGATAAAGAACTATTTAGAAAACTCAATTTAATAAAATGCCATGGTAGAATTGTATATAGGTATATACTATTGCATTATTATATTCTTTCTTTGTTCTTTGCTTTTTCTAAGTAGAAAAAAAGATAAGGGAATTGGAAAAGTAAAAGGGCTTTGCCTCTGAGAAATACAGTGAATCTTAACAAAGTATCACAAACTGGCTGGTTTAAAACAGATACCTTACAGTTCTAAGGAGTAGAAGTCTGAAATCAAGGTGTCTGCAGGATTGGTTCTTCCTAGAGGCTCTGAGGAAGAATCTGCTCTATCCATATTTCTCTCCTAACTTCCAGTGGTTGCCAACAATTCTTGGCATTTCTTGGCTGAAAATGCATTATTCTAGTCTATGCCTCCATCTTCACATGACATTCTCCTTCTATGTGTATCTGTGTCTAAATTTACTTTTTCTTATAAGGTCACCAGTCATTGAATTAGGGCCCATTTTAACCCAGTATGAACTCTTTTTAACTTGATTACATCTGCAACTACCTATTTCCAAATAAGGTCACATTTACAGCTTTCAAGTGGACATGATGTTTTGGGGGACACTATCAACTCTTCATACCTTCCAAGTTTGATTTCAGTAATGAGTTTAGCATGAATTATCTGTGAACAAGTCATCCCTAAAGGAAAGTCATAGTTAAAGAAGCAGCGAGTCATTGGATATTAATGAAAGAGCTTTTAGGCTACACTTAGGTCTGTCTTTTCCTTCCTTATCTCTTTATGGCACAATATTCAGCAATTATGTAACATTCATTGCTTTAGAAAACAATATAAAAAGTCTAATTCTATGGAAAACATGTTGCTTCTTAAAGCAATTCGGTACATATTGATAAAGCTCAACTCCTATCCAACTTGGAAGAACTTATTTCAATACTGAATAGAACCTAGAAGGAAACTAAACGAACTTTTCAGTGGCAAACTTACAAATTTCTATTTTTGAAATTACTTCGAATGGTGTGCTAAATTCTATATTTGGTATTTACTCTAAATTGTAATGTATTACCATATTTACTTACAGGGATGATCTATAAGTATTTGAATAAGTTCGATGACTTGTTTACAACTATTTGAATAGAGCTACAATTGTGCATTGATTACTTATTTTTACTCCTTTCAATGTACTTTTGAGAATATTTAAAAATGCATTCTTCATTGAGTTACTAGAAGATATTTTTATCATTCTAGGGATGAACAATATTGTTTTGTGTAGAGATACAAGTTAAATGTAAATTACTAGTGATAAAAGACCTTTGAAGAATTGTCTTGATTTTAAGAAAACAGGTTATCATATCCTGGCTCTGGCTCTCTCTGATTCTGAGAAAGATTATCACTAAGAAACATGAACATACAAATAGTTTACAAATATAAAGCAATTAGAGAAATAATATAAAACCAACATTGAACAATAAAGTAAAATATAAATCTAAATTTAGGGCTTTAGATACAAGCTACCTATAGACTGAGCATTTTAAAACACTTAGAAAAGTAACAATTTTAAAAGTAACAAAAAAATTACATATATACATTTTAATAGTGTGGCTTCTTTTGCACATACATATACCACAGCCTTTCTCCTTTCTCTGAACTATGCTTGTTCATAAGTCTCAAGTCTTTTAGGAGGGATAGAATTAATCATTCTGTATATCAACCATATAATTCCTTACATCATTACTGTCAATGAGGAAAATTAAAGGTAATCTCTTAGAGAGATGTGGAGTTTGAAAAATTAAATACCTGTACATGAAAGAAATGTTGATGTGGCCATTCAGAGTTATACTAACTCTCAATGTGCTCAAAGTAAATTGAATAGGTTAAAATATGAATGTGGATGTGTCGATTAATATTAATAAAGTAGATATCTTACCTCACTACTTAAATTTTTGTTTGAGGTTAACACTAAGCACACAACCAAATTGAAAGTGAAATCTATTAAAATTCTCCAAAAGAGAGGATACTTTTTTAATGCTTGATTCATTACTGACCAAACTTTTACATAATGATTGTGAAAGAAGCAGCTATATTCCTAAGAATTACATCTCTCATGTCCTCTGTATCTCTATGTAGTTTTAAGATTTTTTTTCAAATCTTATTTCTTACCACTGTTTCAAAAGATACTAGTTTTGTAGTGGCTTAACTGTCCCTCCTAAAAGATTAATTCCAATTTGTGTGTTTTTTCCCCCACACCACCAAGCAATTAACTCAACAATGACACCATCTATCTGGAGATAGTATCAGATCCCGCAAGTTAAGGACTTATTCCTACAAGACTGCTCCCACCCTCTACTTTAGACACCAAATTGCACCTGTGCTTCTGATGGACTGGCTATGGATCAGATGTTCTAGCCACCTCCTCTCAGGGCTTGATTAATTTGTTAGAGTGGCTCACAGGACTGAGAGAAACATTTTACTTTCTATATGACTGGTTTATTATAGAAGGGTATAACTCAGAAACAGCCAAGTGGAAGAGATGCATAGGGTTAAGTATGGAGGAGGAGCAAGTCCATTACTGTACAGTTTCATGGTTGTACACACCACTGTATACACCTCAAATGTGTACAGTTTATTGTAAGTTAACTAGATCTTAACAAAAGCTGTGTATATATATGAATATATATTCCTCTGCCTCAAGGACAGACTTGGAGGTAGCAGCCTTATAGAGACGCTAACCACATGTACAGATTTGTTAAAGAGATTTGCCTTACCCAACCTATAAATATATGTTATATGTTAAAATATATATGTGCATTATATATATATTTCCAATGAATTTGCACGTCTGATTTAATCTGATTGATAACACTTCTTCTGAAACAAAAAACAGTTATGTTAATATAAATGAACTAAATTAAAATTAGGTCATTAGGTTTGTCCTAAAATTTGCTATGATAAAATAGCTTGCTGTGAGGAGGAACAGTTCAATTTGAGATCCAATTGATAAACCTTCTAACTTTGATTCTGTAACTCTGTGAAGATACAGACCATATTGGATTTGTTCATCTTGTGGCAAACAGTCAATATCTAAAAATAAATTTATAAGGAGAATAAATTTTTAAGTAGTTCAATATATTAAGCTCCAAAGAATCTACATTTTCATAAATCTTATATATTGGTAAGCTTAGAGATCTAGAAACATCTTTGTAAATATATTCTTTAACATTTATTTCTATTTCTGAGTTGTTGGGTTAAAGGATAATATATATTCTACAAAAAAATTGTATCAATTTACAGTCCCACCAGTATGAGAAAGCAATTTTCATTCCATTCATTTGTCAATGCACTTTCATTTTTCTAAATTGATAACTAAAAAATGGTATGTATTTGTTGCTTTAATTTGCATTTCCTTGAATAATACCAAGTTTGAGCATCTTGCCCTATTTTTTTATAGTGAGGACTGTTGACGATCCTTGTTCTACAGTAACATGGATAAGAAATTTGTTGGAAACTCTTCATACTGTATTTTTAGGTCTTCTCTTGGGCTTAACAGATTTCCTAGAGAAAAAAAATTTCAGTATTCTATGTGTAGACTAACAGTTTACTAAGAATTAAATTATAGAAGAGATATGAACATATAGCATTCAAAATGCATGTTCACTAATTCCCCTATTTCTGTATAGAGCCCAGATCCTCAATTGTATCTAGCATAATATATCACAAAGACTCTTCATTATATTCTTTCTAAATTTCCAGAAAAAGTAGTGGGGCTGAAGGGATTGGGTTGGGGAGGGCTTTATCCAGGAGTATGATATGGCAATCTAAATGCTACTCAAACAACATTCACTCAATCTTCTTTACTTTTTTGTTTTCCTGCTTCTCCAATTATAGAAGTATCTGGTGATACCTCTGGTACACTGTGGTATAAACTGGATTATTGCTCAGCTTTCTTCACTTGTTGAATTAAGATTTGGTTTTCTTGGCTATTCTGTATCATTCACCTGTTCTGTCCTTTGTCTTTTGCTGTTACTTCATGTTTATTAGGTTATGTCTTTAAAATCTCTTTACTGTAGGTTTTTGGATTTTCCGAAAAAAGTGACGTTATATTTGCCATTTAATGCAAAAATTAAAAGTTCAATTTAAATGCCAGAGTTTCATCCAAGGATATGTAGGGGACCTTTTTTCCCTCTGAAAAATACCTGTTGCATGTTTCACAGAGCTGGCTTTGTCTCCATTTATGTGTATGAAAAGTGTTCTCTTTTCACTCAGTTTTGCAGGGCAAAAGAATCTTTCTTTCAACTATCATATGACTGACATCACCCTTCCTCTGTAAATCTTTCAAATATCCTTCCCGGCCACAGTAAGTCAAGGTGCTCCTAACCAATCACTTCATGTTCAAAATAACATGAGCTGTAAAAACTTAGGACAAATAAATCTAAATGCCAGCACTTCAAACATCAGTTTGAAGGAAATTGTGACAGTCATATCAATATCTGTCAAATTATGAATACAAATAACGCTTGACTTTGTTTTTATAAGAACATCTGTTTTGTGTCTTTGTGTATATGCCATGTCTGCAGTTTTCTTCCTAGGTGAGAAGGTGTCCGTTTCTACTTGCATGAGTTTTTGGATATCAATAGGAATTTGTTAGTTTTAAAAAATTCTGCTTATGTTAGTTCCAAACACATCCTTACACATGCAACATGTATCATATTGTATGTATTTATATAAAATCTGCCTGTGCAACTGGATATATGGAAGGGAAATTATGGGTAATTATTAAGATGTAATTTAACATTTACTTAGGAATACTGTAGTTTCTATTATTTATATTTATCTTCTGACTCTGCCCCAATTGAGTTCTGTTAAGTGTAGATGCATTATACCTAAAGCTCTCTAAAATTTCGATGCATAAGTATCAAGGTTTTGAGATATCAACAGAATGGAGAAGGGATGAGAAAGGAGTTCTCCCAAGATTGAACACAACTTCTCTTTGCACAAAATGTCTTCTCTGTGTCTCTGGTGGTATCTGGTGAGCAGCACCTGTCTTTGCAGAATCGTGGCACAACTTGGGAGAAGTTTTTGCGGGAGGGAGAAGGTCTTTTACTTGGGAGAAAAGTGCAAGTACCTTGTGTAACCATAGAACCAACTCAAAATATCCTATCCTGTATAATGAGATACTGAGTTGCTTTTCAGAGACAATAGATCAAAACTGCAAGTCATACAGCCAAAGCCTGAACAGAGGAAAGAACTCCGGCTGTACCCAGAACCAAGATCTTCATGCCCCCAATCCCAATGGAAACAAAGGACTGAGACAAAACTGGAACTTGAACATCTGAACCCTTTTTGAAGATAAGGGTCCATTGTCCAGGAAGATCTAATGCTGACTTCCCTTACCATAAATGGTCAAGCTCAAAGGTCCTCCAATTAAAACTTGCTCTGCCAGAACTTCTACATACCTGTTGCCCCTAAACTCTTAAAAACCTGCCTCAAACTCTGGATCAGGTTGTTCAGGCTTTTGAGCATTAGCTTTCCATTCTCCTGGGTGGCACCATTCATAATAAAGTAGCCAGTCTTTCTCCACTGCAATTTAGCATTTGGCTGTGCTAGCGCTAGGTGGACAAATTCTATTTGGTAACCCTCTCAGGAATCAGCTGGATTTTGTACTAATTGGAAGAGGCTTTCTGATCATTTGCAGAATAACTGAACTGGGAGAGGAAATGTGAGATGAGCCATTTTTAAATTACTGAAATTCTTACATTACTACATGGATGTAAGAGGCAGTGAAATTTGAACTACTACTACAAATGTGATGTCATCTATATAAATAGATTGAGGAAGTCCGAGTTATGATAAAGAAAGATATGGTTATTATTTATGAGTACCATTTTTTCTTGGTCGATAGAAATTATTTCAATAGGGAACCATTTACATAATAAGGTATCATTCTATAGGATTTACAAACTTTTGGGGGGAGGGAGGAAGTCTTTTACTTAAATTTTGTCATTGTCTATGAATATTCATCAGAATATTCTTCCTAGATTATAGTAGAAAGAATAAATTATTAGGGTATGTAATCAAATTGAAAATTGTTTTCCAGCCAAAAAAAAAGTTAGAAATAGAATGTTAAAAGATAATATGTATAGTAACACAAGAAAAATATCTTTTTCATAAGAGATGTGGGGGCTACAAAAAAATCAATACTTTTCTTCTCACCTTCTAAGTTCTTCTTGCTGGGCTAATAATCAAATTAACGAACAGGAGAAAATCAAATTTTTAATAAATGTGTATGAGGGATTCACATAAATGTGAAAATTCCTAAGACAGTGAGGCAAAGTTGGGTATATATCACACTTTGGACAAAAGAGAAAAAGAGAGAACAGGGTTTTAGATTTCAGAGTTGAGAACAGGTGGTTCATAGGTAGTCGAGAAAGCAGAACACAGATGGCAGGGAAATTCTTGCTAGGAAACTCAGAAACAACGGGACACAGGTGGTATCTAGCTAACAGTCCCCTGCTTTACACTTTCCCATCTACCATATTCAAATTCAAATTAGGCTAAGATGAATATGCTAAAATTTCTTTCCTAGAGAAGACTGTTCCATCTGAATCTCTTAGTCAGAAAAAGGGGGAGGGTCAAAGGTTCTTTCTGAGTTTTATTTCTTAATAAGCAGCTTAAAATCAATATTCCAAAAGGCAGCTTTAGGTCTACAAAACTTAGATCCCTTTCAGAGGAAATCTAATAAAATATTTGCAAGAATTCTGCAGAGAAAGCATTAGCATTAGCAAGAGGAATTAAAGTAACTCCTTATATTAGGAAATATGAAAGGTCTAAAATTAATGTTTTAAGCTTCTAATAAAAAGCCAGAAAAAGAAAGGCCTAATAAACCTAAACTAAGTAGAAGAAGAATATTAGCAACTAATATTCTCCAAAATTTTTCCCTGAGCAGCTGCTTTGTGCTGCTGTAGTATTTGAATGTTGAGCACATCTTTGAATTTAGAAATTATCTTCACATATTAGAGACTGTTTGTTTCTTGTCCTTCCCATGCAAATATAGAAGTGGTGATATTCTGGGAAAATACCCCTCCAAGCCTACAAGTACTATATCAATCAAGGCACCTAAGTCAGAGGACTAGAGGATAGTAAAACAAGAGAGAAGGTATCTGAGTGTTGTGCCCTACACACAAAATATTCATTTTAACCTGTGTCAATTGCCATGTCATTTTTGATATATTTCTCTCAAGAATGCAATTCAAAAATATTGTAATCACATTTACCATGTACGTAATAACAGCTGCTTATGCCAGATGCATATTTGCTTGTGATATTTTTTGAAATAGTTAATCTTTTAATTTTTATAAAATATGGTATAATTCAGAAATAAGCAATTTGTACTGATTTATCTATCTGGAGTCTCCTATTACCAGAGATTATAAACTCTACATCTGAAAAGTAATTTGAGAAATTTTATAGAAATTGTCTAATGCTTTTTATTACTTGACAATGCAAATAAATGAAATTTCCGACCTATGCCTTAAAGTTTGATTTTTAATAACAACACATTATTTGCTGTTTAACTCAATTCTTCATCCTAATAAAACTTTCCTTCCCTGATAGCTAACTATCAGGGATTGCCAGGACAGAGGTAGTAAAGCAATTGTTTTCTCTTCATATGGTATTATGATTATTTTCTTAATTCACATATTCAAATATTTACAGGTTTTTCTAACTGAATCCCTTGGGCAGGAAAGGGGGGAGGTATTAAACGATCTTTCAGAGTTTTTGCTTCTTAATAATCAGTTTAATATCCCAAAAGACAGCTTTAGGGACCAAAATTTTGGTCCCCTTTAAATTCATATTCTTGTTAGTTCATTTAGATGATTAACCATAATGTTATATTATTAGTATCAACATCTGTGGCCACTGTAAGACCACCAGACAAATTCAGCAACCAGACTTGTCTTCTCTCTAGATTCTAGAATAGGTAAATAGCAAAGACTACAAATTTTCATAATAATTATGACTTCATTATGTGAAGAATGTCTCATAAATGAAACAAAAATATTAACATTAAGTTAGAATGCTTATACAGAATACACTGTTTTTCAACTTACTAAATAGTTAAATAATAGAACATAGCTGTGCTTTGTAAGTTTTTACTATAATACACTTATAGAATAATAAGGTTATAATTGATATCTATTAAATTTTCTAAGCTAAACTCAGCTTTATGTAGAAGACACCAGAGTACACAACAGTGCATCTTACATTTTTACTCTCTTTTCAGATCTGGACAACATATTCTGAGAACCTTATTGTTTGAAATCTTTCAACGTTTTAGACAAGGATTTTGGGACCATCTCTGATTAACTCAAACCCTCTCTTGTGAAAATCAATCCTACCAACCCCAAACATAGTATGAGTAAGTAATTCTTCCCTCAAATACAGATAGAAGAAGTCCTAGATAATTAGGAATGTTTCTATTTGGCAAATCTGAGCTACCATAACATACTTCTGCCCATAAGCAAAGTTGACAGAATAACCAAATGAAAAGTACCTGACCCTGTAACTTCATAGAAACTACCTACTTATTCCAACTCTTTATATAGATTGAAGTTTTTTTCTTTTAATCAAGTTTTTGGTCTCTTATCTGACCCAATCTTAGTCTATTTCTCACGATGAGTTTATTCATTAGAGCACTCACCTGTTTCTATCTCTGTCTGACACTTCCAACCTCTAATTCTCATCTAATTCCTAGTTGTCTGCTTTAATCATGGCACCAATTTAAATTTCACTTTAGTATGGATTTCTCTGCTATGAGAATTCATTAAGAAATGCAATTTGGCACTTGTTTATTTATTTTTTTTCCAATCAGTCCGATGTGGCTGGTGGGGATATTTCATCTATGGGAGCAATGTAGAACATTTGGGAAAATGTTAAGAATTTTAAACAGACATTTTTTTGGACAGCAAAGCCATACTCCATTGGCAGGAATATAATCAAACTCTCAAAACCTGTAATATAAGGTCCTGGGAACTTATATCTGATTTCCAGGCATTAGGTTGATATTTTCTGCTCATTTAGTTCCTTTTCTTCTTTTCTCACGGAACATTATAGGGTGTTTTTGTTGTTGTTTTTGGCAATTTTTAAGTAAAAAAATTAGAGGCACTGCATAAATCTTTCTTGAAGAAAACCATATAATATAAAGAGATAAATGATGTCTGCAACAATTTATCTCTATGTAAATGCAATAAAACAAGTTTAGTTCAACTCCTCAATTGTGAGTTCTTAGCTAATGGAGATAACTGCAACTTGTAGAGAAATAAATTATTTTGGAATAAAAAGAAGATATGAAGAAATTTTATTTTAAGTATTTATCTACAGTGGGCTGAATGTAGAGTAAAATCTTTTAGAACTACTATCAAAATTGGGAGGTTGACTCTGAAGCCTACTGTAATAATAGATGCATGAATTCTCTCAACAAACTCAGCAAGTAGTCACCTAGTTTTGTCCCAAGTACTTCCAGTGCTAGGAGACTTGTGAAATATGTGCTTTGCATTAAATATTATTCACAATGTATGTACAATAATTTCTTTTTAGTTAATTTTGTCATTAGGCACTATCTTCACTGCTAAAGCTGTGGTTCTCAAGCATTAGCTTGTTAAAATATATTGAGCTCCAGTGTTTCTGATGCTGTAGTCTTCAGGTGGGGCTGATAATTTGAATTTCTAAAAAGTGTCCAGGTGATTCTGATCTTGCTGGCCCTGGACCACACTTTGAGAACCCTTACTCTGAAAGTAACTTCTGTGTTCATACTGTTCTAGCACTTCTTACCTGACTAAATCTTGAAACTGAGGGTCCTTATAACTTTAATTAAATTTAGCTTTGAATTCTAGCACTAGAAATTGTATCTTTCTCTATATACCCCTCATGGACCTAGCCTCTGCCTTGGAGGCTCAGCAACTCTTGAGTCAGCAGAAGACAACAGCTTGAATGTGACTAATGGTCACAAGATCTGGACCTCTGGTCAGCTAAAGATAACATCTTGACCTAAGTTATGTTCCACCTCCTGAGCTGGAAGATAGAACAACCCCCTGGCTACTTTCCCATGAGACTGGACAGAGAGATGCCAAAGTAGACCTCAGAACTGTCCTCAAGACCTGAAGAAATGATTCATTACTTTTACCTCCCCTTCTACCAATCAGCTCCTAGCATGATCCTAAACCCCTAATCCATGGTGTTTTGTGATTTTGTCCTATATAATCTATAACCTACAAGCCATTGGTAAATTGGGTAAATTATATAAAAGACATTAACTCCCCACACTCCAGATTGGCCAATTCAATATTAAACTGTTTTTTTTTTCTATACTGCAAACTCCTGCTTGTGCATTTTTTTTTTCATCCAGTGTACACAGGTAAATGGACTCAAATATTGGGGCATAGAAGTAATCTAGCCCCCACTTAGGCATTTCTTAGTACTATAAATACAACTTCATTTTTTGTTTGTTTGTTTAATTACATTCTTCACCACTTTCTAAACTTGGGTTATCTCAATTTCCAACTTTTAAGAATGCTTTTTTTAGGATTGCTGAATTGGTAGTAAACTCATAAAATGACATTCGTTCATTTGACAAGTATTGTTTGGGCTCATAGATGTATCAAATGTTGCTCTAGGCAAATTATCACAAAGATAATTTCAAATACAGAGTAGGATAAAATGGGGTCATGGAAATTAGGGACATGAGATGGTGGATATAAGATGTGTTATTTTACAAGGTGATATTTTGAACTAATATCTGAATTATAGAAACACAATTTCTTGTTTGGAGTAATGCAAATGAGTCCTAGCCTGTTATATTGAAAACATTCCTATTTTAAATTCTCTAAATTCTTCAATATGTTATTCTTTATGATTTCTTCATGTCATACTGTTGTACTTTGTTAAGAATAGGATACTCTTTCAGATATACAACCTTACTGGAAGTTTCTTTGTGCCTTTTTCACCTGTATCTTTTACATAGTAAAGATGATTTGGATGTTCACTTATCCTCTTCTTTTTCAATGGGAGAATAATCTATCTTCATTTCCATAGCTTAGCCAGCCACTCATGCCACTGATCTTTCCTGCCTTTTTAAATACTACGGTCATCAAGGTTTCCTCTCAATTTTTTTCCTTTTCATCATTCTCCTTCTGTTTACAAACATACTTAATCTCCCACATCCTCTCTCCTCCTTCTTTCTTATCTATCTAATCTATCTATCATCTATCTATCTATCTATCTATCTATCTATCTATCTATCTATCTATCTATCTAAGCTATCTATCATCTATCTATCTATCATCTACCTTTCTAATCATCTATCTATCATCAACTATTTATCAATCTATCCATCCACCTGCCCTTGAACTTACTGCATTTAGTTACCATTTTAACACCTTTCTTCTGTTCCCCTAAAATATTTGAAAGATGGAAGAATAGAAAGAGCAAATTTTGGGGTCACCAGTGTTTAAAATCCCACTCTGGAACATGTTAGCTATAGGAATTTAAGCAAGATAGTTTCTAAATGAAACTTTCTAAAATGCAGAAATAATTATAATTTTACTCTGTTAAAATATTAACCAGCTCTCTGTTTATTACGATGAATTTCCAGTGCACTTAGTTTCACCCTTCACTATTTATCTGTAACTTACTTTTCCAATCTTGTTTTTTTCTCTTCTTTCTTAAAAGATATGATTCACTAACCAATTATCTCTGTGTATTATAGTCTTATATTTCTTTATCTTAGACTATACTCAATGATTCTTTACCATAAGAATGTCTTTACCATAGAATTCTAGTAGTCCAAAGTCTACTTACACTTTGTTAAAAGCATGACATCAATTCCTCTCCAAATTCCACTTCAATATTTCAGCTGGATGTAATGTATCCATGTTTTGAATACCAGTAGTATTCGTTTTGTGACTCCTTTTTGATTATCATTTTCTACCTTACATATATCTGTGTAGTCATTGTAACTGCTCAAAATCAGTATAGGTTTCTAGAGGAAAGAAATGGTATCTAATTCACCATTGTCATCTTCCAAATTCCTAGCATAATGCTTAGCATCTTCAAAGCCAGTGATTCCCAAAGTGTAGGCACTGGACTAGGAGCATCACATAGGTACTTGTTAGAATGTAGTGAATCAGAAACTCTGGGGATGGGCCCAGCAATCTGTGCTTTAACAAGCCCTTCAGATGATTCTGATGCTACCTGAAATTTAGGACTTACTCTTGAACACATTCTGCAATACTTATTGAATGGATGAATGGGTAAGCAAATGATGAATAAATTTAGTTAATATTTAAATAAAACATGACAGTTACTATCATTATTTCTGATAGAAAATGCATACTGTTGAGATTTTGACATAAAATTATGAAACACCTTTAAATATTAATTAGGACAAATCTGATATGTCTTACTTCTTAGCAATACTCTCCAACATGGATGCTTTTCTCAAGCTTTTTCTTTGAATTTGTACATTATCTCAAAGGATGAATGCTGATTTTTTTGGTAAATGTTTATTAGCAAGTCACTGATTTTAATTCACTGGTGAAATAAAAGATATTCATAAGGATCTCTTGACTTTTTCTTCAATGAAATAGAGTATTGTGCTTCAGGAATTGAATGTGTATATGATTCAAGTAAGGAACTTGTTAAAATAAAGATTTGACCGAGTATGCCTAGGGTGGTGTCTGAGATTACAAGCTCCCAAGTGAAGCCATTACTGCTGGTCGAGGGACCATCTTATGCAGAGAGGAGTTACAGTATAATGTGGTTTCCAATCTAAGAGGCTGATTCAAATCTGTATAGATGAGGAAGGGGCTTGAGGATCTGGACAGATTATTTATTTCCTGTGAGTTTCTGTTTCTTCTTCTGTGAACAATAAATAACATGTAAAACACCTAGTATGATGCTTAACACAATAATTGCTCAATAAAAGGTAACTATTATTATTCAAATAAAAATTAATGACGAAAATTTAAAGGAGTTTCAAAATATTATGGTTCCATCTGGTAGTAGTGTCTACAGACAGGGATACAGCTAGTTAACCCTATTCTGGATGTGCTCACTCTGGAATGTGAGGGCAATAAAACTGAATTCTGCTGTCAACAGTTTTATAGTTTCTGCAATTTCAGCTTGAGTGTCTGCAATTGATTTGCAGCAGTTGAAATCACACATATGACTTCCTGAAAATTAAGCCCTTCTTCTGGCACTAGCCTGATTATCTGTTATTCCTGATAGAAACAAAGAAAGCTTCAACCTATTGAAAGAAAACATTTTGATTTCTTTATTTAAGGACATTATTTACATCCCAGGATCTATTTTGTTGCATATGGATATTAGTTATTGAGATTTACATAATGAATTTATTGTTAAGAGATTTCTCATTGATAGCAAGCATTAGCCAAAGAATGCGGTGCATTTATCATACATACTAGTTAGCATATTATCGAAAAACTAGTTATTTACATTATACAGCTTAATAGGCAGTCTTTCTTTTCAGTTTTTAAAATCAAAATCAATAAATCCAATAGGCTATTTTATTGTTCACCTACAGAGAGTTACTGCTCATAGAAATGAATTTCTGAGTGACTATCAAATTAGATCGTATCTTAAGATAGTCTTTGGCACTTCTTTGGGAATTGTGAACATTTAAATATGCCAGCTAAATACTCAGTTTAAACTACTATCGTTCATCAGAAAAATATGTTTCTGATACAAAGAAAAATAGGTTTATTTCCAAAGATGACTTTGAAAGACATTGTATTAAAAAGTTAAGAAAAAAATGCATCATCTAATGTTATCTTATTCATTTACAAAAGTTGAGAAAACAGAAAAACCAATACAGTTTTCTGGATTTGGGGTGGGGGTAAAATTTAGAAACAGAGAAGATAAAAAGAATTTTAAAAGTGATTTTAAATTTGATACCCATAGTGAAAGATCTACTGATTATTATGGAATGCTTTACCCTATGTGTTGAACTTTCCATGGATTTTTATTGTGAGAAATGGAATTTGTTTTTCTATTAAAATATTAATAGTAATTAAGTCCTAGTGTTAGGTTTAATTAAGATAAGTTTTTCATTTCCATTTGGTTGAAGTTCAGCAACAATTCTATAAGCAGTCAGTGCCCACCACATCTCAATTGAGTAGCAAGGGCTAATTTATCACCCTGGTGGCAGATTGATTATTACCTGCAGTTGTGAGGTCAGCAGATAATGGTTTTCTTATAGCAGGAAAATTGGTGGCATTAAAAAAATAGGGCACATTTCAACCTTTTGTATAGCTTATTAAAATGAAAAAAAAATCAAATAAGAAAGAAGTTTTTTCTTCCACTTTTAATAACTTCATTTGACTTTAAGAACATGAGGATTCAAATAGGAGTTCAAAGTTTTTCTTTTGTCATTGCATCTCCTTAACTCTATGTCACACATATTGAAGATATTTTCATTCCTTAGTTTTCATGTCTTCCTAAAAAGTTTTGAAATTAGTTGTTTAAGCTTTCAGAAGGGGAATATATTTTAAAAGGCAATCAAGTTTTAAAAGTCCATTACGATTTCTCTAAATTTTATTTTTATACATCAATTGATTTCTCCTTATAAAAAAAGTCTCCTCCAAAATTATATTTTTACTTTTTAATTCTTTTCCTTTCTCTCTCCTCCAATCTACCCTCTCTATCCTTAATTTGATGTTTCTAACATATACTTTCTATTTAGCAGAAGGTGAATGTGACAACATCAATGGCTAAATAACTAAGGGAAAGAGTATGTGGTCTCGGTGTGAAACAACTTTTAATGGTGTCATAGAGTTCACTGTCAGTCTCTGAGACAGCGCTTCAAAAATTGGCACTTCTTTTAGCTCTCTGCCACCCATGAATGAGCCATCAGCTATTTAATGGGGCCAATATTTAGCTTAGCTCACTTATGTTCTGCACCTTCACTCCCTTGAAGCTACAACCGGGAAGTTCCAAGACTCTGAGTGTGGGTGTTGCTGTCAGGCAAGCAGAGATGCATCCAAAAGTTTATAGAATTTGAGGGCCTTCTTAAAGAATAAAATAACAGTTTCCTCACCCAAAAGTATTACAAAAAGCACTTGACCATGAGAACACATTGCTAGGGCCTCTCGTAAGGGCTGGTGGAAACAAGGAGCCCTGACACATAAGCTTTCTTTGCTTCATTGTAAACTTGGCTTTTGCGGGGAGTGGGTAGAGCACACCAGAATTCCTAAATTTGACTATCTCAGACAGAAAAACCCAAATATTTTCTGATAGTCCATAGTTAGTCAGCCTAATTCCATAAATGGGTTTTGTAGTTAGGCAGTTACTCATTCATCCACTTATTCACCCATTAGTTCTATGTTCAGTCAATGAGTAGGCAAAAGCTTTTTATAAGATTAGGTAAATGCTAGGATTCTTATGTAAATTCTAAACAACCAGTTACATTGTGCTCTATGAGAATGCTCAGCAAAAGCCAGTACAAAGTCAATGTAACCAGCGAAGTTTTCTTTCTTTCTTTTTAAAATTCCATATACCATATTTACTAGTTACTCGTCAAGTGCACTTTCAGTGATATTAAGGTAAGATGTGAGGTTTCAAGTGGGGCAGAGAAATAGCTATATCCCAACTTCTTTAGTTTTATAGTCTTTGCAGTTGTTACGTTCTCATTTCTAATGATAAGCTAACATTGCAATCTATAGGAAGGAAAGCTAGAGGAATCAAAGAATAATAGTCCTTATTTTGAGCTACTGAGAAACTTCACACATGCACATTTTTGCGTTTTCTCTTAGAACGCTAATTTTTCCTCTGGCTCCATTTTTGCATATGAGATTCAATTCTCATAATTTTACCACAGGCTTCCATGGGCTGTCAGCAACATATCCTGCTTTACAATAAATGTCCTTATATAAAGATGACTGCAAGTTAAATTTTGTGTGTTTTTGTTTGCTAGGGCTGCTGTACCAAAGTACCATCAACTGGGAAACTTAACAGAAGTTTATTGTTTCACGGTTCTCGAGGTTAGAAGTCAAAGATCAAGCTTTTGGCATGGTTGGTTCCTCTGAAACCTGTGAGAAAGAATCTTCTCCACACTTCTCTCCCAGCTTCTGGTGGCTCTTTGGCTTGTGGCAGCATAACTCCAAACGTTCCATAGCTTTCTCCCTGTGTGTGTTTCTCAGTGCCCAAATTTCACCCTTTTTTATAGGGATGCCAGTCATATTGGATTAGAGGCCTATCCGTTCCAGCATGACCTCATCTTAACTAATTACATGTGCAATGACCCTATTTCCAAATAAAGTCATATTCTGAGGTACTGGGGATTAGGGCTAACATATGAATTAGGGAGAGGGGCACAATTCAACCTATAATAGCTGTTTATTGAAAGAGGTATTGTGTGTCTGACAGTGCTCTGAGCACTTTACAATTATTAACTTCCTTAATCTTCACAATAAACATATGAAGTAGGTACTGTTATTAACTGTTTCAGAAGGCACACACACACACGCACACACGCACACACACACGCACGCAATTTCTTTTGGATACCAATGAACATCTTTCTGCATGTAGTGTTTGTAATTTAACAAGTTTGATAAATAATTTTTAATTTCTAATTTATGAATAAAATAAATAGCTCCCTGTAAACTGAAATTCAAGATATTTACACTGCTATTGTTTTGCATATTTAAGTATGGTCAAAATAACTTTTCCTTTATCTTTTTCTCAAATATATGCCATTTCTGAAGCATTTTAGAGATGATATTATTATTTTACTTGTAAAGTTCACTTAGGAGAAAATTTTAATCTATCAATTTAATGAGATTATTCTATGACATGTTCTACCTGCAACAGAATATTCTCTATTTTTCACCTAAACACATTCCTACTTTCAAAATATTTTTCTAGGATTTTGCATACACCTGAAATCCTGTTCTTCAAATCTATTGCTTTTATCAACACCACGAATATCGTCATCCCATAGCTTTTATGACTTTGCCAGGCACTGTTTTAGGGACCAGTGGGCTAGGCAATGAGCTAAACATAGATATTATCTTGTTTTAACCCTTAAAACAAGTCTATAAGAAAGGTATTATCATCTCCATTTTACAAAACTATTAGCTTTAAACACTTTGTATACCACTTTTGTTATTAAAAGCTCCAATTAGTAGACACCTCCCTCATGAAGATTTCCTAATTCTTCCTTTTTTTATACTTACATAAATTTTTGGTTACACAATTTTTAAAATCAGATTCACATTTCACTTTGTATTTAGGAAATACATTGACATATGTGATTCCCTAATATTTGGGAATCATCAAGAAGGATATTGAAATAAAAAGAAACTTGTGCCCTACTTTTTATTAGAGCATAAAAGAAAGTTTCTTTTTTAAAAAAATCATACTCCAATAATAGATATATGTGAGTAAATCAGTATGACAATTCCTATATATTTAGAAAGAACTGACATTCATTTGTTATTTTTCTAAAAATACTAAGATTTAAAAAATTTCTCAGAGAATAAATTAGCTTAGTAATTAGTGTTATTTTAATTGTTTCTTTTTGAAGTTTTCTGAATAGATTGTTGATGTTCTTCAGAAGATTGTTTTCACTGTTTAGTATTACATTCTTAAATATTTTTGACATCTGTCTAATTGCAACCCTTATTTTAAATGTTTCAATATAATTATTAATTTAAATTCAATTTTGTTTTTAATAATCACTTAAAAATAATTTTCATCTTTCTCCAAAAAACTGAAGTAACAAGTAATAGTTTAATGTCCCAACTTCTTTCCAGCAACATAATTATTAATTATGTCATACTCATTTGTTAAAATTTGTATTTTGGTAGAATTTCATTAGATAATTTTTATATTTATTACGAGAAAGACTGCTGTTAGCATTGTATTTGTCTTTTCTTTCTATTTCCTTAATTTGGTCATTTGAATTAAGATATTGATTATGTTACCATCTCTCCTCCCATTCTTCACAGCATGTCACCAGTTTTCTCTTATAATATTCAAATATCTGTTTGGGGGATCACAGAATACAATATTCAATCAATGTTTTATGAGAAATTTTAATTCTTGAAAATGTTAATGTTTGTCTTATTACAGAGCCCTTAAATAGTAGCATATTTATATAAAATATGTGATATTCATGCTCTGGGATGCAGATGAAATAAATATTTGAGGAAGTTAAATGATTATTCAAAAGTAAATAAAATACAAATTTTATGAACATGTTCTAGATAGAATTATTTTATATCTTATATTTAATATTTAATATTAACTCAGACTGCTCATTTTCTAGCCTATTGATTAATTGAGCTCTTATCACATATTGCCTTCTCTTATTATTTGGTTAGTATAAAGGTGTACTATTTCTCCCAATAGATGTCAATCTTATTGAGAAGAGAAACACGTTTTGTATCTTTTTATTTTCTATAGGGCATTAGCAAATATTTTTGCATAGAGGAGGTGCTGAAAATATCAATTATTTGATTACAATTTTCATGAAGACCATATTCATTGTATTCATATACATTGCTAAACAAGTAGTTATCTCCTAGCTCTAAGGATAATAAAAGGATTTTTGTTTCCCTTTCTTAAAAGATTTGCTTCTGAAGGTTTTTACTTTGATCGGAGTAGTTTAGGAAGGCACTGAAAAGTAGTCGATCTGACCCTAAGGCCAATCATTAGCCACTCTGATGAGGCATAGAATAAAACATAAATCTCTTTTCCTCACAGCCTGCCAACAACTCACAATAGAAGTCTATTCTTTCATTTCAATATTTCCAAAGAATCAGACTCATCCTGGGCAGCCCACACAATTGCTGTTCAGAGTTACGGAAAAGGGAGGCATTCGGTCATCATCAACCAGCATTAAACCCTTTACGGGGTTGATTTTTGAGTTCTTCCTGCTGCCATTGGTCAATCAGGGACTGTAGTTTTGATCCAGAAGATGTCCAAAGAGAACAACAGTTGAGCCATCCTTAATTTATAAGTTGCAATTGAAGGGCTGGGAAAATTGAAAGTGTTTCTATGTGAAGACATTGAATGACAAACATCATGACAGATCTTTCTGTGTGAGTAGAATGTCATCTCTACATCAATAGTTTCACAATTGATAACCTGTGTATTATATCCCAAGTTTATCTGGTTTTCCCATTATGAAGAGAAATGGAGATATAAAGTGTAGCATAAAAAAAATAGTTAATGTTGTAGTAAATATGTAAGGGATTAGAGGGGTGCTAGATTTAGTGAGTGATCATTTTGTAAGTTATGTAGATCTCTAATCACTGTGCTGTACCACTGAAACTAATATATTATTGTATGCCAACTATAATTGGAAAAAACTCGTTAAATTATATAATGTAAATACGAGCAACTAGTTGTCTACTTATATTTCAATAAAGCTGGAAAAAAAGATAAGAAAAGAAAAGGAAAAAAATATGTCCTGAAAGAAATCAGTCATATGCCAGAGTTCAGAACAATACTCAACTCTCCCTGTTCCTGGCAAAGTCTTCAATGCATAATGTATCTCCATCAATGAGAC
The DNA here is from genome assembly GCF_902729225.1 of Pteropus medius. Lineage (NCBI taxonomy): Eukaryota > Metazoa > Chordata > Mammalia > Chiroptera > Pteropodidae > Pteropus > Pteropus medius. The sequence goes on from NW_024347791.1 coordinate 25,651,202, forward strand.
AGTCTTTTGTGGATTATATAATGCCTTCTGACAGAAGTCTTCCTTTTAATTGCAATTACTCATGGAAAAGATAGCATGGTAAATTTCTAACACCAAATATAGTGAAATTGAGGAAAAGAGAGGGGGGACACATAAGAGGAAAACTCAAACTCTTTCAACAGAACTTTGCCCAAAGGGCAGACCCACTCAGAATAAAGGAAAACCTCTGGTCATACGCAAATGAAAGTTTCTTTTCACTTTAGGCTTTTATCTATGCTGTGTGCATTGTTTGAATGCTTTTGCATCTTTCTCAACCTCCTTCATTAAATTTATATCTACAGATCCTCCAGTTCTCAGCTAGAATAATATTTCTCGGTTTAGGCCTTTTGTTATCCTCTTTCATGTTATATTATAATTTTCCCTTGTATTCTGTAAGATTCTCGATGTCAGGGATCATGCCTATCTTGACCATGATGGTAATTCCGGCTCTTAGCACAGTGCCTGACAGAGCAGGGATAACACTGTGAAAGTATTAATTGATTGGCAATGGATTCCATTTATTCTTGTGAAACAAGGTCAATCCACCCATGTAATCCCATTGCCAATCAAAGTTCCAGGTTCTCAATTGACTCTGTTGAGTTTACACTGTCTTCTTGTTACCAAGAGATGTCAGAGGCATTATTTGATCTACTTACTCTCATCATACTATTACTTTGTTTCCTATTGTTCTTTCTTAAGAATCCAGATATGAAAGTAGTCAACCAATTGTTACTTCTTATCAGTTTTTAACTTTTCTCTCTATGGCAAAAGCATGGCATGTAGAGACTCTTTCATAGAGTTTGATCTACCAGAGTGAAAACATGCTGACCCTCATATCATATGTAAACATCAAGTTAATGTTGAGTAGGTACATAAACAGATATATTTGTCCTTGGCCTAGTTTCCAGAAAACTCTTTAAGGATGTGTATCCCAGTCTTCACTGTACGTTTTCTGTTTGAAAAACGAGATGGCTGGAGGTTTAGGGAGCTGCAGGATACAAAGTGTTTCTGTATTTCCTTTGAGATGTTCTCACCTTCCCTGCCATAGCATGGGGGAATATGTGCAGCCAATTTTTCTGCAAATTTACTGATAAGAATATGAATTTAAAATACATTAATGTGCATCATTATAGATGTTTCAACCTACTTCAAGCTTTAGATCCAAAGATATATGATGAGAACACAGAGATTGCAAAAAGGAAATAAACAACAACCACAATCAGTGAATATATTCTGCTGTTATCCTGTAGTTAGTCAAGGAAGAATTTATAAAGGCCTGAATAAAATGATCTTCTATTTTTAAGTTACTATGACCAGTGTCTTCTCTTTGGTTTAATTATTTTTTTATTGTCTTGTATGATTAGATTCATACAGAATGTGAAACAAAAGTGATAGCAAATATTAATTTCCAGAGGAAGAAAACATTGCTCATTTCTGTGATCTAAAATTCAAATTTGAGGGCAGTTTGTTGGCACGCTGCTGTCACTGCTGTCAGCTCACTAGTACTCAAAGTCTAAGGAACCACTTCTACTGAAAAATAATTATCTGTTCATGAGGTTGCAACATTCAAACAGATTATAGACCTTTTTGAGTGATGAGTGGTCAGATTTTAAAATTACTTATTATCTTGACCCTTTTTTAGCCTTGAACAGTGGTGAGCTACTTTCATTATGATAGATATTATGTCTGGATATTTCTGACAGGAGTGTTTTAAATCCTTAAATATGAGGCGTCATTCACATCCTTTATGGTAATTATATAAATGTATAAACAGTCTTTTAAAAATGTTACAGCTAAGCCTCCAAATAATATCCTGATTCAGGAATAAAACAAAACATATAGTGATTTTTTAGTGAAGAAAAGATAATTTGATTAATGTTTAATATTTGTAACAATATTCTGTTTTACATGTTTATAGCACTATTTAAACATAACACAATGGCTCGTTAATTTTTAAATGTGTGTGCATAGCTTATACTTTCCAGAGTTTACTTGTTATATGTCTGAACGTCTTTGACCACGCTGGATAGGATGTCAATAAAAAATAAACTACATTATTGCAATGTAGTGAAAATAGGTTCAAATAATTAAATGTATAGTCTGCTTTACAACAGTAGAAAAACAAAGACATGAGGTAGCAAAAGCTCAATAATCATATCAAACATCTATTTTGGCCAATTTCCTGGGAATTATATACTGGCATACAACCACTTTCTAATATAACATTCAATCTGAAATTTTAATTAGTTTTTCTGCAGAAATTCACACCAGATGCTTAACATCTTAGTTCTCTAGTGTCCATCACACCACACTGGCAAACAAAACAATTAAAATAAATCAACATACACTATAACTTTTGGTGTCAAGTAACAAGATAAAACAGGTCTACGGAAATTATGGGCACAGTATGAGGAAGCAACAGAAATTTTCAGAAAAAAGTCCAAACTACTTTTACCTACAGCTAGAAACTGAGAAAATTCCTTTTACACATGGTTCTTACTACTAGGAAGCAGAATCTCATATTAATGAAAATTGTTCTCTGCCATTTCCAGTCTTTTATAGCCACTGTCATTAGAAGTGCATATTCTTATAAAACAGCTATGTCTTACATCTGTGACAATCAATCTCTATTTTTGGAGGAAAAAATAGACCTTAAATTAATTTGAAGAACACAATTAAGATTTTTCTAGGATAAAAACTATAAATGAATTTTTTTGCCAATCTATTTGAATTTTAGTTTTAAAACTCTCTTTGTGCTAAGATTACACTTTTATTTATTGCTTGGTGCTAAGTGACCTTAGAAAAGAAATTAAAAGTGATAGTAATGTTTAGTTTATGAAAATTTAATTCAATCATTTCACAATAATTGTTTTTAGCTTCTACCTTATGTGAATTATTCCTAAGACAAAAGGAGTACAACAATAAAGATATCAGATTTGATTTCTTCCTTCATGGAGCTTATAATTTAAAGAAGCAGATATTATCAAATAATCTCCCATGCACGCACATACACATACTATACTGTGCTATGAAGGAAAAGTAGATGGTGCTATAGAACATATAATTAAGGGAGTCTGTCTAATCTGAGCAGGGAGGAGATGATGGCTAGGAAGAAGTGATATTTTAGCTCCAAGAAAAAGTGATATTTCAACTGGATTCTGGGGAATGTGGCAAAAGGAGGGAAAAACATTTTTATCTCGAGGACTCAATATGTGCATAGATCTTGAACAGAAGTGAACAAAAAGGAGGCGGAGATTGAAATAGTCTGGGAAGCCCACTGGGGTCCAGATCCTGCAGGGCCTATGAGGCTGTATTAAATATTTGCAACTTTATCTTTAGAGCAATGGATGTCAATGGTCAGGAAAGTTAAGTGAGAAATTTGCACCATTAAAAAGAAGTATCTTACTTGGCAAAATAAAAAATTAACACAATCTATGCTTACTCTCCACATTTTTTCTTCACAGCGATCCCATTCTAACTCTGTATAATCCAATAGTCTTGAACTGTATTCTAGTCCCATAGAAAGTTTTCAGAAACAAAGATTCAGTCATTAAGGATGATCTTACTTTAATAATCTGCACACATATAAGCATTCATTCATGAGAAAGGTTCCAACAGGGATCTGATGCTCTCAGGATGTTGTGTAGATCAGAAAAAACCAGTGATCGTACAATATTCTCTAGGAATCAGTTTGATCAACCCAGTGGTGGCAGAGACAGTGGAGTGGCTTACAGTGTTAAAATATGCAGGGTTACAACAAATAAAAGATGAAGAGGAGTTTGTTTGGCTCTTGCACTTGATGAATGGTCTTCACTGGACAGCAGATGAGTAATATTAGCCAAACTGACAAACAAGGAACAAGAGGATCTTAAAAAAGATATCTGAGCTTTGACATTGAAGGAATTTGGACTAGAGTCAGGAGATGCTGATGGGTGACGTGAGAAGAAAACCAGGCTTTTTTGATGTAACAGAGCGTTCATCTACAAACCTGTCCTGGCCTGGGTACCTGGGACGTTATTATTTTTCTGGCATTTTATCTTTCTCTCTTCAAACATGGTTCTCTCCCAAAGATTTATATCTATTTTTTTCTTTTCATTCCTCTGATTATTTCCCTTCTCTTATTTTTTTCTCCCTCTCTCCTTGTTTTAAATTTAATCTCCCCATTTCTCCCCAATATTCTTCCTTTTCTTCAACAGGTGGTGATATGAAACAGAGGTGAGAGCTTTAAAATTTTTGCTATATTTATTAAAAACTAGTTTTATAATTTCTATTCATCATTGCAAGAAACTGGCATGTTACAACAGTGTAAACTGTGAAACTGAAGTTTAAAAAGATCAAATGAATTGCCTAAAGTTCTGAACAGGCAATTAGAGGGCTGGGATGAAAACCTAGGTGATTTTACTCTAGAGCAAAAAACAAACTGCTTTGCTAATCTGGTTTAATTGCCTCGGATTGCTCCTACATCTGTAATATTGTGTCAACTCTGCAAAATATGAGCCTTAGTAATTTTCAGATTAAAAAATTCTCAATTTATAAGTCACATGATACTTTCTTTATATAACTATGATATTCATTTCTAAACAACAACTATCTCACTTTATTTTTATTTTTTAGCAATAATGTCTTTATACATTAGCATAACAAATAATCAAACATAAAACTGTAGCTAAAACATTTTTAAAAAAATCAATAAGTGGACAATCTACTGAATGGAAACAGATATTTGCCTATGAAACATCAGATAAGGGGTTGATATTCAAAATTTATAAAAAACTCATATAATTCAACAACAAAAAAACAAACGATCCAATTAAAAAATGGACAGAGAAACTGAATAGGCATTTCTCCAAAGATGGCCAATAGATACATGAAAAGATGCTCAAGATCACTGATCATCAGAGAAATGCAAATTAAAACCACAATGAGATATCATCTCACACCTGTCAGAATGACTATCATCAATAAATCAAAAACCAACAAGTGTTGGGGAGGATGTGGAAACGTTCGTGCACTGTTGGGATTATAAATTGGTATAGACATTATGAAAACCAGTTTGGAGATTCCTTTAAAAATTAAAAATAATTTAATTTTAAGCATGTGGAAATCTGCCTGCGTGGGTCGAGTTGCTCCAAAGGCCCTGATCTCAATCCTTTCTCTGATCACTTTTCAATATGAGCCTTTATTATATGATGAACTTGCATCTCTGCTCTTGAAAGTAGCAGAAAAACTGCTGGCTGAATGCAGCTGTTTAAGATGTAAATAGATAATTGTCGTTTAACATGATTAGTAGCATTATACGATATTCTTTTCTTCACCCCAAATGCAAAGTCTTTTTACTGGAATTGAGTAGATTTGGAGACAGGAGGGATTATCGAGTACGTCTGTATTCTTATGTTGTGGCTGGCTTTTTCTCTGTCTGTTTAAAAATTTGCCTCTGAAAGCTGGGCTTTTTCTCCTTAGAAGGCTCAATTGCTTCTTCTGATATTGTGGAAAAGTAGCCATATTTCCTGTGTAGTTGGAGCTTTTGTGGTTGCATTTAAAAAGGAATGTAAAAACAACAGCAATAATGAAACAATTTAACTATGATTTGGAAAAACACTGAATGGAGATATATATTCTCCATTCAAATGTTTTTCTTTTGTCTAAGAAAGCAAAAACATATTTACAATTTATAAGATGTTGAATGAATTTTTAAAGTATATATCACCAGATAAAAGGTTTATGGTTTTTGAGATCATAAAGGTTAATATTTACTCATTATTTTATGCTGATCACATTTGGGTACCTGACAAAACTAATTATCTTGTGTCTGTGCCTTGGGCTGTGTCTGTGGGAAACTTTGGGAAAGAATAAAGTGAAACATTTTTATATGCTAAAATCATTTTTTAAAAATAAAAATGTTAGTCTGAACTGTATTTCCAAAATGATGGTCTAGTAGACTGAATTAAAAAACATTTTGATTTTTTAATTGTCTGCTGATAAATAGCATCTTTCACTATTACCACTTAACATGCATGTAGACCTTCAAAGAAAAGTTACTGTTAGAAAAGTAGAATACTAGAAAAGTTGGAATACTAGAATCTCACAAATATCTCCAGGCTAGCCCTCGAAATTTTCGTAGGTACTCTCATTTGCTTATAATTGTGTTCAAATATTTTCTGTAAATAAACTGAATAACATTAAATATTTTTCATACTTATAAGAATCTAAAACAGTTTCATGCTACAAATCACATCAAGGAGCTGACATCAACAATTTGTTACAGAGGAAAATATGAAATTCTGTTCCAAAATTCAGCAGCAGGAAAAGTGTAAGACAATTTTCATTTTATAATTTTTAAATTTATTTTTACATTTCAAAAATAATCTCCAATTTATTCAACTTATATATATTTGAAATTATATTTTTTACCTCTGCTTTTTTTGTATGAAGGGGTGTGGGAGTCCTAATGGACATAATTTCCCATATAAACAACAACCAAGAGAACTAAAAAAAAAAACAATTATCCAAAACAACTGTTTTCAGACACTGGATTATTGATAGCACATGCCCAACAACCAAATTGTTAAGACTTTTAAGATGATGATAGTAGAGCATTAAACCAAGTGTGGAGTCCTTCTGTATTCAGGCTCCTGTACAACTGCACAATTCATACAAACATGAAGCTGGCCCAGGGTACTGGCCATGAGGCTAAACTGGCTCTAGAATAAAGGCTAATTTTCAAAAGCTTAGAACCCAGCCTCAAAAGAATCAAATGATGTATAACTGACTTAGAACAACGTCCAACAAACTTTAGAAGAAGAATATAAATCAATAGTTATAACATAAAAAATAGTGTCTAACATGCAAAAACTAAAATTTCTAGATATGGGAAGAAGCAGGAAAATATGATCTATAATCAGGAGAAATATCAGTTAATGGAACAGACACAAAAATGACAGAGAGAATGGAATTGGCAAGCAATGATGTTAATAACTACTATATACATAATAAATATGTCCAAGGATTTAAAACAAAAAAAAATGGAAGGTATAAAAAAAATACCAATAGAAATAGAAAAAGAAAAAACAACATAAAAAATTGATGCAACAAAATGTTGAGTCTTTGAAAAGGTTAATAAAAATGATAAACTCCCAATAAGACTAAGAAAAAGTAGAAGACATAGTCAATTTTAGAAATTTAAGAAAACATATTTTTGTGAATTATACAAACATTTAAATGATAAAAGGTGATATTATCAGTAACTTTATCTCCATTAAATTTGACAACTTAATGAAATAGACAAATTCCTTGAAAGATGAAACAGAAACTACTAGTAGCTTTATATTTACCAAAGAAATTGAATTAGATACTAAACACCTTTTCATAGAGAAAACTTCATGTACAGATATGTACACTTGGAAATTCTCTTAAGCATTTAATGAAGAAATAATGCAAAGGCTCACTGAAAATGAGGTAGGAATTTTTCTCAACTCACAAAGCCATCATTATTCTGATATCACAAACTAACAAAACCATTATAAGGAAAGAAAATTATATACAAGAGTCTCATCTCTAAGATGAAATGCTACTCAGCAATAACAAGGAATAAACTACTTATATACACATCAACATAGATGAATCTCAGAGACAAAGTGCTAGGAAAAAAGTCATACAGAAAACAATATATATATATGTAATTCTGTTTATATGACGTCCCAGAATAGACAATAATAATTTGGTTTGAAACAATTAGAAGGGTGCTTGTCTCGAAAGGCTAGATTGACTGGGAAAAGATACAAAGGAAATTTCTGGGAAGATAGAAATATGATAGAGATGTGTTCTTTATGGGGACATCCATTTTCCAAAATCGTACATTTAAGTTTTGTGTTTATCCATATATGTAAATGCTACCTCAAAAATATCACTATAATCATCATCATCTTGATCATCATCATCATTATCATCATTGCTATGTTAGAGAGTGGGAAGTGGGAAGAGTTATAGATGAAACAAGAATGATAGAATAAAGATAATTTTTGCAGCTGGAAAAGAATATATGGAATTTGTTATGCTATTTAAATTACTTGACGCATGTTTTAATTTCCTGTAATAAAATAGAAAATACATAATCAAACAATATAAAATCTTTAAAAAAGGGCCAAAGAAACTTGAAATGTATCTCAACTGTGAAAGAAAATATGCCTGAAGAAATAATAGAAAAAGGCCAGTGCAAAATATTAATCTGAAAAGTAATTTTGATTGTGTTGTTTTTACCCCTTCGTCTTCAAGAAAATGAAAGAATAATTCTTTCATGCAATCAAGAACTTATCCCTGAGGCAGATGTTATTTTTCAGTTTACTTTTTTATTGCAAAATGATTTTTTTTCCTAATTCCTGAGTTGAAAAGACACCATTCATTGTCTAAAATATAGAGGAAGCTCAGAAGTAGAATTTCCCAGAAACAACAATTCATGTTCCACAAAAAAATAGTATTTATTCAAGAGACAAATTGCTAATAATTTTCTTGTAAAATGTTAATAAAGTTGAGCAATATGGTAAACAGATATATCTAATTGTATTTTGAAAAGAAATTTAATGATCAATAGATCTATTTACCAATTTTCCACAGATTTCTATTAAATGGACTGTTTCTTTTAATTTGTAAGGCAGCTGAATCTTACCTAGTGTTTAAATTTGGTTATAAATAGTGAGTTAATACTTTCTTCAAAAAAGAAATAACAGATTTCTGCATATTATTTTGTAGCCCTCACACAACCTAAAGTCAAACTATGAAAGGCAGAAGTCTGGGGATTCAAATTTATATAAAGATTATAATATAATAAAACATGTCGGCAATACTTTGAAGAAATTGTCTTGAACATTATTATAACTTACCTAGACTATATTAATTGCTAAAGTAAAATGCAGAACTATGTATATCTTATGATATTAGACAGAAAGATAATCACTGCAGTATAAAAATCAATAAAATAAAAGTTAAATCACATCTCATATCTTTTTGAAAAATTTATTCCCAAATCTAAACAAAATCGTAATGCACTCTCTACATGGTAGATGGATATTTCATTTGAGTTTGTCTGTTTTAGTCAGTTGCACTTATATACATGTTTCCATAATTTTAAAATATTAAATTATAACAAATATTAATGTTATAAATTTTAAATCCTAAGTTTTAGAGGATGTAAATTTTGCATAGTACCTATACTATGGTTTCTTTCTCCCTACAAATATTGATTCGTTTAAGCTTTTTCTATTTTTTTTTAGAATAACTAATGTTTAGAATAACAAAGCCCTTCTTCATGAAGAAAGCATCCTTCTTTTTTTCTCACTGTTACTCTATTCATCATATTTACACACACACATATATACATATAACTAATCTTTAAGCCAATAAAGAGACTGAAAAATAGAAGATGAAATATGTATTGCCTAAGAACTTGAATTCTATTGTTAGCATTCATGCTATTGCAGGTATACATATATTTTGTATGTTTTGCATTTATTCATACATTCTTTCAAAAAGTATTTATTTTTATTTTTTATTTTCATTTAAGAAATTTTAAATTACAATTGAAATTCAAAATAATTTTATATTAGTTTTAGGTGTATAGCATAGTGGTTAGACATTTATATAATTTACAAAGTAATCCACCTCAATTAGTCTATATACAGTTATTACAGTGTTGACTGTATTCCCTATGTTATATTTTACATCCCATGACTATTTTGTAACTACCACTTTGTACTTCTTAATTTCTTCACCTTTTTCACTTATCCCCCCAAGTCCCTTCCCATCTGGCAACCAGAAGTTTATTCTCTGTATCTAGCAGTTTGTTTCTGTTTTGTTTGTTTATTTTGTTCTTTAGATTCCACATATAACTGAATTCATATGGCATTTGTTTTTCTCTGACTTATTTCACTTAGTATAATACCCTCTAGGTCCATTCATGTTGTCTCAAATGATAAGATTCTATTTTTATGTCTCAAGAAGTATTTCTTGAGCACTATGTGCTATAAACTATGCTGAATGATTTATACCTAAATGTATATGTGTGTGTTCCATAGGTGTATATACAAATGTGCGCATGAATAGACACACATATACCTTTCTTGAGGTTTTGCAAATTATTTGACTGAGATCTTATTGTATGTACCATTTTGAAACTTGCATTTTCCTCACTGAGAAAGAAGATACATTTGATAATCCTCCTTGCTCTGCATTCCTCTAATAACAGAGTTTAATAGAAGCAATTTCTTAATAATATCTTGGTTGAAGTTTTTCAACATAGAAAAATTCAAAATATAAATTGGTGGCATTAGAATTTAAAGATGTTGGGGACAGTTTTTATAGATTATCTATTTCTTTTTAGGAGACATTCTGAACCTAGTACGCCTGTAAGGTAAATTCTGCTCAATGTTATCTATTTTTTGAGTCAATTCCCAAGAAATAGACATATGAATGTAAATACAATTTAAAAGAAGTCCACATTTAAGTATAAAATCTAATACAGATCTCTATGGAACATAAGATAATTTTTCATCCTGTAAATCTGTCTACCAACCAAATTCCAAACTGAAGATATTTTATATCATCAAAACATTGGAAAAAAAAACCAACAGAAATCATGAATAGACTAATAGAATGAATTTAGTATTTTGACTTATAGTCTGAATATTTTCTAAAATGTTTACCATTTATATTAAAACTATATTTTAAATATTATTTATTTCTTATTTTATTAAATTTATTGGGATGACATCGGTTAATAAAATTATATAGGTTTCAAGTGTACAATACATCATAAAATATGTCATATGTATATTGCATTGTATATTCACCACCCAAAGTTAAATTTCCTTCCATCACCATATATTTGACCTCCTTTACCCTTATATACTTGTCCCCTGCCTCCCTACCCTTTGATAATCACTAAACTATTGTCCATGTTCATGAGTCTCTGTTTATCTGTCTTGTTTATTAGTTAATTTCAGTTTTTATATTCCACATATGAGTGAAATTCTATAGTTCTCAACTTTTTCTGTCTGACTTATTTCACTTAGCATGATAATCTCAATATCCATCTATGTCGTCACAAAGAGCAGCATTTCATCTTTTCTTATGGCTAATATTCCATTGTATATATGTGTCACATCTTTATCCAATTATCTATTGAAGGACACTTCGATTGTTTTCATGTCTTGGTCACATGAACATTGAGATACATATATCTTTATGTATAAATGTTTTCAAAATTTATTTTTATTTATTTATTTTTTTGACAAACATTTTATGCCCATATCTTACTTTAGGAGCTTACAGTTTTGCAAGGAAGACAGATTTTAAAATGGTAAATAAATATTTATTACGGAAAGTGCAATTAGATGGAGGCTTACTTAGTATATATAATTAAAATTAAATATAAGTCAACTTAGTAACATTATATCACATATGTTCTACCATCGTACTTTGACAAATACAACTATATTAAAAATATAAAAAATATGAAATTATGGTTTTTATATTACTGAAAATTTGCAAACTATCAAAGGTAGAATTTACTTATTGCACGTTTTGGTGTTTTATGGATGAATAGCAATATTTAGACACATAGTAAGAGAAAGATGCAATTTCTAAACTATTATTTTTCATTATTTGATAGTATTTTTCTTGCCTTTATTTTAATGAATTCATTAATTGCATTATAATAATCAGTAATTACATTGTAAATGGTTTTTACATAATTCATGTTCTTTTGACATTAATATCAACTGACATTAATGCCAAATAAGGCCATTCTTGAATTATCATAATTCCTAGATAGCTTCTTAAAATTACTTTTTTATTATCAAACCTGCTTATTTAAATAATTAAGAAACTGAACTGTAAAAATTTTATTAAAAGAATACTGACTCCAAATAATCATAGTTCAAACATTTAAGAGGATCTTACACAATAAATTATCATTTTCACAGAAAAATATTGCAAAATATTTTAATTTTTTGTATAAATTATCATTTATATCAAAATTTTTACCAGCTTTTGAAATGATATATAGTTACATATGGAAATATGAAGAATATGCTTCACACATATTATGACTAGAAATATTTTTTATGCTATTAAAATATTTTTAAAGAATAGTATGAATTGTTTAACACTATCAATTGTTTTTCATCTCCTACATGTAACTGGTGAATACCATGCTAAACCTTGAGCACCTCCAGAACTACAAATTAAAAAGATGAAGAAAAACCAATAACAGATAGTTGGTACTATTGGCAAACAGTTCTTTGTTAAGAAAGGGTACCTTGCAACTTAACCCTTCTGAGAGAAAAAAATTGATAAATGAATTTGCTTATTCCCTATTGCTGTTTAAAACTGGACCACCCTTTAAAGCAGTGTTCATTCAGATGTTGGCAGCAGCAAAATTTTCAAACTGTCATTGCATTTGGCCATAGTCACATTTGTTTCAAGAACACAGGGTAAATGATGTGAAGAACAATTTCCGTAGGGCCTAAGCAGTGTTAAGATTATGAAAAGTTCTGTGCTGGTGTGGAGTGCCAAGCCCTGAGTTACAGAGACCCTATGTGTCCCTTAGTAAATTTTGTTAGTGTGTTTCTGGTATGTGGGACTCATAAACTGCAGGGCCAAAAGAAGTGACCCTTCTTACTGGGTCTAAGAGCTGTTCTTGTTTAAGACGTGCTAATTTTGAGTCCATCGGAAACATTCAATTAGAAGATCCAGGAAGCTGCTAGATGAATATATGAGGCTGGAGTTAAAGAGTGTTAGAAATTGTAGGGATGCCAATGGTTATCAGACAAAATCATCTCTCCAGCTAGCCAGTTGTTTGAAGTTCTCATTACCAAGTTCACAGAGAGGGAGAAATATAAAGTGAACCAGTCACCACAGCTTAGTAGCAAGGTTTTGTTTTGTTGCCGACTGCAGTATTTATCTCTATCATTATGAAGATCACAGTCTAGTAAGAGAGGTAGGTATTGAGTGTTAAAAAGTGAGGAAATATAAGAAAGGGCTAACTTAATATGCCATATTTAGGAAAGCTCTTTCCGAACAAATAATGTAGAGACTGATGCTTGAAAAATAAACAGAACTTATTGAGATGGAAGGAAAGAAGACATACTGTGAAAATGCCATGAAGCTTGAGTTATTTGAGGGATAGAAAAAAGAAGTGGATAGAAATATAAAGATTAGGTGATAAATAGATGTTGTGTTGAGTATCTTGTAGGTTCTGATAGAGATTTTAGAAACTATATAAAAGGAAATCGGAAGTTACGAAAGTATGTTGGTGGGAGAGTAAATTAACAGATTTGAGTTTTAAACATTTTTACTCTGGCTCCTGTATTGATAGGGGAAATAAGAGTTAAGAACTCCTAGAAAACAATTAGAATGTTATTGAAGTAGAGAGAATATTAAGTTTTTGATGAAGATGGTGATGGTAAGAATAGAGATGAGAGATCAGAGTGAAGAAATTATTTAGGTAATAGACTTGATAATTGGTTAAGAGAGAGATGTTCAATACTGCACTTGGTTTCCTGGCTCAAGCTATTATGTAGATGGGCTTATCATTTACTGAGTAAGAGATACTAGACAGGAAGGAAGATAACTAGTTTAGATGTTTTTGTGTAATTTGTGGTACCTCTGAGACATCTAAGTGAAGATGTCATCAGGCAATTACACATGTGTTCTGGAGATCAAGAAAAGGTCTTGACTAAAGATATAAATTTACTGATCAAAAGAATAAAATTTGTGTAAGGGGTAGATATTCGAGATGATGTCTGGTCAATTCTTAGCTCAGTCTCTATTAAGTTTATTGCTTGCTTTACTATGTAGTCGCAAAGGCGCTAGAATATCTTCATATTTTGCCTAGTTGTCATACACTTAGTTGATCTATATATTTCTTATTTAACATGTTTTATTTTTGTTAATGGTACACATAAAAGATCCTCCAAATATAGTGTTATATCCTGAACGCATTTTAAAAATACACTTAATAGTTTAACCTTACAATTTCTCTTTATTTTAATATATTTTCCTCCTGATTAACACTAGAGATTAGAAAGACAACCAAACTTGTTGAAATAAAAGACATTTAAGAGTTAAAATTGTTGATTTTAGTTTTTTAGAAAATAATGTTATTTAATATTTCATTTACTTGAGGAAATAGACTAAAATGATACCCTACTTAAAAAGATGAATTAGATGACAGATTTGTGTCAAAATCTAATAATTTGTTATATGTCTTTTTCTTAAGCAATTCTTTTTTGCTTTTTCTCTATTTCACAAAAGGTAGTCATTTTGTATTTAATAGAGAGGAAAAAAATCACATTCTTGTAAAACTCCATGCTGTTATTATCTATTTTAAAATTCCAGCCAAATCAGCTGAAAGATAGTAAAAATAAATTACCAGCATGCAATTACCATAGGTAGATATTGTGCTGTCACTAGAAAATAATGGGTGAATGAAATGCACAGTTGGAGAGGTGCTATTTGTAACCCAGAACTTGGTTCCTGATAAATCATAAACTGTGTAATTAAGACAAAAGAAATACACACAATGAGAGATGCCTTGTCTAATATTCATCATGTAAGGAAGGATCGTATGTGGTTTATCATGCCTTATTTAAAAAATTAAACTACTTCAGTTTTGAATATTCCTGTATCTTTTAATCAAGGTAATAGAGTATATTGTTATGGTTCCATTTGTGAAAGCAGCTATGTGATTGTGTGCAGAAGGTATTTGTTGGAGCTTTAGGCTGTATCAGCCCAATTTCTCTGACATCATCACTGCCATCCTCACCTTCCTAGTCATGTGCATCATATTTCTTTTTCAAATATCACTTCTGTACCTCTGTAGAATTACCCTGGAACTTTTCTAGCTTTTTTAAAAACCTCAATTTTTTATAGTAAATATCATATTTTAGAAAAAGACAATATTCCCAACTTTTAGCAAGCATTTAAACATTCCAGTTTGTGTGTCTTCTATTGTTATTAATTTAACAAACATTGATAAAGCAAATGCCCAACAGCATTCCTACTCCTAGGGATTCACTGACAAGAGAGCAAGATCAACGTGTAAGTTATATGAATACTTATACATAACAGGTATAAAAAGGCAGATGGACAAAACAATATGGAAGCAGAGAAAGGACTTAGGAGAGAATCTTTACCCAGAGTGAGATAGTTTTTGACTGAATTTGAAGAGTGGGTAACAGTCATTGGAGGTTTTATTGGGAAAGGGACATTATATAGAGAGGCAGTACAATGATATAGAGATACAAGAAGGTGGTACATGTGAGGCTTGTAAGTAATTCAATAGGTCTGCCTGGCCAAGTGTGGGCAAGTGACATGAGATGGAGCTAAACAGGTTGCTGCTATAAAATAAATAAAAAAAGCATTGTCAGTTGGTCCATGCTTCTTGTATAAAAATTGCAGAAAAGTCAACATTGCATATGTTCTTGAGGTCAAATTAAGTTAACATTTTTGAGGTAAATATTTAAATGAGTTTTGAGGAACTTTTACCACATGTATTTAAAATCAAAAGAAGAGACTTATGTTTTCCATGTTAATAATCAGATTTTATTTGTGCATGTGTGTTTGGGAGAGGGAGGAGTAATTACTGAGGGCAGCTTTCTCCTAGACAGAAGTGCTGGCACAGGCATTATTCCTTCATTGGGCCTTCACCCCACTCAGCATGCAAATGCAGATGGCCACCATAACTGATTCTTCATCAACCTGGCTAATACCATTTTCCTGCAGGTGATTCTCTGTGACTCTGCTCCACAGAACTTTCCAGTGGCTTTTTTAGACAAATAGTCTTGGTTCATGCTGTGAATTTTCTTATATTCTCTCAAAGTTTCACAAATCCAAAACAAGCAGCTTCTGGTCCTGTACTTGCTGAGCAGCCCCAAGCCTGGCACTAGTGGCAGGCAGCCTCAATTCATGGCTTGACCTCTTAAGGCATCTCCAAGTCCAGCGTTGGTGGCAACCATTTGCAGATTGCTTCCTGGCTCATGCCAAGTGGCCCTGAGCAGAGCACAGTTTTCACCTAAATTTGATCTGTGGTGGGGCCTCCTCCTCGGAGGCCCGGGGGCCAGCACAGCCTACACCCAGCTTTGGACTGAGCCAAATCACCACCTGGAGTGATTACAACACATTCAATGGGTAGACTAGGCAGGCACCGCAGGTCTGCTAAAGAAATCCTGCTCCATAAGGGCAGCCTCTGCACAACAGCTCCTTCATTGTAGTCACTGTCAGTCCTCACAAACCATCAGCCCAAGGGTCAGTTCCTTTCATTCATGTGAAAAGAGCAACCAAGGCTCAACTACAATAGGAGGACACTCACAACCTCTACAAAGGGCATACCTGGAGTACTCGGCTTAGGTGACCAGGGAGACTGTGCCACTGGGCCCCACAGGACATCTACTATATAAGACTACTCTACTAAGACTGGAAGACATAGCATCCCTACCTAATACATAGAAACAAATATAGGGAGGCAGTCAAATGGGGAGACAAAACACATGTCCCAAATGAAAGAACAGAACAAAGCTGCAGAAAAAGAGCTAACAAAATGGAGACAAGCGATCTACTAGATGCAGAGTTCAAAACACTGGTTATAAGGACACTCAGTGAATTTAGGGGAAGAATAGATGAACTCAGTGAACATTTAACAAAGAGATAGGAAACATAAAAATAGAGATAGAAAACATAAAAAAGAACCAGTCAGAAATGAAGAATACAATAACTGAAATGAAGAATGTATTAGGAGAAATAAACAATAGATTAGATAAAGCAGAGGACTGAATCAGTGATTTAGAAGATAAGGTAGCAGAAAACACCCAATCAGAACAGCAACAAGAAAAAAGAATCTAAAAAAATGAGGATAGTTTAAGGGGCCATTGGGACGTCAAGCATACCAACATTTGCATCACAGGGATACCAGAAGTAGAAGAGAGAGAACGAGGAATCGAAAATCTATTTGAAAAAATAATGACTGAAAACTTCCCTAACCTAGCAAAGGAAATAGATGTACAAGCCCAGGAAGCACAGAGTCCCAAAGATGAACTCAAAGAGGCCCACACCAAGACACATCATCATTAAAATGCCAAAAGTTAAAGACAAAGAGAGAAGCTTATAAGTAGCAAGAGAAAAGCAATTAGTTACCTACAAGGGAGCTCCCATAAGCCTG
Source organism: Pteropus medius (assembly GCF_902729225.1). Lineage (NCBI taxonomy): Eukaryota > Metazoa > Chordata > Mammalia > Chiroptera > Pteropodidae > Pteropus > Pteropus medius. The sequence goes on from NW_024347791.1 coordinate 25,668,429, forward strand.
TCAGCTGATTTCTCAACAGAAACTTTGCAGGCCAGAGAGATTGTCACAAAATATTCAAAGCGATGAAAAATAAGGACCTACAACCAAGATTTCTCTACCCAGCAAAACAATCATTTAGAATTGAAGGACAGATAAAAAGCTTCCCAGATAAGAAAAACCTGAAGAGGTTCATTACCACCAAAGCAGTATTACAAAAGATGTTAAAGGGACTACTTTAAGAAGAAGAAGAAAAAGATAAAAAATGTGAATAATAAAATGGCAATAACTACATATCTAGCAACAATTACTTTAAGAAAACAAACCCTTACATATACTGCCTACATAAGACTCATTTTGAATGGAGACACATGCAGACAAAGTAAATGAAAGGGAAAAGATATTTCGTGAAACTGGAAATAAACAAAAATCTGAAGTAGCAATATTTACACCAGACAAAACAGACTTTAAAACAAAGGTTATAACAAGAGACAAAGAAGGACACAGGAATCCAACTACTGGGTATTTATCTGAAGAAATATATTATTTCGGAGGGACAGGAGAATCCATATGTTCATTGCATTATTATTTACAATATTCAAGATATGGAGGCAACCTGGGTGTTCATCAATGGAAGAATGAATAAAGAAGAGGTTGTACGTATACACAATGGAATATTACTCAGCCACAAAAAAAAAAAAAAAGAACGAAATCTTGCCATCTGCAACAACATAGATGGACCTAGAGGGTATTGTGCTGAGTGGCGTAAGTTAGACAGAGAAAGACAAATGCTGTATAATCTCACTTACATGTGAAATCTAAACAACATAAACAAACAAAACAAACAAACTAACTAACAAAAACAAAGAAAAACAAACTCAAAGATACAGAGAATATTTTGATGGTTGCCGGGTGGGAGGGAGGTTGGGATAGTGGGTGAAAAAGGGGAAGGGATTAAGAAGTACAAATTGTAGTTACAAAATAGTCATGGGGACGTAAAGTATAGCATAAGGATTAGAGTCGATAATATTGTATTAGCTATGTGTGGTGTCAAATGGGTACTAGATTCATCAGGGTGCTCACTTCGTAAATTATATAAATGTCTAATCACTATGTTGTACACCTGAAACTAATATAATATTGTATGCCAACTGTAAAATGCAAACCTTGACCTCGAAATTAATTCTAACACAAAACCTAATTACAAACTTAATCTTAACTCTAAGTCTAATCTTAATTTAAAACCCTAATGCTAACTTCTAAGCTAATTTTAACCCAAAACCTCACCCAAACTTAACCCTAAATCTAACCCTAACATTAGCTGTTACCATAATTCTAACCTTAATTCTAATTTAAATTAAATCCTACTTCAAAGCGAACTCGGACCCTAAACCTAACCCTAACTCTAATCATAAACCTAACCCTAACTCTAAACCTAACCCTAACATTAATCCTAAACCTAACTCTAAACATAGCCTTTAGCCTATCAATAACCCTAATTCTAACCATAATTCAAACCCAAACCCTAAACTCAATGCTAACTCTCATCCTAATCCTAACCTTAACCCTAATCATAAACTCAACCCTAACCCTAACAATAAACCTAAACCTAGACCTAGTCCTTACCTTAACCCTAACTCTAAATTCAATCACAATCTAAGCCCAAACCTCGAACTCAATGCTGTCTCTAACCCTAAATCTAATTATAATTCCACTCTCACCCTAACCCAACCCTCAAGCTAATACCAACACTAACACTAGTCCTTAACTAAATTCTAAATCTAAGCTGAACCCTAATTTAAACTCAAATGTTCACCTAAAATCTAGCTCTAAGTCTCACCCTAACCCTAACCACAATCATAAACTCTCCACTAAACCTAATTTTAATCTTTAACCTAAATCAAAACATAAAAAATAAAAAAAAAATAAAAAAATAAAACTGCCACGTACTAGTCTAAAGTGGCCTGTCTTTCTTTCATTTCTCATTGCCCTCTTGGTGTAAGGAATAGTTTCAAATTTACCAGCGGAAATCTTGAGTTTACGAACTAATAATAAGTGAGCAGTGAGTGAATGTTAGCCCTAGTTTTGTATGTAAAATTTCTTCATTATCAGTAAGATCTGATGGAAGCAGATGTAATAGAGTGAGCGATATTTGAATTATTTATTGAAAGATGAATAAGAGTTTATCATTAAACAAGGAGAATAGCAGAATAGTGTTGTGTATTCCAAGTTGAAAACTCATGAGTAAAATAGTCTAGAATTCTGGAGAAATAATATAAAAGTTCATTTAGATGAAAGTGGTAAGCGGCAGAGAGCATTGGAGATTATTAGAAGAGATTGAAATAGATTTTTTAAGTCATAAAGAATAATTTGGACTTTAGCCTATGAATGTGTAACTCTAGGAGTCTTTGAAATCAAGGAATGAAGTGAGTAGATCTGTGTTTTGGTTGGTTTCTAAGGAAAAATCAATATAATTCTTATCTTTGCTTTTCCCTAGGTAAAATATTCCTCTCTTTGGCTTTTTTAAAGTTTTTTCCTTTGTTTTTATCTTTGATTTTCTATAATTTAAGAATAATATACCTGGGTATAGTTTTTAGGCATTTATTCTGCTTGGCGTTCTCTGAGCTTCCTAGATCTGTACTTTGGTGTCTGACATTAATTTGAGGAAAATTCTCAGTCATTGTTTCAAATATTTCTTCTGTTCCTTTCTCTGTTTATTCTCCTTCTGGTATTCCCATTGCATGTATATTATCTTCTCCAATTGCCTCGCAGTACTTGGATATTCTGTTCTATTTTTTTTTTTTTTTTTTTAGTCTTTTATCTGTTTTTCAGTTTTGGAGGTTTTTATTGAGATATCTTCATGCTCAGAGATTCTTTTATCAAACATGCATATCAAATAATGCCCACCAAAAGCATTCTTCATTTCTGTTACAACACTTTTTTTTTTCCCTAGACTTTCCTTTTGGTTCTTTCTTAGAATGTAATCTCTCTGCTTACATTGCCCATTTGTTCTTGCATGATGTCCACTTTATGCATTAAAGCCTTTAGTATATTAATCATAGTTGTTTTAAATTCCCAATATGTTAATTCCAACATCCCTACCATATTTGAGTCTGGTTCTGATGCTGACTTTGTCTCTTCAAACTATGTTTTGTCTTTTAGAATGCTGTATAATTTTTTCTTGATAGCGGGGCGTAATGTGTGGGTAAAGGGAACTGTAGTAAGTATGTCTTTAGTAATGTGGTGGAAAGTGTGGAAGGAGGAGAAACATTCAAGTCCTATGATTAGGTCTCAGTCCTTTAGCGAGCCTGTGTCTCTGGACTATGTATTTCTTACATGCTTCTCAGTTGTTTCACTTCCTCTTTAGGTGGGTCAGAATGGCTAAAGACAGCTGGAGTTGGGTATCCTCCTTCCCCCAGATCAGTTAGGCTTTGAAAATGACCCAGAGGTTAGACTCTGGTAAAATAATTTCTCTTAAGGGTTAAAATAATTTCTCTTAAAAAGAACATGATGCTCTAGTATATGTTTAAGTAGTTTATTTTCCCCTTCCCCTGTAGGAAGAATGAGGAGATTTCTCTCCATTATTCACTATGAGAACCTGATAGAATTTCAGGGGGCAAAACTCACAAAAGTGTGGGGTTCTTCCAGTTATTGGGTCTCCCTGGAATTTTTAACTCTGAGCTGTCCATACTGCACCTCCAGCAGTTTTTGAATTACAGTTCAAGTTTCCCTACCTTGTACTGGTTCCAAAGAAGGTTTCTGTTCCAGTAAGTTGGGATTCTCTATATTTGCCTGCAGGTCTTTATAATTTTGGAACAGTGGCTTTTTGAGGGGGTTGAGGGAGCAAATCCAATTTATTTAATGCTGAGTTGGCTCGCAGGAGGCACTGCTCAAATCTGCCTCTCTGATCCAGGGTTTGAGGCAAGTTGTTAAGAGGTTCAGGGGGACAGGTATACAGAACCACCGGCAGGACAAGTTTTAATTGGAGGACCTTGGAACTTAGCCATTTATCATAAGAGGCTTCAGGACCAGATCTCTGCAAGTTTGAACATTTTTCTAATGCCCATTTGTATTTCTATTTCTGAGAACTGCTTCCTTTTAACATGATTTTTTTTTTTTTAATTTTTACCGTTTGGTCTGTATTATGATAACACCATCTTTTCTTTTACCCAACTTTATTGAGGTACACATAATGTACATACAATAAATTGGACATGTTTTAAGTTTACAATCAATGTGTTTTGGCAAATGTATATACCTGTGTAATTACCATTAAAGTCAAGATATAGAAACTATATATCATTCTCAAAATTCTTGCTTGCCTCTTTGTAGTTAATACCACCAGGCAACCACTGATTTGCTTTTTGCAACTATAGAATAATTTTGCTTGTTTATGGCTGTGTGCAGGAAGTTATGGGATCTTGTGGGAGCCAAGAATCTCAGGTTTTCCTTTACAATAGATTGAATAAGAGGTGATGGGTATCTGAACCAAGGCAATTGGAGAATTAAAAAAGATATGTGGACAGAACGTAGTAGGTTCAAGAGATATTTAGAAGGTAAAAGCCATAGGATTTTATAAATGATTGGATGTGGAGCAGATTAAAGAAAAAAAATGAAGTAGCAGATTTCCAGTTTATAATGGATAATGATTCCATCAGCAGAGGCAAGGAATATGAGAAGAATAGAGTTGAACCGAGTAGCATTTAGTATTCTTTGAAGAAAGAAGAAAAGAAAAAGATGTGATCTAACTATAAAGAGACAGACAAAAATAGGAAAAATCATTGTTAGTATATATGAGAATGTGCATGCCTATGTAAATTTTTATAGTTTGAGAATCTGTTTTAATTTCAGTTGCTTATAGACTTTTTTTTTATAAAATAACATTCAAATTGTAAACGGTTTGCCAAAAGTATATTTATTTTATTTTATATGTGGTCTCAACCATTTATTTGATAATAGCTGTTTCTACCTTTTTCCTAATTAAAGTTAAAAAACAAACAAACAAACAAACAAATTGCTAATACAGATACAGGCACAAAATAGATTTTTATTCAAGAGATAACATGTCTGTAAAGTGAATAAAGTGTTACCAGGTCTGACTGGCAAATTATAGAGAAATTCATGAGTAAAACTTAATCTAAATGTAGTGGAATGAATGGTGGCTCTCCCCAAAATACGTAATATGGATATGATTATATATGTATATATGTAATCCTTGGAACCTGTGAATGAAAAAATGCTCCTTGCATTTGTAATTAAGGATTTTGAGATTATGATATATGTAGATCCGTGTTGTGCAGGTGGACCCTAAACCCAATGCCAAGAGTCCCTATAAAAGATACATTCAGAAGAGAAGGAGGTGATGCGATCACAGAGGTGGAGACTGGAGTGATGTTAACACAAGTCAAGGTATATGGACAAACATTAGAAGCTGTAAAGGGAGAGAAACAGATTCTCTTCTACATCCTCTGAAGAGTGTGTAGCCAGCTGACACTTTAATTTCAGGCTTTTGGCTTCCGCAACTGAGAGAATAAATTTCTGTTGTGTTAAGTGATCGAGTTTGTAGTAATTTATTACAGCAGCCATAGGACACTAACTCTGTTTTTTTTATTTTTATTTTTATTTTTTTTAATAAAAGTCTGCAATCCAGAACAAAGATAACAGTTGAATAATTATCCTGTGGGAAGTGGAAAGACCAGTATTTGAACAAATCAGGACCCATTTACATATGATCTAAAAAATTCCTATGACAAATGTATAATTGTCTTATGATTTCACTTTTGCTTAAGCTGGGTCTGAGTGAAAGCTTACTTCTATTACTTTGCCAATTGTCTTTGCCAATACAATGACATAGAAAATAAAGCTTAATAAGTAATACATGTTAACATTGGCTCTGATCTTTTCACTTCCAAATCCAGTTCTAGTACTTTATTTTTTGTAGATGCTGTACATCATACTTTCTTTTGAGATCTTTTAAATCTTATTTTATTAGTTTCCTAGGGCTGTTGTGAAAAATTACCACTAACTAGATGGCTTAAAACAATAGAAATTTATTCTTTCCCATTTCTGGTGGCTATAAATCTGAAATTATGGTGTTGGCAGGTTTTTTTTTTTCTTTCTGGAAGTTCTGAGGGAGAAATCTTTGGGATTCCTTAGCTTGTAGATATATCACTTCAATTTCTGCCTCCATTGTCACATGGCCTTTTCTCTGCTGTCTCTATGTCTAAGTTTCCCTCTTTTAATCAAAACATCAGTCATTAGAACAGGGCTCATCCCAATCCAGTTTGACTTCATCTTAACTTGACTACATCTGCAAATATCTTATTTATAAATATCAAAGTTCTCCAGAGAAACAGAACCAATAGAGAGGAGAAGAGAGAGTGTGTGTGTGTGTGTGTGTGTGTGTGTGTACATATATGATTTAAAGAATTGACTCATGCGATTATTGCTGGCAAATCCCAAATCTGTAATTAAGCCAGCAGGCTGGAGACCCAGGGAAGAACCAATGCTACGGTTCAAGTTATAAAGTTGTCTGTTGGCAAAATTTCTTTTGCTTTTTTTCCTAGTAATCCTTCAACTGATTAGATGAGGCTCATCTTAATTATGGAGAACAATCTACTTGATTCAAACTTCACCCATTTTTTTTTTTTTATGCCTACAGCACCCAGTCTTCCTAGGTGGTCTCCCATCCAAGTGCGAACCAGGCCCGACCTGCTTAGCTTCTGAGATCAGACATTGGGCTTGTTCAGAATGGCATGGCTATAGACCATGGACCGTGGTTCCACTGGGGCGCGAACACAGGACCTTCTGAGTGTAAAGCAGATGTGCTAACCACTACACTATGGAACCATGTCCCAAACTTCATCAATTTAAATGATACTCTCTTCCATAAACAACTTCACAAAAACATTCAGAATAATGTTTGACCACACATTTGGGCTGCAGGTAGTATGACTTGACCATATTTTGGGGGAGATTATAATCCAATCCACAACATACACACACACACATAATTTCAATAACTTTTCTTTAATTTTGTTGCATAATACTGCTCCTTCTTTACATTTGGAAATATAAGCATAAAAATGAACTATTTGTAACAGTCTTGGATTGCTTAACAAAAGACAAGCAATTCAAGTGTTCTGATTATTTTAGGCTGATATGCAATCAAGTCTTAGCTCTTAGTATGACAAGAAAATATTTGTTTGCTATGTCTGTCATCATTATAGCTGTATTTAAAGTTTTTATTAATTCAACTATTTTTTTCATACCAATGTCCATACTGCTTCTATTCAAAATCTGTTATTTTCTTCTATTTCCAATAATTCATTCATTGAACAAATAATTATTTGTTATTGGGGAAAAGGAAGGCAGATAAGGGCCTTGCTCTCATGGAGCTTATGGTCTCCTAGCGTTATATAATAAACAGAAAATAAATAAATTAATAGTGTAATTTTAGATAGCAGTTCAGAACTAGTGAAGAATAAAAACTGGGTTGATAGAGAATGAATTGAAGTGGGAGTGTGTAAAATATCTGATTATGATATCTGGGAAAGTTTCTCTGAAATGAAGACTGAACATTTTAGTTGAAAAGTGAATGACAGGAAGGAGCCACTGATCTAAATGTTTGGAGGCAGAGCTTTTGGATAGAGACCAGCAACTGCAAAAGTCCTAAGGGTAGAATGAGCTTGGTGAGCACATGGGACAGAAGGACAGCATGTATAGATAGCTGAGGCATAGTGAGTGTAGGGGAGAGGTCTGAAATCAAATCTAAAGGCCCTTAGGACAGGGTTAAAAGTTAGGATTTTTTTTCTATTTTACTTAGTATTTTATTGGGAAGATTAAAGGAGTGAAAGTAGTGTTACTTGATTTATGTCTTAAAAATATATGTTTTAAAAATATATACATGCTTTAAAATCCTAGCCTTTTAATAGAGAGAGAATTGAAGGGGCAACAGTGGATACAAGAAAATTATTTCAAAGGTTTTGAATTAATTTAAGAATGTGCTAATGGTTTCAAATAGGGTAGTTATAACAGAAATGTTTGGTCATATTAAAGTAATGAAAACTCGTGGGGAAGAACTCAGATCCAGGTAGGTGAAAGTAAGTCTCTTTCTAACAATGAACTCTCTATATACTTAATGACAAACGTGTCAACTGTAAATCTTTTGGAGATATCAATTATACACTTTGCTTAATCTATTGAAAAGAGAAAAATGTACCCAATGATGAAAGTGATCATTTGCATATCAATGTATAATGATTAAATATCATTTACCGATATTTAACATATACATTTGACTAGAAGTATACTTGGGTCTGTTTTTCTAGGTAGAAAAATGTTGTAATAAAATACTATAATTTATCCTAAAAGGCAGACTTAGAATAATGATCTTATTTTCCTGAATGTCAATTTGAACAAAAATCATCTAATCCAAAATGTAGTTCAGTAAATTGGTACAAATTGCTTGAGAGGTAAAGGTGTTAATTAGTCTAGAAATAGTTGACTTGTCCCAAATGTCCTTTCTGCTGTTGTGCTTTTTTTATCCTTTTTTTTTTTCTGAGAGAAACTGACAGAATTATGGGTTTCTCAGTAGAATATTAAATTGGAATTAGAGAATTTTAAAAAATATTTTTAAATAAATAAATATTTGTCCCATCCCTACACCTTAAAAAAAAAAAAAAAAAAAAAAAAAAAAAAACCTCTTAGAAGGCCATGAATGAACGCAGTGGAAACATTTACAGTGATGATGTTTATTAGAGACCATTAATTTGTAGTTTTTAGTTTACCAGTTAATAGAGACCATTAAGAAGCATTCTCTACACATTTTTATAATAAAGTTAATAATCTAAATAAAAATAATTGTTAAAACTTTAAAAAGTTATCACGTTTCGTAATGTTATCATTGCCACATAATGAATTACTCTAAAATTTAACAGCTTAAAACAACATTGTTATGCTCACAGATTCAGTGGTAAAGAGTTTGAACAAGACATAGCATAAAAGTCTTGTGCTTGCTTTACAATGTCTGGGGTTAGGGAGACTCAACATCTGGGGATAATCTATGACTAAGGGTAGAATCATCAGAAAACGTGTTCACTCATATGTCTGGCACCTGGACTGAATGACTAAAAGTCTAGGACTATTGTGGATACTGGAAGTCAAGGCAATATTTGGTTATGTTTAAAATGTACATATCCCATGCCACAGGAATCCTACTTCAAGCTTTATCTTGAGTAATTCTTGCAAAGAACACATTTGTAAGAGTGTTACTGCATCATTGCGTGTAATAGCCTGGATCACAGGACACCAAGCAAGGTAAAAACTGAGCCAGCCTTGGAAAGTCACACAGCATCATTTCTTCTCAACTCTATTTGTCAAATCCATCACAAATATTTCCAGGTTCAAGAGGAAGGAAGTAGATACTAACACTTGACAGGGAACTTACACTGTTTTATTGTAGAAGTGCATGTGGGAAGAGAGATAACATGGTTGTTATCTGGGGATAAATACAATCTGGTACAACATACAGTGTGTTTAGCATAGTATCTACTATGTAAGATGCACTTTAAATTATAAAATGTACAAAAAAAGCTGCAGTCCAACATGAGCTTTTTAACTACTTTATGTCAATCATTATTACAAAAGCTTTTAAAATAAAAAAAAAAAAATAAAGAAAACACTCAGATTCCAGAAGAGAGATTCATATAATAAACCTATCTTTCCAATTGGTGAGAAAATTTAATCTATTTATTAAAGTGAAAATAGTTAGACTTAAATATACTGAAATATAATTTTTGGTATTTTTTTACATTTCTAAAGGAAATAATTACTGCTTTAAAAATATTGTTAAAAATCTATAAACCCTATAACTTTAAGAGTGGCTTCACTTTTTGACAAGGAAAATTTTAAAAGCAACAAATAGAACAGTTTTGACATAATGTGTAAATGAAGTGGTCTCTCAAATTAATACAACAGTAATTAATTCTAATAGTGATCAGGTCTTTCCACATGAGATCTTTAAAAATAAAATGATGCAGTCTTTATCAACTGATTGAAGTAACTGAAAAATCTTAAAGGAAGAAGAGCAATTCCTTTTGCAATTGCAAAAGAAAGAATAAAATACCTAGGAGTAAACTTAACAAAAGATATGAAGGACCTATATACTGAAAATTACAAGACAATATTAAAAGAAATTGAAGAAGACACAAAGAAATGGAAAAATAGTCCATGTTCATGCAATAGAAGAATCAACATAGTTAAAATTACCATATTAGCCAAAGCAATATACAGATTTAATGCAATCTCCACCAAAATCTCAATGGCATTTAAAAAAAAAATAGAACAAAAAATCATCAGATTTGTATAAAACCATAAAAGACTCTGAATAGCCAAAGCAATCCTCAGGAAAACAACAACAACAAAACAAACAAACAAAGAAATGTAAACAAAGTCAGAGGTCAGGCCCCTTGACTTCAAATTTTATTACAAAGCGACAATAACCAAAACAACATGCTATTGGCAAGAAAACAGATACGCAGACCAATGAAACAGAATTGAGAGCCCAGAAATAAATCCACATATATATGAGCAAATAATTTTGACAAAAGAGTTGAAAACAATGCAGAAAAGAAATCTTTTTCAATAAATGGTTCTGGGAAAAATTAGAGAGCCACAAGCAAAAAAGTTAAACTAGACTGCTATTTGTCACCATACACAAAAATTAACTCAAAATGAATCAAAGACCTAAATACAAGACCTGAAACAATAAATTGCATAGATATAAACATTGATACTGATCTTATGGGCCTTGGTCTCAGAGAGGTTTTTGTTACCTTTACGCCAAAGGCAATGGAAATAAAAGTAAAAATAAATAAATGGGACTACATCAAACTAAAAAGCTTCTGTGCAGCAAAGGAAACCATCAACAAAACAAAGAGAAAACCAACTGAATGAGAGAAGATATTTGCAAACAGTACCTCCGATAAGGGGCTAATATACAAAATACATAAGGAACTCATACAACTCAACAACAACAACCAAACAATCCAATTAAAAAATGGGCAGAGAACCTGGACACTTCTCCTAAGAACACATGCAAACGGCCAACAAATACATATAAAGATGCTCAACTTCACTAGCTACTAAGGAAATGCAACCCAAAACCACAATGAGATATCACTTCACATCTCTTAGAATGGCTATTATCAACAAGAGAAGTAATAACAAGTGTTGGAGAGGTTGTGGAGAAAAAGGAACCCTTGTACACTGCTGGTGAGAATGTAAATTTGTACAGCCATTATGGAAAATAGTATGGAGAATCCTCAAAAAATTTAGAATAGAATTACCGTATGACCCAGCATTCCTTCCTCTGGGTATCAACCTGGAAAATTTGAAAACATTTATTCATAGATATATGTACCCCAATGTTCATTACAGCATTATTCACGGTGCTGAGACATGGAAACAACCGAAGTGTCCTTTGATAGATGATTGGATAAAGACGTGGTATGTATAATAGTGGAATATTATTCAGCCAGCCGTAAAAATGATGAAATATTGCTATTTGTGACAAAACGGATGGACCTTGAGATAATCATGCTAAGCAGAAAAAGTGACATGGAAAAAGTGGAGAATTATATGATTTCACTCATATGTGAGATATAAAACTGAAAACCACAAACAAATGACAAATAAACAAAAAACTTATAGACATAAACAGTGTAACGGTTACCAGAAGGACAGGGGGATAGAGGAAGATAGAAAAGGGTAAAGGGGGTCAAATATATGATGATGAAAGGAAGTTTGACTTTGGGTGGTGAATCCAAAGGTGATATATTATATAATTATACACTTGGAACATATGCAATTTTATTAATCAATATCACCCTAATAAATTTAATAAAAATTTTTTAAAAAGAAAGAGGAACGGAGGGTATATGAATGTGACTTTACAAATGAAAAAAATGTTTTTATCCAAAGAATTCTTGTGAAATCCTTCAGATTTATCTGTCCTTCAGATTGTGAGCTTTATCTGAACTTTTGAATTGAAAGTACATGTACTTACATAAAGTCTACTTTCTATTTGGAAAGTAAATTTGAGTTCAGCTTTCAAATCCGTGTAATGCCATGAGGCTAGGCCCTGTATTGATCCTAGAACCTTGAAAACATTTTAAACATAAGTTTTAAGTTTTAAAACCTGTGTAAGTTCAATTCCAGCTTTTGTTTTTCAGCTACGATATTATTGCTTTTGAGGTTTAACTAAGGTTGAATGAAAGACGAAATAGATGAAAGATGAATCTCCCTGGCTTTGTCCACTTTATTCAATAGTGCTTACAGTATGGCACGCCTCCACAAACATCAGAGCATTACCTCAAAATGTCTACCCTACACAAAATGTTCTGATCTTTCCTCAAAGTCTGCTTGAGTGTTAAAAAATAATTACATTTTTTCCTAAAATAAAAATTCAATAATCTTTTATGTCTCTTGTTGTTAAAGAAGTTGCTTGATATTTGTTATTTCTTTAACTTCTTAAAATGTTTCTAGTCAGATCTTACATTTGTTTATCTCTGACATAAATAATATTGCTTTTTAAACATAAAATGATAAAATGGACATGTATAGTTTGCTATAAAGATAAATGTAAAATTAAAGTGTAATGATTGCATATGTCCAAGGTAATATTTGTCAAATCTGGTAAATTATTAAATTCAAAAATAATTTCACAAAAATTTGCTGGGCACTGTGCTATCCAAGTGGCATGCCATGGTGAACAAAAGAGTCATGGTAATAAAGCACTACTGTCTTCATACGAATTTACTATTAGATTTTAAAATAAATATCAGAGCCAACAAGCTATTAAAAAAAATTAAGAGTCAAGAGAAAAATCTGAATTAGGGAAAGTTCAAATCTAGAACCTTCATGTTTCCTTTATGTTTAGTTGATTTGTTTGTTAAATAGTCACATAGAAAACTTCCTAACAGAATAAAGTCTTAAAGTGAACAATGTATACAAGCTCCTCTTTCTCTCTAGTAGATGATTAGAAGGAAATCAGTTACAGGTTGTTACTGTTTTTCTGAAAAATAGCAAAACAACATCCATTAGAATAGAGAATAATGAATTCTTGGAGCTGGGAAAAAAAAAAAAAAAGGAAATATGGCATAATGCAGTATATCGTTTTTGGTCTTCCAAAATCATTGTTTTAGTTTACATGAGTTAGTAAAATGACCAGCAAAAATTATAAGTTTAAAATGAAGGAAATGTATTTTGGAACCAAAGTATGTATGCCATAATAAATCTCATCTACTCTCAGAAATAGGCCTGAAGAAAGAAAATTGCTCAAGATCATTCCTGCAAGCTCATGTGGCCATTGGCTTGTTTACCCTAACTCACAGGACAAAATACATCAACAAGTTGGCATCAGAGCACCTTCCTCTTTGAGGGGTATTTCTGTCTTTTATTCTGCCTCTTAGGTTTCTCTAACTAAAGAAAATTTTCAGTTTAATTGTATGTAAGTGAAGACTTTTGAAAAGGAATAATTTACATATATAAAGAAACTAATATTTTGTTATCAGCAAATATAACAAATTAGTTTTCAATCCTTCATTATAGCTCAAAATATGAGTCAACATTCACTTGGATTGTGAACACATCTTTTATTACGCATTGTTTCTCTATAAATTCAAAAATTTATTTGATCATGCCTAAAAGAAGGAAAGCATTAGGTTGAACAGTATTTATTATACACTCTTTTAGACTAAACATAATTGTCTGTTTAGTGCATTTTGAACTTAATTGAAGAATATATTTACAACTATATATACCTTTCATTTTTCTAATACCTATATTCTACTATCTTAAGTTGTCAATATTAAGTTATCATTTAATATTGATTTTCAAATGAGCTCTCTGAAGAATAAAATATCCTCATCTATTGAGATACTGCTTTCCCAAATTTGACTCATAAAGATGAAAAATATTTCACAAATGATGTAACTAATTATTCTATAACAACTTTTATGTTAATTCTATAATTAACATAAAATTATTCTATAATTATGGAATATTTAAAAAGCCAAAAATGGCAATTATTAGGCAGGAATAAATATTGAAACAGACTTTCTTGGTAAATATGATAAATAGAATGGGTATCAAAGCCCACTTCTGCCTCTAAAATTTAATGATTTTACTGTGTTGACAAGTGGTTTTTAAAAAGTTCTTTCCAAAATTTCTCTGATAAATTTCTTTATGACTTGATAAGGTCACGAACAAGTATTCAATAACTCAACAGCAGCAACAGCAAGGGAAAAAACAACTCAGACTGATGCTTGACAACTAGCAATGAAACATGGTTGGATAGAAGGTTATCTACACATAATTGATCATTCATATTTTGAGAAGTCAATTCAAGTGAATATAATAGGCATTTGATGAGCTCTTCTGAGTATGTGTGTTGAAGGTGAGAAGAATACAAAAGTATAGTCTTTACCTAAGAAGATTATGGAATCAGCTTTTAACTCCCTCTAGGGAGACACGCACACGTGATTCTTTTGAATCTATTCTAGCTTAATCTCCTAAATAATGATTCCAATATACTTATGACTTAAAGGTTAGATTTTGCATGTTAATATTGCCAGAGGTCGAGATGCTGTTTTCCTCTATTTTAAATATCTTTGCATGTTATAGCACATGGTTTTTAACATATGACTTTGGGGTAGAGAACTCTTATTCCAAATTCTATTTTCCTTTAATAAGAAATTGTGCTGTACTACAGTATTCTGCATATTTCTGAAACAAATCTTTTTGTCCAGTGGTAAATGAAATGGATTTACTAAGTTTGATCAGTGGTTTATGTGTCTGATTTTGCCTTAATGTTATAATTTTTTTTTTCAGTTTTTACTTGTAAGAGGGGAAAGAAGGAATATAAAACTTGTAGAGAAAACAAATATTTTTATTAGACCACTGAATTACCAAGTAATGCAAGAAGACAATACTCATAAGTTAAAGACTAAGGTATAATCAGAGTTAAGTTAGGGATGACAGACATTTACTCTGGAAAACCCAGGGACTCAGTGAGTCAGAGTGATAGGAGAATGAGAACTTGGAGTCTCGTGACAATTAAGTGTCGCTCCATTTGATTCTAATTCCCTACTCATTTGGTTGTAAAAATTTGTCTTGTTTGACTATGAGTAGAAAAGTAAATAAAAATCCAAGGCCATGAGCCGGTTCCAGGACATAACTTTTGACCGCCTTGTTTTTTTTTATTTTTTGAGATTACTCTGGCCTAGCCTAGCTGAGAGCTTTTTCTCTGTGCTATCTATAAGGTCAAGACCAACTATATTCTTGATATTTGAAAGCATTGCATACTTCAAGAAAAATTTTTCTCCAAGTACATTGGTGACTTTTGATATAAATGGAAACTCATTACTGACCATAGAATCACATAAATTGTTTGTTTGCTTAGAAAATGTGGTTTACTAAAGGATTGAAAAAATGACTTTGCTGACTACAGATGGCTGAAAGCTATTTTTATTGTTTCTGGTGAAATGACCTATAGTTAGGACTACTCTAATTAGATGATGTAGAATCTGAGCAGAAAGGGTTTAAATGAGTCACTGAAGAATTTTTAGGACAGACTTACAAGTTAACTAAGGTCATAAAATATGTGGTGTAATTTTTTTTGGGAGGGGTTAGATTAAATATCTAAAATTCCCTAACTCAATGACTTTCTATTAATACTTAATAATTATTAATATCTTTGCAAGCTGAATTTTAATGTAATAAAATATGAAGCCAAATTTCATCGATCACGTCTTTTATATGTATGTCATGTAATGAATCAGTGGACTAGTATAACATAAAAGTTTTTTCCCTCTATATGAAGAATAATGTACATATCCATAAAAGAGGTTTATTATGCTCAGTTTCTTTAAATTAGCACAATAGACTGTGTTACCTAGCATATGACTAAGACATTGCAGTTATTCTAGTTTTAGTTTCAAAGGTACCAAGAGTATACCAAAGACCTATGCAAGTTGGATGAATATCTTTCACCTTAAATTATATTTCAACATTTAATTAGATATTTAAAATGTGCTCTGAAAGGCAACTATCAGAGTTTTGTCTAATACTTTCTAACATGAATATATATCATGTATAAAAATGGAATATTGAAGGAAAACGATAGGTGAACTCATAAATAGGCAAGGAGAATTCTTGAAATTTCTAAACTCAAAGAAAAAAAATCAGTTTATATAAAGCCATGATGATCTACCTCAGGCAGAAATACTCTTAAAATATATTTCCCATTGAATCTAAATATAAGAAAATTATCAAGGGAAAAGCTATTTGACCATCTTGACTTCTTGTTTTCCAACAATTTCATATTTATTTGTATTTCTGAAATACCAGCTTGACTTAGGGCTTATGCATTTTTGTTAGGAATTTCTTAATTTCAATAGAAACTAGGAGCATGTCCAATAATTATTTATTCTCTTGGTATTTAGAGAAAAAGTTTTTATAAATTTTCAAAGTCATCTCTTCCATTCTAATTTCATAAACACCAAAAAGATAAACAACTGATTAAACAAAAGTAAAAGAATAGCAAATTAGGGACTAATGCTTTTGGCTTTTTCTTTGCTTTATAGGTGTCTAAGCCCAGCTCTGCAGTTGTAAGAGAAGCTCACAGTTGTTTTGTGCTGATTCTACTTAATCTCTTATCTACAAATTCCAATGAACCTGTGCAGTTCTGGTTTTGTATTTATAATTTATCAGTTCATTTTTGTATGGGATTAAAGTAACAATGGATCAAGAATATTTTCTGCTTCATGAGGTAATGTTTCCAAAAGTTATTGGTTGCTTGGTTTAGTATAAATATAATTTCCCTCATTCCACTGAACAACTATATAGAGCCCAATGTTTGTAATATTAGTAGGTGGATTAAATTATGTAAATGAATAATTAATGTAGTATCAAAATGAAAAATAAGTAATTTTTCCCACCGAATATATTTTTGAGCAACTGATATATGCCAAGCACAGTTATAGGCATTGGAAATAAAGCAGCAAATAAAATAGACCAAAAAATTTATCATGCACACATGAAACAATCAATGGTACATGCAGCTTGGGGTACATATACTTTACTCATAGTAGACCTTGTACAACCCTACCTCCCTAAAAATATGCACACTGGGGCAACTTGAATTCTATTCATTGCACTTATCAAATTGGACTGAAATTGTTGATGTCTTCCACACTAGAACGTTGTAGGTAAGAATAATTTCTTATTTAGCTCTATGTCTATACTGTTTAGTGCAATATCTATAATAAAGTAGTGAAACCGAAGGGCAACCAATTCCAGGGCTCGTGCAGCCTGTGCTGCTCAGCCAATAGACTGACACAGGAGTTGGGATATTTAGAATAAGTGTTTATTGTCAGAGCACTAGTAATCTGAGAAGGCAGTAGGTTAACACTTTCAAAACTGCCTTGCCTTCTCAGTTTGGCTTAAGGTATTTAAGGGAAAATCTGGTAATTATTCTAGGGGCTATGTGATGGTTCCAGGGGGTGGGGTCTGTTGTGCTTCACAGAGCCATTACTTTGGTAACGTGGTCCTCCAGTGGCATTAGCAGCCCAAGAACAAAGATGGGTGTAGTCTGGAAAGAATGCTAGACCAGAAAGAATGCTAGATTGTGATCAATAAGCATAAGGAATTAATCTTTAGTTCTAAGGTAATTTTCTATGGTAGGAGACACTCTAAGCTCTAGGCCAAGCTGCTGGGGACAATCTATTGTTCAGCTATAAGGCAAGGAAAAGCGAAGCTAGGGATGCTGTGAGGCTTCTACTACAGGGGGTCCCAACCAGGCCCTTCTTCAATACACATTTCCATAATTTTTTAACTGAATGGACAATTCTTTTTGCTTTAACTGCTCATAGTTACTATTCAATTATATGACCTTCTAAAAATAACTAAAATTCTAATACTTCCTCAAGGAAACTTTTCCATCGCAGTCATTGCTGCCATAAGAAGCCTAGTTTAATATGCATTCTTTTAACTTAGGGAGAAGTCTTGTCATATAATTACTATGAGATTTTCTTTTTGTGACTTCTTAGAGAATATATTCATATTGATGTATGTTATTACTCATAACTATATTTTATGAACTATTGGTGGTAATTGTCTTTAGATAAGCTAGTTGTTTCTATGAATATACAAGCTGCCTTTCTATTACATTTATGATATCGAAATCATAGAAAATTAAGTTAATAATTAAGACAATAAGCTAAGTGAAATATAAAACATCAATGAAAAATTTAGACTCCAGGCTTAATGAAGCAGTGAAATAAAATTGAAGTGACTTTTGTAATATTTACCTGTTATTTTAAAATAGGTAGATCAATATATTAACAAGTTATAGTATTCTTTTGCTAGGGTTTGTATTTTCATGTAACGAGAGCCGCAGATGCACTTATAATTTTGTATTCAGCAGAAATGATAAAAATAAATTAGTAAAATACACTAATACATTAAAGTAAAGAACATTAAGCTAAGCAGACAGGAACAATCTTCCAGACAGTAAGCCTGAGAAAAAGAAGATTCATTTGAACTTCATTTTAAAGAGATTCTGCTAACCTCAAATCCAACTACATAAAGAATTATGTTCTGTACATGACTCAGAGATCAACAAATGGAAGCATAAAACTAATTTTAAAATATCATTGGCTGGATCAGCACTAAGCCACTATTTGAAGTATATTTTTTTGTTAGTAATCTTTTTTCTTTCTATTAGACTTTATTTTTATTCATTTTCTGTTGACATCCACCTCTTTTCAAGATTTAGTATTCTTTAATTTATCTTGATGCCTTTAATGTTTCCTACTTTTAACTTTCTCATTGTCTCTTTTTAAAGGTGTTAACAAACAAAAGCACATCAGAAGCAGACTTCCTAGAGTGAGAGGTGAAAAACCACATTCTATGAGAATAATGAGGTTGATTGCTTCTGAGAAGAGAAAGACATAAAAACTTCCTGCAAATAAAAAAGAAATTTTTATAAAATGAAAACCAGTGTGTTCTAAAGTGGTTCCTAAGGATAAACGAGGATCAGAGTAAACAGTACAGGATAAATCTGTAGGAGGACAGTATCACGCTTTCATACTTAGTGAGACTTTAAAAATATCCGATCATTTCTTGGAATTTTAGTTTTGAATACTATTTGAATCAAAAGTACAATGCTGAATAGACTACTGTATCCTCCTTAGAGTTATTGTCTGGTCTCGGCAAAGAGATTTTAGGCAAACTATTATATCTTTAAAAATTCTCATTTCCCTCATATATAAAATAGTGTAATAATAGTAGCTATATCATTAGATCAATTTGAGGAGTGAATAAGAGAATTTACGTATACTTCATTGTAAAGCGCCTGATATATAGTGACCATTCCGTAAGTATTTTATTTATGATTATGGTTATAAAGTTTCTAAGGAAATATTCTTGTATACAAGTCTGAGACAGAGTCTGAGGACTAAGATTCTCTAAGGCAACTCATTATACCATGCCTGTTAAATTGAGCTTTCACAGTTTACCAAACTCGGAAATCAAAGGTTACAAAGATTTCAGTTAAAACCTTTCTCTGGATCTTAGTTTGCAAGGCTTAAGACATCTTTCCATACATCTAAATTGCCTAACTTCTGATTATGAATCAACCCAGAAATCTATATACGCAAATTTTTACTATATTTTGGATTTTATATTAAAATCAAATATTAATTTTAATATTAAAATTATTACATATATGAAATTTGAAAAGCTACCAAATGTTATTTTCACCATTAATTATATTACATACATTCAACATCAGAAAGGGAAAAGGTGAAGTTAAAATTAATTAAATGTAATTATGTCAATATGCAAAAGTTTATCCGTAAGAATGGTGAAAATATAAAAAAGAGATTCCAGATGCTATGAAAGTATAATATGATATCTAAAGGTGTATGTACAGAAAGGAGCCAAATTGAAGAAGTAAATAATCCCAGTAGTGTTAGTTCTTTTTAGGAAGTATTTATGACATATCGTCATAAATAATGGTCACATTTAAAAGAAAGATTTTAACTGAAGCCTCATTATATGGATTTTGGCCTCATTTTGCATGGGTCTCTATCTGTGGCAGGCAAATAGGTTAAAGAAAGAAATACAATGTCTCAAGAAAATTATATATTTGAAAAAGTCTCTTCTCACATACAAATAATTGGTTCTCTAATTTCTCCATAACTGATTCAAATATTAATAAAACATGGAAAACAAAAAATATTGGGGACAATTAAAAAAAATACATTGAGAACCCATAATCTAAATCATTTCTCTTAAATGTGGTATTGATTCTTCGAATAAACTTTATTTCTTTGTTTGTTTACTGCTGCAGGATATTTATTTATTTACTTATTTATTTATTGTAAGAACACTTGAGACGAGACCTATCTTAAATTTTTAAGTGCACAATATAGTATTGTTAACTACAGGCACTACGTGTACAGCAGACCTCTAGAATTTGTTCATCGTGCATAATTGTCACTTCATATCCACTGAACAGCAACTCTCCCTTCCCTCCCTTGTCCTGCCCCAGTGCCTGGCAGTCACAATTCTATCCTCTGTTTTTGAGTTTGAATATTTTAGATGCCTCATGGAAGTGGAATCATGCAGTATTTTTTTTTTTTTGCCAGTACCATTTTATTTTAATTTATAGCTTTGTAATATAGTACAAAATCAAGAAATGTGATGCCTCTAGCTTTCTTCTTCTTTCTCAAGATTACTTTGGTGTCTTTTGTGGTTCCATATGAATTGTAAGATTATTTTTTTCTATTTCTGTAAATAATGCCATTGGGACTTAATAGGTATCGCATTGAATCTGTAGTTTGGGTAATATGGACATTTTAACAATATTAAGTTTTTTAGTTTATGAACATATGTCTTTCCAGTTATTCGTGTGTTTTCTTTTTTTTTTTTAATTTCCTTCATCAGTTACTTAGAGTTTTCAGTGTACAATTTTTTCACTTCCTTGGGTAGATTTATTCCTAAATATTTTACGTTTTTGGTGCTATTATTAATGGGATCGTTTTCTTTATTTTCTTTTTGAATCATTTGTTATTAGTGTAAGTAGACCTAATTTAGAATCAGAAAGTTATAAATGAAAATAACATAATAAATAAAATTGGATTTGTACTTACCCCAAACTTTCATAGTGCCAATGGAACTTAGAAAACTATTCAAGCATTAATAACATTTTTATAATTAGGTCCCCTAAGTTTGTCTAGGAATTGTTAGTATTTTTTCTTGAATTATTCATATGCTTAACTTTAAGTCATTATTATTATTAAAAATATAATTTACATATCAACTTTTTCAATTAGAATTTTTTTATTGTTGTTAAATTAGCACCATTCTTAACTGTTGATTACAGAATGCATTAATCAGCATTTGCTGTTATGACAATTCCAAAATTGCAGTGGATTATGATAATAAACATCATTTATTATTGTTGGTACATGAAGGTTATGGGCCAACAAAAGCTCTTCTCTATGTCTTTTCTCATTTCTGAGCCCAGGCTGAAGGACCACCCTCTATATTAGGCATGCTAGTTTCATGGTAGAGGGTAACAATTCAAGAGGATAATGAGTTATAAGGTATTGCATTTAATCTACTTGGTAGGGCATATATCATGCCCTCATGTTTAATAATGGCTAAGGCAAGCCACGTGATTAAGCCTAAAAATAAGGTAAGTGGAAGGAAAGAGTAAATAAAATTTACCCTCTTGTCTATACATATTCACTTACCTCTTATACAGACATT